>NW_028227280.1:765645-817924 GCF_978045245.1 Mus caroli
TATAAGAAACGCACAGTGTAGTACATAGTATATGAGTGAGTTGCACTGAAAAACTTAGAATATAAGAAACGCACAGTGTAGTACATAGTATATGAGTGAGTTGCACTGAAAAACTTAGAATATAAGAAACGCACAGTGTAGTACATAGTATATGAGTGAGTTGCACTGAAAAACTTAGAATACTAAGAAACGCACAGTGTAGTACATAGTATATGAGTGAGTTGCACTGAAAAACTTAGAATATAAGAAACGCACAGTGTAGTACATAGTATATGAGTGAGTTGCACTGAAAAACTTAGAATATAAGAAACGCACAGTGTAGTACATAGTATATGAGTGAGTTGCACTGAAAAACTTAGAAAGTTTAAGAAACGCACAGTGTAGTACATAGTATATGAGTGAGTTGCACTGAAAAACTTAGAATATAAGAAACGCACAGTGTAGTACATAGTATATGAGTGAGTTGCACTGAAAAACTTAGAATATAAGAAACGCACAGTGTAGTACATAGTATATGAGTGAGTTGCACTGAAAAACTTAGAATATAAGAAACGCACAGTGTAGTACATAGTATATGAGTGAGTTGCACTGAAAAACTTAGAATATAAGAAACGCACAGTGTAGTACATAGTATATGAGTGAGTTGCACTGAAAAACTTAGAATATAAGAAACGCACAGTGTAGTACATAGTATATGAGTGAGTTGCACTGAAAAACTTAGAATATAAGAAACGCACAGTGTAGTACATAGTATATGAGTGAGTTGCACTGAAAAACTTAGAATATAAGAAACGCACAGTGTAGTACATAGTATATGAGTGAGTTGCACTGAAAAACTTAGAATATAAGAAACGCACAGTGTAGTACATAGTATATGAGTGAGTTGCACTGAAAAACTTAGAATATAAGAAACGCACAGTGTAGTACATAGTATATGAGTGAGTTGCACTGAAAAACTTAGAATATAAGAAACGCACAGTGTAGTACATAGTATATGAGTGAGTTGCACTGAAAAACTTAGAATATAAGAAACGCACAGTGTAGTACATAGTATATGAGTGAGTTGCACTGAAAAACTTAGAATTTAGAGAAACGCACAGTGTAGTACATAGTATATGAGTGAGTTGCACTGAAAAACTTAGAATATAAGAAACGCACAGTGTAGTACATAGTATATGAGTGAGTTGCACTGAAAAACTTAGAATATAAGAAACGCACAGTGTAGTACATAGTATATGAGTGAGTTGCACTGAAAAACTTAGAATATAAGAAACGCACAGTGTAGTACATAGTATATGAGTGAGTTGCACTGAAAAACTTAGAATTTAAGAAACGCACAGTGTAGTACATAGTATATGAGTGAGTTTCACTGAAAAACTTAGAATATAAGAAACGCACAGTGTAGTACATAGTATATGAGTGAGTTGCACTGAAAAACTTAGAATATAAGAAACGCACAGTGTAGTACATAGTATATGAGTGAGTTGCACTGAAAAACTTAGAATTTAGAGAAACGCACAGTGTAGTACATAGTATATGAGTGAGTTGCACTGAAAAACTTAGAATATAAGAAACGCACAGTGTAGTACATAGTATATGAGTGAGTTGCACTGAAAAACTTAGAATATAAGAAACGCACAGTGTAGTACATAGTATATGAGTGAGTTGCACTGAAAAACTTAGAATATAAGAAACGCACAGTGTAGTACATAGTATATGAGTGAGTTGCACTGAAAAACTTAGAATATAAGAAACGCACAGTGTAGTACATAGTATATGAGTGAGTTGCACTGAAAAACTTAGAATATAAGAAACGCACAGTGTAGTACATAGTATATGAGTGAGTTGCACTGAAAAACTTAGAATATAAGAAACGCACAGTGTAGTACATAGTATATGAGTGAGTTGCACTGAAAAACTTAGAATATAAGAAACGCACAGTGTAGTACATAGTATATGAGTGAGTTGCACTGAAAAACTTAGAATTTAAGAAACGCACAGTGTAGTACATAGTATATGAGTGAGTTGCACTGAAAAACTTAGAATATAAGAAACGCACAGTGTAGTACATAGTATATGAGTGAGTTGCACTGAAAAACTTAGAATATAAGAAACGCACAGTGTAGTACATAGTATATGAGTGAGTTGCACTGAAAAACTTAGAATTTAAGAAACGCACAGTGTAGTACATAGTATATGAGTGAGTTGCACTGAAAAACTTAGAATATAAGAAACGCACAGTGTAGTACATAGTATATGAGTGAGTTGCACTGAAAAACTTAGAATATAAGAAACGCACAGTGTAGTACATAGTATATGAGTGAGTTGCACTGAAAAACTTAGAATATAAGAAACGCACAGTGTAGTACATAGTATATGAGTGAGTTGCACTGAAAAACTTAGAATATAAGAAACGCACAGTGTAGTACATAGTATATGAGTGAGTTGCACTGAAAAACTTAGAATATAAGAAACGCACAGTGTAGTACATAGTATATGAGTGAGTTGCACTGAAAAACTTAGAATATAAGAAACGCACAGTGTAGTACATAGTATATGAGTGAGTTGCACTGAAAAACTTAGAATATAAGAAACGCACAGTGTAGTACATAGTATATGAGTGAGTTGCACTGAAAAACTTAGAATATAAGAAACGCACAGTGTAGTACATAGTATATGAGTGAGTTGCACTGAAAAACTTAGAATATAAGAAACGCACAGTGTAGTACATAGTATATGAGTGAGTTGCACTGAAAAACTTAGAATATAAGAAACGCACAGTGTAGTACATAGTATATGAGTGAGTTGCACTGAAAAACTTAGAATATAAGAAACGCACAGTGTAGTACATAGTATATGAGTGAGTTGCACTGAAAAACTTAGAATATAAGAAACGCACAGTGTAGTACATAGTATATGAGTGAGTTGCACTGAAAAACTTAGAATATAAGAAACGCACAGTGTAGTACATAGTATATGAGTGAGTTGCACTGAAAAACTTAGAATATAAGAAACGCACAGTGTAGTACATAGTATATGAGTGAGTTGCACTGAAAAACTTAGAATATAAGAAACGCACAGTGTAGTACATAGTATATGAGTGAGTTGCACTGAAAAACTTAGAATATAAGAAACGCACAGTGTAGTACATAGTATATGAGTGAGTTGCACTGAAAAACTTAGAATATAAGAAACGCACAGTGTAGTACATTGTATATGAGTGAGTTGCACTGAAAAACTTAGAATTTAAGAAACGCACAGTGTAGTACATAGTATATGAGTGAGTTGCACTGAAAAACTTAGAATATAAGAAACGCACAGTGTAGTACATAGTATATGAGTGAGTTGCACTGAAAAACTTAGAATATAAGAAACGCACAGTGTAGTACATAGTATATGAGTGAGTTGCACTGAAAAACTTAGAATTTAGAGAAACGCACAGTGTAGTACATAGTATATGAGTGAGTTGCACTGAAAAACTTAGAATATAAGAAACGCACAGTGTACTACATAGTATATGAGTGAGTTGCACTGAAAAACTTAGAATATAAGAAACGCACAGTGTAGTACATAGTATATGAGTGAGTTGCACTGAAAAACTTAGAATATAAGAAACGCACAGTGTAGTACATAGTATATGAGTGAGTTGCACTGAAAAACTTAGAATATAAGAAACGCACAGTGTAGTACATAGTATATGAGTGAGTTTCACTGAAAAACTTAGAATATAAGAAACGCACAGTGTAGTACATAGTATATGAGTGAGTTGCACTGAAAAACTTAGAATATAAGAAACGCACAGTGTAGTACATAGTATATGAGTGAGTTGCACTGAAAAACTTAGAATTTAGAGAAACGCACAGTGTAGTACATAGTATATGAGTGAGTTGCACTGAAAAACTTAGAATATAAGAAACGCACAGTGTAGTACATAGTATATGAGTGAGTTGCACTGAAAAACTTAGAATATAAGAAACGCACAGTGTAGTACATAGTATATGAGTGAGTTGCACTGAAAAACTTAGAATATAAGAAACGCACAGTGTAGTACATACTATATGAGTGAGTTGCACTGAAAAACTTAGAATATAAGAAATGCACAGTGTAGTACATAGTATATGAGTGAGTTGCACTGAAAAACTTAGAATATAAGAAACGCACAGTGTAGTACATAGTATATGAGTGAGTTGCACTGAAAAACTTAGAATATAAGAAACGCACAGTGTAGTACATAGTATATGAGTGAGTTGCACTGAAAAACTTAGAATATAAGAAACGCACAGTGTAGTACATAGTATATGAGTGAGTTGCACTGAAAAACTTAGAATTTAAGAAACGCACAGTGTAGTACATAGTATATGAGTGAGTTGCACTGAAAAACTTAGAATATAAGAAACGCACAGTGTAGTACATAGTATATGAGTGAGTTGCACTGAAAAACTTAGAATATAAGAAACGCACAGTGTAGTACATAGTATATGAGTGAGTTGCACTGAAAAACTTAGAATATAGAGAAACGCACAGTGTAGTACATAGTATATGAGTGAGTTGCACTGAAAAACTTAGAATATAAGAAACGCACAGTGTAGTACATAGTATATGAGTGAGTTGCACTGAAAAACTTAGAATATAAGAAACGCACAGTGTAGTACATAGTATATGAGTGAGTTGCACTGAAAAACTTAGAATATAAGAAACGCACAGTGTAGTACATAGTATATGAGTGAGTTGCACTGAAAAACTTAGAATATAAGAAACGCACAGTGTAGTACATTGTATATGAGTGAGTTGCACTGAAAAACTTAGAATTTAAGAAACGCACAGTGTAGTACATAGTATATGAGTGAGTTGCACTGAAAAACTTAGAATATAAGAAACGCACAGTGTAGTACATAGTATATGAGTGAGTTGCACTGAAAAACTTAGAATATAAGAAACGCACAGTGTAGTACATAGTATATGAGTGAGTTGCACTGAAAAACTTAGAATTTAGAGAAACGCACAGTGTAGTACATAGTATATGAGTGAGTTGCACTGAAAAACTTAGAATATAAGAAACGCACAGTGTACTACATAGTATATGAGTGAGTTGCACTGAAAAACTTAGAATATAAGAAACGCACAGTGTAGTACATAGTATATGAGTGAGTTGCACTGAAAAACTTAGAATATAAGAAACGCACAGTGTAGTACATAGTATATGAGTGAGTTGCACTGAAAAACTTAGAATATAAGAAACGCACAGTGTAGTACATAGTATATGAGTGAGTTTCACTGAAAAACTTAGAATATAAGAAACGCACAGTGTAGTACATAGTATATGAGTGAGTTGCACTGAAAAACTTAGAATATAAGAAACGCACAGTGTAGTACATAGTATATGAGTGAGTTGCACTGAAAAACTTAGAATTTAGAGAAACGCACAGTGTAGTACATAGTATATGAGTGAGTTGCACTGAAAAACTTAGAATATAAGAAACGCACAGTGTAGTACATAGTATATGAGTGAGTTGCACTGAAAAACTTAGAATATAAGAAACGCACAGTGTAGTACATAGTATATGAGTGAGTTGCACTGAAAAACTTAGAATATAAGAAACGCACAGTGTAGTACATACTATATGAGTGAGTTGCACTGAAAAACTTAGAATATAAGAAACTGCACAGTGTAGTACATAGTATATGAGTGAGTTGCACTGAAAAACTTAGAATATAAGAAACGCACAGTGTAGTACATAGTATATGAGTGAGTTGCACTGAAAAACTTAGAATATAAGAAACGCACAGTGTAGTACATAGTATATGAGTGAGTTGCACTGAAAAACTTAGAATATAAGAAACGCACAGTGTAGTACATTGTATATGAGTGAGTTGCACTGAAAAACTTAGAATTTAAGAAACGCACAGTGTAGTACATAGTATATGAGTGAGTTGCACTGAAAAACTTAGAATATAAGAAACGCACAGTGTAGTACATAGTATATGAGTGAGTTGCACTGAAAAACTTAGAATATAAGAAACGCACAGTGTAGTACATAGTATATGAGTGAGTTGCACTGAAAAACTTAGAATTTAGAGAAACGCACAGTGTAGTACATAGTATATGAGTGAGTTGCACTGAAAAACTTAGAATATAAGAAACGCACAGTGTAGTACATAGTATATGAGTGAGTTGCACTGAAAAACTTAGAATATAAGAAACGCACAGTGTAGTACATAGTATATGAGTGAGTTGCACTGAAAAACTTAGAATATAAGAAACGCACAGTGTAGTACATAGTATATGAGTGAGTTGCACTGAAAAACTTAGAATATAAGAAACGCACAGTGTAGTACATAGTATATGAGTGAGTTTCACTGAAAAACTTAGAATATAAGAAACGCACAGTGTAGTACATAGTATATGAGTGAGTTGCACTGAAAAACTTAGAATATAAGAAACGCACAGTGTAGTACATAGTATATGAGTGAGTTGCACTGAAAAACTTAGAATTTAGAGAAACGCACAGTGTAGTACATAGTATATGAGTGAGTTGCACTGAAAAACTTAGAATATAAGAAACGCACAGTGTAGTACATAGTATATGAGTGAGTTGCACTGAAAAACTTAGAATATAATTAACGCACAGTGTAGTACATACTATATGAGTGAGTTGCACTGAAAAACTTAGAATATAAGAAACGCACAGTGTAGTACATAGTATATGAGTGAGTTGCACTGAAAAACTTAGAATATAAGAAACGCACAGTGTAGTACATAGTATATGAGTGAGTTGCACTGAAAAACTTAGAATATAAGAAACGCACAGTGTAGTACATAGTATATGAGTGAGTTGCACTGAAAAACTTAGAATATAAGAAACGCACAGTGTAGTACATAGTATATGAGTGAGTTGCACTGAAAAACTTAGAATATAAGAAACGCACAGTGTAGTACATAGTATATGAGTGAGTTGCACTGAAAAACTTAGAATATAAGAAACGCACAGTGTAGTACATAGTATATGAGTGAGTTGCACTGAAAAACTTAGAATTTAGAGAAACGCACAGTGTAGTACATAGTATATGAGTGAGTTGCACTGAAAAACTTCGAATTTAGAGAAACGCACAGTGTAGTACATAGTATATGAGTGAGTTGCACTGAAAAACTTAGAATATAAGAAACGCACAGTGTAGTACATAGTATATGAGTGAGTTGCACTGAAAAACTTAGAATATAAGAAACGCACAGTGTAGTACATTGTATATGAGTGAGTTGCACTGATAAACTTAGAATTTAAGAAACGCACAGTGTAGTACATAGTATATGAGTGAGTTGCACTGAAAAACTTAGAATATAAGAAACGCACAGTGTAGTACATAGTATATGAGTGAGTTGCACTGAAAAACTTAGAATATAAGAAACGCACAGTGTAGTACATAGTATATGAGTGAGTTGCACTGAAAAACTTAGAATATAAGAAACGCACAGTGTAGTACATAGTATATGAGTGAGTTGCACTGAAAAACTTAGAATATAAGAAACGCACAGTGTAGTACATAGTATATGAGTGAGTTGCACTGAAAAACTTAGAATATAAGAAACGCACAGTGTAGTACATAGTATATGAGTGAGTTGCACTGAAAAACTTAGAATTTACTGAAAAACCCGCATTACACGAAATGCACTGTGTAGTATATAGTATATGAGTGAGTTGCACTGAAAAACTTAGAATATAAGAAACGCACAGTGTAGTACATAGTATATGAGTGAGTTGCACTGAAAAACTTAGAATATAAGAAACGCACAGTGTAGTACATAGTATATGAGTGAGTTGCACTGAAAAACTTAGAATATAAGAAACGCACAGTGTAGTACATTGTATATGAGTGAGTTGCACTGAAAAACTTAGAATTTAAGAAACGCACAGTGTAGTACATAGTATATGAGTGAGTTGCACTGAAAAACTTAGAATATAAGAAACGCACAGTGTAGTACATAGTATATGAGTGAGTTGCACTGAAAAACTTAGAATATAAGAAACGCACAGTGTAGTACATAGTATATGAGTGAGTTGCACTGAAAAACTTAGAATTTAGAGAAACGCACAGTGTAGTACATAGTATATGAGTGAGTTGCACTGAAAAACTTAGAATATAAGAAACGCACAGTGTAGTACATAGTATATGAGTGAGTTGCACTGACAAACTTAGAATATAAGAAACGCACAGTGTAGTACATAGTATATGAGTGAGTTGCACTGAAAAACTTAGAATATAAGAAACGCACAGTGTAGTACATAGTATATGAGTGAGTTGCACTGAAAAACTTAGAATATAAGAAACGCACAGTGTAGTACATAGTATATGAGTGAGTTTCACTGAAAAACTTAGAATATAAGAAACGCACAGTGTAGTACATAGTATATGAGTGAGTTGCACTGAAAAACTTAGAATATAAGAAACGCACAGTGTAGTACATAGTATATGAGTGAGTTGCACTGAAAAACTTAGAATTTAGAGAAACGCACAGTGTAGTACATAGTATATGAGTGAGTTGCACTGAAAAACTTAGAATATAAGAAACGCACAGTGTAGTACATAGTATATGAGTGAGTTGCACTGAAAAACTTAGAATATAAGAAACGCACAGTGTAGTACATAGTATATGAGTGAGTTGCACTGAAAAACTTAGAATATAAGAAACGCACAGTGTAGTACATACTATATGAGTGAGTTGCACTGAAAAACTTAGAATATAAGAAACGCACAGTGTAGTACATAGTATATGAGTGAGTTGCACTGAAAAACTTAGAATATAAGAAACGCACAGTGTAGTACATAGTATATGAGTGAGTTGCACTGAAAAACTTAGAATATAAGAAACGCACAGTGTAGTACATAGTATATGAGTGAGTTGCACTGAAAAACTTAGAATATAAGAAACGCACAGTGTAGTACATAGTATATGAGTGAGTTGCACTGAAAAACTTAGAATATAAGAAACGCACAGTGTAGTACATAGTATATGAGTGAGTTGCACTGAAAAACTTAGAATATAAGAAACGCACAGTGTAGTACATAGTATATGAGTGAGTTGCACTGAAAAACTTAGAATTTAGAGAAACGCACAGTGTAGTACATAGTATATGAGTGAGTTGCACTGAAAAACTTCGAATTTAGAGAAACGCACAGTGTAGTACATAGTATATGAGTGAGTTGCACTGAAAAACTTAGAATATAAGAAACGCACAGTGTAGTACATAGTATATGAGTGAGTTGCACTGAAAAACTTAGAATATAAGAAACGCACAGTGTAGTACATTGTATATGAGTGAGTTGCACTGATAAACTTAGAATTTAAGAAACGCACAGTGTAGTACATAGTATATGAGTGAGTTGCACTGAAAAACTTAGAATATAAGAAACGCACAGTGTAGTACATAGTATATGAGTGAGTTGCACTGAAAAACTTAGAATATAAGAAACGCACAGTGTAGTACATAGTATATGAGTGAGTTGCACTGAAAAACTTAGAATATAAGAAACGCACAGTGTAGTACATAGTATATGAGTGAGTTGCACTGAAAAACTTAGAATATAAGAAACGCACAGTGTAGTACATAGTATATGAGTGAGTTGCACTGAAAAACTTAGAATATAAGAAACGCACAGTGTAGTACATAGTATATGAGTGAGTTGCACTGAAAAACTTAGAATTTACTGAAAAACCCGCATTACACGAAATGCACTGTGTAGTACATAGTATATGAGTGAGTTGCACTGAAAAACTTAGAATATAAGAAACGCACAGTGTAGTACATAGTATATGAGTGAGTTGCACTGAAAAACTTAGAATATAAGAATCGCACAGTGTAGTACATAGTATATGAGTGAGTTGCACTGAAAAACTTAGAATATAAGAAACGCACAGTGTAGTACATAGTATATGAGTGAGTTGCACTGAAAAACTTAGAATATAAGAAACGCACAGTGTAGTACATAGTATATGAGTGAGTTGCACTGAAAAACTTAGAATATAAGAAACGCACAGTGTAGTACATAGTATATGAGTGAGTTGCACTGAAAAACTTAGAATATAAGAAACGCACAGTGTAGTACATAGTATATGAGTGAGTTGCACTGAAAAACTTAGAATTTAGAGAAACGCAAAGTGTAGTACATAGTATATGAGTGAGTTGCACTGAAAAACTTCGAATTTAGAGAAACGCACAGTGTAGTACATAGTATATGAGTGAGTTGCACTGAAAAACTTAGAATATAAGAAACGCACAGTGTAGTACATAGTATATGAGTGAGTTGCACTGAAAAACTTAGAATATAAGAAACGCACAGTGTAGTACATTGTATATGAGTGAGTTGCACTGATAAACTTAGAATTTAAGAAACGCACAGTGTAGTACATAGTATATGAGTGAGTTGCACTGAAAAACTTAGAATATAAGAAACGCACAGTGTAGTACATAGTATATGAGTGAGTTGCACTGAAAAACTTAGAATATAAGAAACGCACAGTGTAGTACATAGTATATGAGTGAGTTGCACTGAAAAACTTAGAATATAAGAAACGCACAGTGTAGTACATAGTATATGAGTGAGTTGCACTGAAAAACTTAGAATTTACTGAAAAACCCGCATTACACGAAATGCACTGTGTAGTACATAGTATATGAGTGAGTTGCACTGAAAAACTTAGAATATAAGAAACGCACAGTGTAGTACATAGTATATGAGTGAGTTGCACTGAAAAACTTAGAATATAAGAAACGCACAGTGTAGTACATAGTATATGAGTGAGTTGCACTGAAAAACTTAGAATATAAGAAACGCACAGTGTAGTACATTGTATATGAGTGAGTTGCACTGAAAAACTTAGAATTTAAGAAACGCACAGTGTAGTACATAGTATATGAGTGAGTTGCACTGAAAAACTTAGAATATAAGAAACGCACAGTGTAGTACATAGTATATGAGTGAGTTGCACTGAAAAACTTAGAATATAAGAAACGCACAGTGTAGTACATAGTATATGAGTGAGTTGCACTGAAAAACTTAGAATTTAGAGAAACGCACAGTGTAGTACATAGTATATGAGTGAGTTGCACTGAAAAACTTAGAATATAAGAAACGCACAGTGTAGTACATAGTATATGAGTGAGTTGCACTGAAAAACTTAGAATATAAGAAACGCACAGTGTAGTACATAGTATATGAGTGAGTTGCACTGAAAAACTTAGAATATAAGAAACGCACAGTGTAGTACATAGTATAGGAGTGAGTTGCACTGAAAAACTTAGAATATAAGAAACGCACAGTGTAGTACATAGTATATGAGTGAGTTTCACTGAAAAACTTAGAATATAAGAAACGCACAGTGTAGTACATAGTATATGAGTGAGTTGCACTGAAAAACTTAGAATATAAGAAACGCACAGTGTAGTACATAGTATATGAGTGAGTTGCACTGAAAAACTTAGAATTTAGAGAAACGCACAGTGTAGTACATAGTATATGAGTGAGTTGCACTGAAAAACTTAGAATATAAGAAACGCACAGTGTAGTACATAGTATATGAGTGAGTTGCACTGAAAAACTTAGTATATAAGAAACGCACAGTGTAGTACATAGTATATGAGTGAGTTGCACTGAAAAACTTAGAATATAAGAAACGCACAGTGTAGTACATACTATATGAGTGAGTTGCACTGAAAAACTTAGAATATAAGAAACGCACAGTGTAGTACATAGTATATGAGTGAGTTGCACTGAAAAACTTAGAATATAAGAAACGCACAGTGTAGTACATAGTATATGAGTGAGTTGCACTGAAAAACTTAGAATATAAGAAACGCACAGTGTAGTACATAGTATATGAGTGAGTTGCACTGAAAAACTTAGAATATAAGAAACGCACAGTGTAGTACATAGTATATGAGTGAGTTGCACTGAAAAACTTAGAATATAAGAAACGCACAGTGTAGTACATAGTATATGAGTGAGTTGCACTGAAAAACTTAGAATATAAGAAACGCACAGTGTAGTACATAGTATATGAGTGAGTTGCACTGAAAAACTTAGAATTTAGAGAAACGCACAGTGTAGTACATAGTATATGAGTGAGTTGCACTGAAAAACTTCGAATTTAGAGAAACGCACAGTGTAGTACATAGTATATGAGTGAGTTGCACTGAAAAACTTAGAATATAAGAAACACACAGTGTAGTACATAGTATATGAGTGAGTTGCACTGAAAAACTTAGAATATAAGAAACGCACAGTGTAGTACATTGTATATGAGTGAGTTGCACTGATAAACTTAGAATTTAAGAAACGCACAGTGTAGTACATAGTATATGAGTGAGTTGCACTGAAAAACTTAGAATATAAGAAACGCACAGTGTAGTACATAGTATATGAGTGAGTTGCACTGAAAAACTTAGAATATAAGAAACGCACAGTGTAGTACATAGTATATGAGTGAGTTGCACTGAAAAACTTAGAATATAAGAAACGCACAGTGTAGTACATAGTATATGAGTGAGTTGCACTGAAAAACTTAGAATATAAGAAACGCACAGTGTAGTACATAGTATATGAGTGAGTTGCACTGAAAAACTTAGAATATAAGAAACGCACAGTGTAGTACATAGTATATGAGTGAGTTGCACTGAAAAACTTAGAATTTACTGAAAAACCCGCATTACACGAAATGCACTGTGTAGTACATAGTATATGAGTGAGTTGCACTGAAAAACTTAGAATATAAGAAACGCACAGTGTAGTACATAGTATATGAGTGAGTTGCACTGAAAAACTTAGAATATAAGAATCGCACAGTGTAGTACATAGTATATGAGTGAGTTGCACTGAAAAACTTAGAATATAAGAAACGCACAGTGTAGTACATAGTATATGAGTGAGTTGCACTGAAAAACTTAGAATATAAGAAACGCACAGTGTAGTACATAGTATATGAGTGAGTTGCACTGAAAAACTTAGAATATAAGAAACGCACAGTGTAGTACATAGTATATGAGTGAGTTGCACTGAAAAACTTAGAATTTAGAGAAACGCACAGTGTAGTACATAGTATATGAGTGAGTTGCACTGAAAAACTTAGAATTTACTGAAAAACCCGCATTACACGAAATGCACTGTGTAGTACATAGTATATGAGTGAGTTGCACTGAAAAACTTAGAATATAAGAAACGCACAGTGTAGTACATAGTATATGAGTGAGTTGCACTGAAAAACTTAGAATATAAGAATCGCACAGTGTAGTACATAGTATATGAGTGAGTTGCACTGAAAAACTTAGAATATAAGAAACGCACAGTGTAGTACATAGTATATGAGTGAGTTGCACTGAAAAACTTAGAATATAAGAAACGCACAGTGTAGTACATAGTATATGAGTGAGTTGCACTGAAAAACTTAGAATATAAGAAACGCACAGTGTAGTACATAGTATATGAGTGAGTTGCACTGAAAAACTTAGAATTTAGAGAAACGCACAGTGTAGTACATAGTATATGAGTGAGTTGCACTGAAAAACTTAGAATATAAGAAACGCACAGTGTAGTACATAGTATATGAGTGAGTTGCACTGAAAAACTTAGAATTTAGAGAAACGCACAGTGTAGTACATAGTATATGAGTGAGTTGCACTGAAAAACTTAGAATATAAGAAACGCACAGTGTAGTACATAGTATATGAGTGAGTTGCACTGAAAAACTTAGAATATAAGAAACGCACAGTGTAGTACATAGTATATGAGTGAGTTGCACTGAAAAACTTAGAATATAAGAAACGCACAGTGTAGTACATAGTATATGAGTGAGTTGCACTGAAAAACTTAGAATATAAGAATCGCACAGTGTAGTACATAGTATATGAGTGAGTTGCACTGAAAAACTTAGAATATAAGAAACGCACAGTGTAGTACATAGTATATGAGTGAGTTGCACTGAAAAACTTAGAATATAAGAAACGCACAGTGTAGTACATAGTATATGAGTGAGTTGCACTGAAAAACTTAGAATATAAGAAACGCACAGTGTAGTACATAGTATATGAGTGAGTTGCACTGAAAAACTTAGAATATAAGAAACGCACAGTGTAGTACATAGTATATGAGTGAGTTGCACTGAAAAACTTAGAATTTAGAGAAACGCAAAGTGTAGTACATAGTATATGAGTGAGTTGCACTGAAAAACTTCGAATTTAGAGAAACGCACAGTGTAGTACATAGTATATGAGTGAGTTGCACTGAAAAACTTAGAATATAAGAAACGCACAGTGTAGTACATAGTATATGAGTGAGTTGCACTGAAAAACTTAGAATATAAGAAACGCACAGTGTAGTACATTGTATATGAGTGAGTTGCACTGATAAACTTAGAATTTAAGAAACGCACAGTGTAGTACATAGTATATGAGTGAGTTGCACTGAAAAACTTAGAATATAAGAAACGCACAGTGTAGTACATAGTATATGAGTGAGTTGCACTGAAAAACTTAGAATATAAGAAACGCACAGTGTAGTACATAGTATATGAGTGAGTTGCACTGAAAAACTTAGAATATAAGAAACGCACAGTGTAGTACATAGTATATGAGTGAGTTGCACTGAAAAACTTAGAATATAAGAAACGCACAGTGTAGTACATAGTATATGAGTGAGTTGCACTGAAAAACTTAGAATTTACTGAAAAACCCGCATTACACGAAATGCACTGTGTAGTACATAGTATATGAGTGAGTTGCACTGAAAAACTTAGAATATAAGAAACGCACAGTGTAGTACATAGTATATGAGTGAGTTGCACTGAAAAACTTAGAATATAAGAAACGCACAGTGTAGTACATAGTATATGAGTGAGTTGCACTGAAAAACTTAGAATATAAGAAACGCACAGTGTAGTACATTGTATATGAGTGAGTTGCACTGAAAAACTTAGAATTTAAGAAACGCACAGTGTAGTACATAGTATATGAGTGAGTTGCACTGAAAAACTTAGAATATAAGAAACGCACAGTGTAGTACATAGTATATGAGTGAGTTGCACTGAAAAACTTAGAATATAAGAAACGCACAGTGTAGTACATAGTATATGAGTGAGTTGCACTGAAAAACTTAGTATTTAGAGAAACGCACAGTGTAGTACATAGTATATGAGTGAGTTGCACTGAAAAACTTAGAATATAAGAAACGCACAGTGTAGTACATAGTATATGAGTGAGTTGCACTGAAAAACTTAGAATATAAGAAACGCACAGTGTAGTACATAGTATATGAGTGAGTTGCACTGAAAATCTTAGAATATAAGAAACGCACAGTGTAGTACATAGTATATGAGTGAGTTGCACTGAAAAACTTAGAATATAAGAAACGCACAGTGTAGTACATAGTATATGAGTGAGTTTCACTGAAAAACTTAGAATATAAGAAACGCACAGTGTAGTACATAGTATATGAGTGAGTTGCACTGAAAAACTTAGAATATAAGAAACGCACAGTGTAGTACATAGTATATGAGTGAGTTGCACTGAAAAACTTAGAATTTAGAGAAACGCACAGTGTAGTACATAGTATATGAGTGAGTTGCACTGAAAAACTTAGAATATAAGAAACGCACAGTGTAGTACATAGTATATGAGTGAGTTGCACTGAAAAACTTAGTATATAAGAAACGCACAGTGTAGTACATAGTATATGAGTGAGTTGCACTGAAAAACTTAGAATATAAGAAACGCACAGTGTAGTACATACTATATGAGTGAGTTGCACTGAAAAACTTAGAATATAAGAAACGCACAGTGTAGTACATAGTATATGAGTGAGTTGCACTGAAAAACTTAGAATATAAGAAACGCACAGTGTAGTACATAGTATATGAGTGAGTTGCACTGAAAAACTTAGAATATAAGAAACGCACAGTGTAGTACATAGTATATGAGTGAGTTGCACTGAAAAACTTAGAATATAAGAAACGCACAGTGTAGTACATAGTATATGAGTGAGTTGCACTGAAAAACTTAGAATATAAGAAACGCACAGTGTAGTACATAGTATATGAGTGAGTTGCACTGAAAAACTTAGAATATAAGAAACGCACAGTGTAGTACATAGTATATGAGTGAGTTGCACTGAAAAACTTAGAATTTAGAGAAACGCACAGTGTAGTACATAGTATATGAGTGAGTTGCACTGAAAAACTTCGAATTTAGAGAAACGCACAGTGTAGTACATAGTATATGAGTGAGTTGCACTGAAAAACTTAGAATATAAGAAACGCACAGTGTAGTACATAGTATATGAGTGAGTTGCACTGAAAAACTTAGAATATAAGAAACGCACAGTGTAGTACATTGTATATGAGTGAGTTGCACTGATAAACTTAGAATTTAAGAAACGCACAGTGTAGTACATAGTATATGAGTGAGTTGCACTGAAAAACTTAGAATATAAGAAACGCACAGTGTAGTACATAGTATATGAGTGAGTTGCACTGAAAAACTTAGAATATAAGAAACGCACAGTGTAGTACATAGTATATGAGTGAGTTGCACTGAAAAACTTAGAATATAAGAAACGCACAGTGTAGTACATAGTATATGAGTGAGTTGCACTGAAAAACTTAGAATATAAGAAACGCACAGTGTAGTACATAGTATATGAGTGAGTTGCACTGAAAAACTTAGAATATAAGAAACGCACAGTGTAGTACATAGTATATGAGTGAGTTGCACTGAAAAACTTAGAATTTACTGAAAAACCCGCATTACACGAAATGCACTGTGTAGTACATAGTATATGAGTGAGTTGCACTGAAAAACTTAGAATATAAGAAACGCACAGTGTAGTACATAGTATATGAGTGAGTTGCACTGAAAAACTTAGAATATAAGAATCGCACAGTGTAGTACATAGTATATGAGTGAGTTGCACTGAAAAACTTAGAATATAAGAAACGCACAGTGTAGTACATAGTATATGAGTGAGTTGCACTGAAAAACTTAGAATATAAGAAACGCACAGTGTAGTACATAGTATATGAGTGAGTTGCACTGAAAAACTTAGAATATAAGAAACGCACAGTGTAGTACATAGTATATGAGTGAGTTGCACTGAAAAACTTAGAATTTAGAGAAACGCACAGTGTAGTACATAGTATATGAGTGAGTTGCACTGAAAAACTTAGAATTTAGAGAAACGCACAGTGTAGTACATAGTATATGAGTGAGTTGCACTGAAAAACTTAGAATATAAGAAACGCACAGTGTAGTACATAGTATATGAGTGAGTTGCACTGAAAAACTTAGAATTTAGAGAAACGCACAGTGTAGTACATAGTATATGAGTGAGTTGCACTGAAAAACTTAGAATATAAGAAACGCACAGTGTAGTACATAGTATATGAGTGAGTTGCACTGAAAAACTTAGAATATAAGAAACGCACAGTGTAGTACATAGTATATGAGTGAGTTGCACTGAAAAACTTAGAATATAAGAAACGCACAGTGTAGTACATAGTATATGAGTGAGTTGCACTGAAAAACTTAGAATATAAGAAACGCACAGTGTAGTACATAGTATATGAGTGAGTTTCACTGAAAAACTTAGAATATAAGAAACGCACAGTGTAGTACATAGTATATGAGTGAGTTGCACTGAAAAACTTAGAATATAAGAAACGCACAGTGTAGTACATAGTATATGAGTGAGTTGCACTGAAAAACTTAGAATTTAGAGAAACGCACAGTGTAGTACATAGTATATGAGTGAGTTGCACTGAAAAACTTAGAATATAAGAAACGCACAGTGTAGTACATAGTATATGAGTGAGTTGCACTGAAAAACTTAGAATATAAGAAACGCACAGTGTAGTACATAGTATATGAGTGAGTTGCACTGAAAAACTTAGAATATAAGAAACGCACAGTGTAGTACATACTATATGAGTGAGTTGCACTGAAAAACTTAGAATATAAGAAATGCACAGTGTAGTACATAGTATATGAGTGAGTTGCACTGAAAAACTTAGAATATAAGAAACGCACAGTGTAGTACATAGTATATGAGTGAGTTGCACTGAAAAACTTAGAATATAAGAAACGCACAGTGTAGTACATAGTATATGAGTGAGTTGCACTGAAAAACTTAGAATATAAGAAACGCACAGTGTAGTACATTGTATATGAGTGAGTTGCACTGAAAAACTTAGAATTTAAGAAACGCACAGTGTAGTACATAGTATATGAGTGAGTTGCACTGAAAAACTTAGAATATAAGAAACGCACAGTGTAGTACATAGTATATGAGTGAGTTGCACTGAAAAACTTAGAATATAAGAAACGCACAGTGTAGTACATAGTATATGAGTGAGTTGCACTGAAAAACTTAGAATTTAGAGAAACGCACAGTGTAGTACATAGTATATGAGTGAGTTGCACTGAAAAACTTAGAATATAAGAAACGCACAGTGTAGTACATAGTATATGAGTGAGTTGCACTGAAAAACTTAGAATATAAGAAACGCACAGTGTAGTACATAGTATATGAGTGAGTTGCACTGAAAAACTTAGAATATAAGAAACGCACAGTGTAGTACATAGTATATGAGTGAGTTGCACTGAAAAACTTAGAATATAAGAAACGCACAGTGTAGTACATAGTATATGAGTGAGTTGCACTGAAAAACTTAGAATATAAGAAACGCACAGTGTAGTACATAGTATATGAGTGAGTTGCACTGAAAAACTTAGAATTTAGAGAAACGCACAGTGTAGTACATAGTATATGAGTGAGTTGCACTGAAAAACTTCGAATTTAGAGAAACGCACAGTGTAGTACATAGTATATGAGTGAGTTGCACTGAAAAACTTAGAATATAAGAAACGCACAGTGTAGTACATAGTATATGAGTGAGTTGCACTGAAAAACTTAGAATATAAGAAACGCACAGTGTAGTACATTGTATATGAGTGAGTTGCACTGATAAACTTAGAATTTAAGAAACGCACAGTGTAGTACATAGTATATGAGTGAGTTGCACTGAAAAACTTAGAATATAAGAAACGCACAGTGTAGTACATAGTATATGAGTGAGTTGCACTGAAAAACTTAGAATATAAGAAACGCACAGTGTAGTACATAGTATATGAGTGAGTTGCACTGAAAAACTTAGAATATAAGAAACGCACAGTGTAGTACATAGTATATGAGTGAGTTGCACTGAAAAACTTAGAATATAAGAAACGCACAGTGTAGTACATAGTATATGAGTGAGTTGCACTGAAAAACTTAGAATATAAGAAACGCACAGTGTAGTACATAGTATATGAGTGAGTTGCACTGAAAAACTTAGAATTTACTGAAAAACCCGCATTACACGAAATGCACTGTGTAGTACATAGTATATGAGTGAGTTGCACTGAAAAACTTAGAATATAAGAAACGCACAGTGTAGTACATAGTATATGAGTGAGTTGCACTGAAAAACTTAGAATATAAGAATCGCACAGTGTAGTACATACTATATGAGTGAGTTGCACTGAAAAACTTAGAATATAAGAAACGCACAGTGTAGTACATAGTATATGAGTGAGTTGCACTGAAAAACTTAGAATATAAGAAACGCACAGTGTAGTACATAGTATATGAGTGAGTTGCACTGAAAAACTTAGAATATAAGAAACGCACAGTGTAGTACATAGTATATGAGTGAGTTGCACTGAAAAACTTAGAATATAAGAAACGCACAGTGTAGTACATAGTATATGAGTGAGTTGCACTGAAAAACTTAGAATTTAGAGAAACGCACAGTGTAGTACATAGTATATGAGTGAGTTGCACTGAAAAACTTCGAATTTAGAGAAACGCACAGTGTAGTACATAGTATATGAGTGAGTTGCACTGAAAAACTTAGAATATAAGAAACGCACAGTGTAGTACATAGTATATGAGTGAGTTGCACTGATAAACTTAGAATTTAAGAAACGCACAGTGTAGTACATAGTATATGAGTGAGTTGCACTGAAAAACTTAGAATATAAGAAACGCACAGTGTAGTACATAGTATATGAGTGAGTTGCACTGAAAAACTTAGAATATAAGAAACGCACAGTGTAGTACATAGTATATGAGTGAGTTGCACTGAAAAACTTAGAATATAAGAAACGCACAGTGTAGTACATAGTATATGAGTGAGTTGCACTGAAAAACTTAGAATATAAGAAACGCACAGTGTAGTACATAGTATATGAGTGAGTTGCACTGAAAAACTTAGAATATAAGAAACGCACAGTGTAGTACATAGTATATGAGTGAGTTGCACTCAAAAACTTAGAATTTACTGAAAAACCCGCATTACACGAAATGCACTGTGTAGTACATAGTATATGAGTGAGTTGCACTGAAAAACTTAGAATATAAGAAACGCACAGTGTAGTACATAGTATATGAGTGAGTTGCACTGAAAAACTTAGAATATAAGAAACGCACAGTGTAGTACATAGTATATGAGTGAGTTGCACTGAAAAACTTAGAATATAAGAAACGCACAGTGTAGTACATTGTATATGAGTGAGTTGCACTGAAAAACTTAGAATTTAAGAAACGCACAGTGTAGTACATAGTATATGAGTGAGTTGCACTGAAAAACTTAGAATATAAGAAACGCACAGTGTAGTACATAGTATATGAGTGAGTTGCACTGAAAAACTTAGAATATAAGAAACGCACAGTGTAGTACATAGTATATGAGTGAGTTGCACTGAAAAACTTAGAATTTAGAGAAACGCACAGTGTAGTACATAGTATATGAGTGAGTTGCACTGAAAAACTTAGAATATAAGAAACGCACAGTGTAGTACATAGTATATGAGTGAGTTGCACTGAAAAACTTAGAATATAAGAAACGCACAGTGTAGTACATAGTATATGAGTGAGTTGCACTGAAAAACTTAGAATATAAGAAACGCACAGTGTAGTACATAGTATATGAGTGAGTTGCACTGAAAAACTTAGAATATAAGAAACGCACAGTGTAGTACATAGTATATGAGTGAGTTTCACTGAAAAACTTAGAATATAAGAAACGCACAGTGTAGTACATAGTATATGAGTGAGTTGCACTGAAAAACTTAGAATATAAGAAACGCACAGTGTAGTACATAGTATATGAGTGAGTTGCACTGAAAAACTTAGAATTTAGAGAAACGCACAGTGTAGTACATAGTATATGAGTGAGTTGCACTGAAAAACTTAGAATATAAGAAACGCACAGTGTAGTACATAGTATATGAGTGAGTTGCACTGAAAAACTTAGTATATAAGAAACGCACAGTGTAGTACATAGTATATGAGTGAGTTGCACTGAAAAACTTAGAATATAAGAAACGCACAGTGTAGTACATACTATATGAGTGAGTTGCACTGAAAAACTTAGAATATAAGAAACGCACAGTGTAGTACATAGTATATGAGTGAGTTGCACTGAAAAACTTAGAATATAAGAAACGCACAGTGTAGTACATAGTATATGAGTGAGTTGCACTGAAAAACTTAGAATATAAGAAACGCACAGTGTAGTACATAGTATATGAGTGAGTTGCACTGAAAAATTTAGAATATAAGTAACGCACAGTGTAGTACATAGTATATGAGTGAGTTGCACTGAAAAACTTAGAATATAAGAAACGCACAGTGTAGTACATAGTATATGAGTGAGTTGCACTGAAAAACTTAGAATATAAGAAACGCACAGTGTAGTACATAGTATATGAGTGAGTTGCACTGAAAAACTTAGAATTTAGAGAAACGCACAGTGTAGTACATAGTATATGAGTGAGTTGCACTGAAAAACTTCGAATTTAGAGAAACGCACAGTGTAGTACATAGTATATGAGTGAGTTGCACTGAAAAACTTAGAATATAAGAAACGCACAGTGTAGTACATAGTATATGAGTGAGTTGCACTGAAAAACTTAGAATATAAGAAACGCACAGTGTAGTACATTGTATATGAGTGAGTTGCACTGATAAACTTAGAATTTAAGAAACGCACAGTGTAGTACATAGTATATGAGTGAGTTGCACTGAAAAACTTAGAATATAAGAAACGCACAGTGTAGTACATAGTATATGAGTGAGTTGCACTGAAAAACTTAGAATATAAGAAACGCACAGTGTAGTACATAGTATATGAGTGAGTTGCACTGAAAAACTTAGAATTTACTGAAAAACCCGCATTACACGAAATGCACTGTGTAGTACATAGTATATGAGTGAGTTGCACTGAAAAACTTAGAATATAAGAAACGCACAGTGTAGTACATAGTATATGAGTGAGTTGCACTGAAAAACTTAGAATATAAGAATCGCACAGTGTAGTACATAGTATATGAGTGAGTTGCACTGAAAAACTTAGAATATAAGAAACGCACAGTGTAGTACATAGTATATGAGTGAGTTGCACTGAAAAACTTAGAATATAAGAAACGCACAGTGTAGTACATAGTATATGAGTGAGTTGCACTGAAAAACTTAGAATATAAGAAACGCACAGTGTAGTACATAGTATATGAGTGAGTTGCACTGAAAAACTTAGAATTTAGAGAAACGCACAGTGTAGTACATAGTATATGAGTGAGTTGCACTGAAAAACTTAGAATTTAGAGAAACGCACAGTGTAGTACATAGTATATGAGTGAGTTGCACTGAAAAACTTAGAATATAAGAAACGCACAGTGTAGTACATAGTATATGAGTGAGTTGCACTGAAAAACTTAGAATTTAGAGAAACGCACAGTGTAGTACATAGTATATGAGTGAGTTGCACTGAAAAACTTAGAATATAAGAAACGCACAGTGTAGTACATAGTATATGAGTGAGTTGCACTGAAAAACTTAGAATATAAGAAACGCACAGTGTAGTACATAGTATATGAGTGAGTTGCACTGAAAAACTTAGAATATAAGAAACGCACAGTGTAGTACATAGTATATGAGTGAGTTGCACTGAAAAACTTAGAATATAAGAAACGCACAGTGTAGTACATAGTATATGAGTGAGTTGCAAAGAAAAACTTAGAATATAAGAAACGCACAGTGTAGTACATAGTATATGAGTGAGTTGCACTGAAAAACTTAGAATATAAGAAACGCACAGTGTAGTACATAGTATATGAGTGAGTTGCACTGAAAAACTTAGAATTTAGAGAAACGCACAGTGTAGTACATAGTATATGAGTGAGTTGCACTGAAAAACTTAGAATATAAGAAACGCACAGTGTAGTACATAGTATATGAGTGAGTTGCACTGAAAAACTTAGAATATAAGAAACGCACAGTGTAGTACATAGTATATGAGTGAGTTGCACTGAAAAACTTAGAATATAAGAAACGCACAGTGTAGTACATACTATATGAGTGAGTTGCACTGAAAAACTTAGAATATAAGAAATGCACAGTGTAGTACATAGTATATGAGTGAGTTGCACTGAAAAACTTAGAATATAAGAAACGCACAGTGTAGTACATAGTATATGAGTGAGTTGCACTGAAAAACTTAGAATATAAGAAACGCACAGTGTAGTACATAGTATATGAGTGAGTTGCACTGAAAAACTTAGAATATAAGAAACGCACAGTGTAGTACATTGTATATGAGTGAGTTGCACTGAAAAACTTAGAATTTAAGAAACGCACAGTGTAGTACATAGTATATGAGTGAGTTGCACTGAAAAACTTAGAATATAAGAAACGCACAGTGTAGTACATAGTATATGAGTGAGTTGCACTGAAAAACTTAGAATATAAGAAACGCACAGTGTAGTACATAGTATATGAGTGAGTTGCACTGAAAAACTTAGAATTTAGAGAAACGCACAGTGTAGTACATAGTATATGAGTGAGTTGCACTGAAAAACTTAGAATATAAGAAACGCACAGTGTAGTACATAGTATATGAGTGAGTTGCACTGAAAAACTTAGAATATAAGAAACGCACAGTGTAGTACATAGTATATGAGTGAGTTGCACTGAAAAACTTAGAATATAAGAAACGCACAGTGTAGTACATAGTATATGAGTGAGTTGCACTGAAAAACTTAGAATATAAGAAACGCACAGTGTAGTACATAGTATATGAGTGAGTTGCACTGAAAAACTTAGAATATAAGAAACGCACAGTGTAGTACATAGTATATGAGTGAGTTGCACTGAAAAACTTAGAATATAAGAAACGCACAGTGTAGTACATAGTATATGAGTGAGTTGCACTGAAAAACTTAGAATTTAGAGAAACGCACAGTGTAGTACATAGTATATGAGTGAGTTGCACTGAAAAACTTAGAATATAAGAAACGCACAGTGTAGTACATAGTATATGAGTGAGTTGCACTGAAAAACTTAGAATATAATTAACGCACAGTGTAGTACATACTATATGAGTGAGTTGCACTGAAAAACTTAGAATATAAGAAACGCACAGTGTAGTACATAGTATATGAGTGAGTTGCACTGAAAAACTTAGAATATAAGAAACGCACAGTGTAGTACATAATATATGAGTGAGTTGCACTGAAAAACTTAGAATATAAGAAACGCACAGTGTAGTACATAGTATATGAGTGAGTTGCACTGAAAAACTTAGAATATAAGAAACGCACAGTGTAGTACATAGTATATGAGTGAGTTGCACTGAAAAACTTAGAATATAAGAAACGCACAGTGTAGTACATAGTATATGAGTGAGTTGCACTGAAAAACTTAGAATATAAGAAACGCACAGTGTAGTACATAGTATATGAGTGAGTTGCACTGAAAAACTTAGAATTTAGTGAAACGCACAGTGTAGTACATAGTATATGAGTGAGTTGCACTGAAAAACTTCGAATTTAGAGAAACGCACAGTGTAGTACATAGTATATGAGTGAGTTGCACTGAAAAACTTAGAATATAAGAAACGCACAGTGTAGTACATAGTATATGAGTGAGTTGCACTGAAAAACTTAGAATATAAGAAACGCACAGTGTAGTACATTGTATATGAGTGAGTTGCACTGATAAACTTAGAATTTAAGAAACGCACAGTGTAGTACATAGTATATGAGTGAGTTGCACTGAAAAACTTAGAATATAAGAAACGCACAGTGTAGTACATAGTATATGAGTGAGTTGCACTGAAAAACTTAGAATATAAGAAACGCACAGTGTAGTACATAGTATATGAGTGAGTTGCACTGAAAAACTTAGAATATAAGAAACGCACAGTGTAGTACATAGTATATGAGTGAGTTGCACTGAAAAACTTAGAATATAAGAAACGCACAGTGTAGTACATAGTATATGAGTGAGTTGCACTGAAAAACTTAGAATATAAGAAACGCACAGTGTAGTACATAGTATATGAGTGAGTTGCACTGAAAAACTTAGAATTTACTGAAAAACCCGCATTACACGAAATGCACTGTGTAGTACATAGTATATGAGTGAGTTGCACTGAAAAACTTAGAATATAAGAAACGCACAGTGTAGTACATAGTATATGAGTGAGTTGCACTGAAAAACTTAGAATATAAGAAACGCACAGTGTAGTACATAGTATATGAGTGAGTTGCACTGAAAAACTTAGAATATAAGAAACGCACAGTGTAGTACATTGTATATGAGTGAGTTGCACTGAAAAACTTAGAATTTAACAAACGCACAGTGTAGTACATAGTATATGAGTGAGTTGCACTGAAAAACTTAGAATATAAGAAACGCACAGTGTAGTACATAGTATATGAGTGAGTTGCACTGAAAAACTTAGAATATAAGAAACGCACAGTGTAGTACATAGTATATGAGTGAGTTGCACTGAAAAACTTAGAATTTAGAGAAACGCACAGTGTAGTACATAGTATATGAGTGAGTTGCACTGAAAAACTTAGAATATAAGAAACGCACAGTGTAGTACATAGTATATGAGTGAGTTGCACTGAAAAACTTAGAATATAAGAAACGCACAGTGTAGTACATAGTATATGAGTGAGTTGCACTGAAAAACTTAGAATATAAGAAACGCACAGTGTAGTACATAGTATATGAGTGAGTTGCACTGAAAAACTTAGAATATAAGAAACGCACAGTGTAGTACATAGTATATGAGTGAGTTTCACTGAAAAACTTAGAATATAAGAAACGCACAGTGTAGTACATAGTATATGAGTGAGTTGCACTGAAAAACTTAGAATATAAGAAACGCACAGTGTAGTACATAGTATATGAGTGAGTTGCACTGAAAAACTTAGAATTTAGAGAAACGCACAGTGTAGTACATAGTATATGAGTGAGTTGCACTGAAAAACTTAGAATATAAGAAACGCACAGTGTAGTACATAGTATATGAGTGAGTTGCACTGAAAAACTTAGAATATAAGAAACGCACAGTGTAGTACATAGTATATGAGTGAGTTGCACTGAAAAACTTAGAATATAAGAAACGCACAGTGTAGTACATACTATATGAGTGAGTTGCACTGAAAAACTTAGAATATAAGAAACGCACAGTGTAGTACATAGTATATGAGTGAGTTGCACTGAAAAACTTAGAATATAAGAAACGCACAGTGTAGTACATAGTATATGAGTGAGTTGCACTGAAAAACTTAGAATATAAGAAACGCACAGTGTAGTACATAGTATATGAGTGAGTTGCACTGAAAAACTTAGAATATAAGAAACGCACAGTGTAGTACATAGTATATGAGTGAGTTGCACTGAAAAACTTAGAATATAAGAAACGCACAGTGTAGTACATAGTATATGAGTGAGTTGCACTGAAAAACTTAGAATATAAGAAACGCACAGTGTAGTACATAGTATATGAGTGAGTTGCACTGAAAAACTTAGAATTTAGAGAAACGCACAGTGTAGTACATAGTATATGAGTGAGTTGCACTGAAAAACTTCGAATTTAGAGAAACGCACAGTGTAGTACATAGTATATGAGTGAGTTGCACTGAAAAACTTAGAATATAAGAAACGCACAGTGTAGTACATAGTATATGAGTGAGTTGCACTGAAAAACTTAGAATATAAGAAACGCACAGTGTAGTACATTGTATATGAGTGAGTTGCACTGATAAACTTAGAATTTAAGAAACGCACAGTGTAGTACATAGTATATGAGTTAGTTGCACTGAAAAACTTAGAATATAAGAAACGCACAGTGTAGTACATAGTATATGAGTGAGTTGCACTGAAAAACTTAGAATATAAGAAACGCACAGTGTAGTACATAGTATATGAGTGAGTTGCACTGAAAAACTTAGAATATAAGAAACGCACAGTGTAGTACATAGTATATGAGTGAGTTGCACTGAAAAACTTAGAATATAAGAAACGCACAGTGTAGTACATAGTATATGAGTGAGTTGCACTGAAAAACTTAGAATTTACTGAAAAACCCGCATTACACGAAATGCACTGTGTAGTACATAGTATATGAGTGAGTTGCACTGAAAAACTTAGAATATAAGAAACGCACAGTGTAGTACATAGTATATGAGTGAGTTGCACTGAAAAACTTAGAATATAAGAATCGCACAGTGTAGTACATAGTATATGAGTGAGTTGCACTGAAAAACTTAGAATATAAGAAACGCACAGTGTAGTACATAGTATATGAGTGAGTTGCACTGAAAAACTTAGAATATAAGAAACGCACAGTGTAGTACATAGTATATGAGTGAGTTGCACTGAAAAACTTAGAATATAAGAAACGCACAGTGTAGTACATAGTATATGAGTGAGTTGCACTGAAAAACTTAGAATTTAGAGAAACGCACAGTGTAGTACATAGTATATGAGTGAGTTGCACTGAAAAACTTAGAATTTAGAGAAACGCACAGTGTAGTACATAGTATATGAGTGAGTTGCACTGAAAAACTTAGAATATAAGAAACGCACAGTGTAGTACATAGTATATGAGTGAGTTGCACTGAAAAACTTAGAATATAAGAAACGCACAGTGTAGTACAATGTATATGAGTGAGTTGCACTGAAAAACTTAGAATTTAAGAAACGCACAGTGTAGTACATAGTATATGAGTGAGTTGCACTGAAAAACTTAGAATATAAGAAACGCACAGTGTAGTACATAGTATATGAGTGAGTTGCACTGAAAAACTTAGAATTTAGAGAAACGCACAGTGTAGTACATAGTATATGAGTGAGTTGCACTGAAAAACTTAGAATATAAGAAACGCACAGTGTAGTACATAGTATATGAGTGAGTTGCACTGAAAAACTTAGAATATAAGAAACGCACAGTGTAGTACATAGTATATGAGTGAGTTGCACTGAAAAACTTAGAATTTAGAGAAATGCGCAGTGTAGTACATAGTATATGAGTGAGTTGCACTGAAAAACTTAGAATATAAGAAACGCACAGTGTAGTACATAGTATATGAGTGAGTTGCACTGAAAAACTTAGAATTTACTGAAAAACCCGCATTACACGAAATGCACTGTGTAGTACATAGTATATGAGTGAGTTGCACTGAAAAACTTAGAATATAAGAAACGCACAGTGTAGTACATAGTATATGAGTGAGTTGCACTGAAAAACTTAGAATATAAGAAACGCACAGTGTAGTACATAGTATATGAGTGAGTTGCACTGAAAAACTTAGAATATAAGAAACGCACAGTGTAGTACATTGTATATGAGTGAGTTGCACTGAAAAACTTAGAATTTAAGAAACGCACAGTGTAGTACATAGTATATGAGTGAGTTGCACTGAAAAACTTAGAATATAAGAAACGCACAGTGTAGTACATAGTATATGAGTGAGTTGCACTGAAAAACTTAGAATATAAGAAACGCACAGTGTAGTACATAGTATATGAGTGAGTTGCACTGAAAAACTTCGAATTTAGAGAAACGCACAGTGTAGTACATAGTATATGAGTGAGTTGCACTGAAAAACTTAGAATATAAGAAACGCACAGTGTAGTACATAGTATATGAGTGAGTTGCAGTGAAAAACTTAGAATATAAGAAACGCACAGTGTAGTACATTGTATATGAGTGAGTTGCACTGATAAACTTAGAATTTAAGAAACGCACAGTGTAGTACATAGTATATGAGTGAGTTGCACTGAAAAACTTAGAATATAAGAAACGCACAGTGTAGTACATAGTATATGAGTGAGTTGCACTGAAAAACTTAGAATATAAGAAACGCACAGTGTAGTACATAGTATATGAGTGAGTTGCACTGAAAAACTTAGAATATAAGAAACGCACAGTGTAGTACATAGTATATGAGTGAGTTGCACTGAAAAACTTAGAATATAAGAAACGCACAGTGTAGTACATAGTATATGAGTGAGTTGCACTGAAAAACTTAGAATTTACTGAAAAACCCGCATTACACGAAATGCACTGTGTAGTACATAGTATATGAGTGAGTTGCACTGAAAAACTTAGAATATAAGAAACGCACAGTGTAGTACATAGTATATGAGTGAGTTGCACTGAAAAACTTAGAATATAAGAATCGCACAGTGTAGTACATAGTATATGAGTGAGTTGCACTGAAAAACTTAGAATATAAGAAACGCACAGTGTAGTACATAGTATATGAGTGAGTTGCACTGAAAAACTTAGAATATAAGAAACGCACAGTGTAGTACATAGTATATGAGTGAGTTGCACTGAAAAACTTAGAATATAAGAAACGCACAGTGTAGTACATAGTATATGAGTGAGTTGCACTGAAAAACTTAGAATTTAGAGAAACGCACAGTGTAGTACATAGTATATGAGTGAGTTGCACTGAAAAACTTAGAATTTAGAGAAACGCACAGTGTAGTACATAGTATATGAGTGAGTTGCACTGAAAAACTTAGAATATAAGAAACGCACAGTGTAGTACATAGTATATGAGTGAGTTGCACTGAAAAACTTAGAATATAAGAAACGCACAGTGTAGTACAATGTATATGAGTGAGTTGCACTGAAAAACTTAGAATTTAAGAAACGCACAGTGTAGTACATAGTATATGAGTGAGTTGCACTGAAAAACTTAGAATATAAGAAACGCACAGTGTAGTACATAGTATATGAGTGAGTTGCACTGAAAAACTTAGAATTTAGAGAAACGCACAGTGTAGTACATAGTATATGAGTGAGTTGCACTGAAAAACTTAGAATATAAGAAACGCACAGTGTAGTACATAGTATATGAGTGAGTTGCACTGAAAAACTTAGAATATAAGAAACGCACAGTGTAGTACATAGTATATGAGTGAGTTGCACTGAAAAACTTAGAATTTAGAGAAATGCGCAGTGTAGTACATAGTATATGAGTGAGTTGCACTGAAAAACTTAGAATATAAGAAACGCACAGTGTAGTACATAGTATATGAGTGAGTTGCACTGAAAAACTTAGAATTTACTGAAAAACCCGCATTACACGAAATGCACTGTGTAGTACATAGTATATGAGTGAGTTGCACTGAAAAACTTAGAATATAAGAAACGCACAGTGTAGTACATAGTATATGAGTGAGTTGCACTGAAAAACTTAGAATATAAGAAACGCACAGTGTAGTACATAGTATATGAGTGAGTTGCACTGAAAAACTTAGAATATAAGAAACGCACAGTGTAGTACATTGTATATGAGTGAGTTGCACTGAAAAACTTAGAATTTAAGAAACGCACAGTGTAGTACATAGTATATGAGTGAGTTGCACTGAAAAACTTAGAATATAAGAAACGCACAGTGTAGTACATAGTATATGAGTGAGTTGCACTGAAAAACTTAGAATATAAGAAACGCACAGTGTAGTACATAGTATATGAGTGAGTTGCACTGAAAAACTTCGAATTTAGAGAAACGCACAGTGTAGTACATAGTATATGAGTGAGTTGCACTGAAAAACTTAGAATATAAGAAACGCACAGTGTAGTACATAGTATATGAGTGAGTTGCAGTGAAAAACTTAGAATATAAGAAACGCACAGTGTAGTACATTGTATATGAGTGAGTTGCACTGATAAACTTAGAATTTAAGAAACGCACAGTGTAGTACATAGTATATGAGTGAGTTGCACTGAAAAACTTAGAATATAAGAAACGCACAGTGTAGTACATAGTATATGAGTGAGTTGCACTGAAAAACTTAGAATATAAGAAACGCACAGTGTAGTACATAGTATATGAGTGAGTTGCACTGAAAAACTTAGAATATAAGAAACGCACAGTGTAGTACATAGTATATGAGTGAGTTGCACTGAAAAACTTAGAATATAAGAAACGCACAGTGTAGTACATAGTATATGAGTGAGTTGCACTGAAAAACTTAGAATTTACTGAAAAACCCGCATTACACGAAATGCACTGTGTAGTACATAGTATATGAGTGAGTTGCACTGAAAAACTTAGAATATAAGAAACGCACAGTGTAGTACATAGTATATGAGTGAGTTGCACTGAAAAACTTAGAATATAAGAATCGCACAGTGTAGTACATAGTATATGAGTGAGTTGCACTGAAAAACTTAGAATATAAGAAACGCACAGTGTAGTACATAGTATATGAGTGAGTTGCACTGAAAAACTTAGAATATAAGAAACGCACAGTGTAGTACATAGTATATGAGTGAGTTGCACTGAAAAACTTAGAATATAAGAAACGCACAGTGTAGTACATAGTATATGAGTGAGTTGCACTGAAAAACTTAGAATTTAGAGAAACGCACAGTGTAGTACATAGTATATGAGTGAGTTGCACTGAAAAACTTAGAATTTAGAGAAACGCACAGTGTAGTACATAGTATATGAGTGAGTTGCACTGAAAAACTTAGAATATAAGAAACGCACAGTGTAGTACATAGTATATGAGTGAGTTGCACTGAAAAACTTAGAATATAAGAAACGCACAGTGTAGTACAATGTATATGAGTGAGTTGCACTGAAAAACTTAGAATTTAAGAAACGCACAGTGTAGTACATAGTATATGAGTGAGTTGCACTGAAAAACTTAGAATATAAGAAACGCACAGTGTAGTACATAGTATATGAGTGAGTTGCACTGAAAAACTTAGAATTTAGAGAAACGCACAGTGTAGTACATAGTATATGAGTGAGTTGCACTGAAAAACTTAGAATATAAGAAACGCACAGTGTAGTACATAGTATATGAGTGAGTTGCACTGAAAAACTTAGAATATAAGAAACGCACAGTGTAGTACATTGTATATGAGTGAGTTGCACTGATAAACTTAGATTTTAAGAAACGCACAGTGTAGTACATAGTATATGAGTGAGTTGCACTGAAAAACTTAGAATATAAGAAACGCACAGTGTAGTACATAGTATATGAGTGAGTTGCACTGAAAAACTTAGAATATAAGAAACGCACAGTGTAGTACATAGTATATGAGTGAGTTGCACTGAAAAACTTAGAATATAAGAAACGCACAGTGTAGTACATAGTATATGAGTGAGTTGCACTGAAAAACTTAGAATATAAGAATCGCACAGTGTAGTACATAGTATATGAGTGAGTTGCACTGAAAAACTTAGAATATAAGAAACGCACAGTGTAGTACATAGTATATGAGTGAGTTGCACTGAAAAACTTAGAATATAAGAAACGCACAGTGTAGTACATAGTATATGAGTGAGTTGCACTGAAAAACTTAGAATATAAGAAACGCACAGTGTAGTACATAGTATATGAGTGAGTTGCACTGAAAAACTTAGAATTTAGAGAAACGCACAGTGTAGTACATAGTATATGAGTGAGTTGCACTGAAAAACTTAGAATTTAGAGAAACGCACAGTGTAGTACATAGTATATGAGTGAGTTGCACTGAAAAACTTAGAATATAAGAAACGCACAGTGTAGTACATAGTATATGAGTGAGTTGCACTGAAAAACTTAGAATATAAGAAACGCACAGTGTAGTACAATGTATATGAGTGAGTTGCACTGAAAAACTTAGAATTTAAGAAACGCACAGTGTAGTACATAGTATATGAGTGAGTTGCACTGAAAAACTTAGAATATAAGAAACGCACAGTGTAGTACATAGTATATGAGTGAGTTGCACTGAAAAACTTAGAATTTAGAGAAACGCACAGTGTAGTACATAGTATATGAGTGAGTTGCACTGAAAAACTTAGAATATAAGAAACGCACAGTGTAGTACATAGTATATGAGTGAGTTGCACTGAAAAACTTAGAATATAAGAAACGCACAGTGTAGTACATAGTATATGAGTGAGTTGCACTGAAAAACTTAGAATTTAGAGAAATGCGCAGTGTAGTACATAGTATATGAGTGAGTTGCACTGAAAAACTTAGAATATAAGAAACGCACAGTGTAGTACATAGTATATGAGTGAGTTGCACTGAAAAACTTAGAATATAAGAAACGCACAGTGTCGTACATAGTATATGAGTGAGTTGCATTGAAAAACTTAGAATATAAGAAACGCACGGTGTAGTACATAGTATATGAGTGAGTTGCACTGAAAAACTTAGAATATAAGAAACGCACAGTGTAGTACATAGTATATGAGTGAGTTGCACTGAAAAACTTAGAATATAAGAAACGCACAGTGTAGTACATAGTATATGAGTGAGTTGCACTGAAAAACTTAGAATTTACTGAAAAACCCGCATTACACGAAATGCACAGTGTAGTACATAGTATATGAGTGAGTTGCACTGAAAACTTAGAATATAAGAAACGCACAGTGTAGTACATAGTATATGAGTGAGTTGCACTGAAAAACTTAGAATATAAGAAACGCACAGTGTAGTACATAGTATATGAGTGAGTTGCACTGAAAAACTTAGAATATAAGAAACGCACAGTGTAGTACATAGTATATGAGTGAGTTGCACTGAAAAACTTAGAATATAAGAAACGCACAGTGTAGTACATAGTATATGAGTGAGTTGCACTGAAAAACTTAGAATATAAGAAACGCACAGTGTAGTACATAGTATATGAGTGAGTTGCACTGAAAAACTTAGAATTTAGAGAAATGCACAGTGTAGTACATAGTATATGAGTGAGTTGCACTGAAAAACTTAGAATATAAGAAACGCACAGTGTAGTACATAGTATATGAGTGAGTTGCACTGAAAAACTTAGAATATAAGAAACGCACAGTGTAGTACATAGTATATGAGTGAGTTGCACTGAAAAACTTAGAATATAAGAAACGCACGGTGTAGTACATAGTATATGAGTGAGTTGCACTGAAAAACTTAGAATTTACTGAAAAACCCGCATTACACGAAATGCACAGTGTAGTACATAGTATATGAGTGAGTTGCACTGAAAAACTTGGAATATAAGAAACGCACAGTGTAGTACATAGTATATGAGTGAGTTGCACTGAAAAACTTAGAATATAAGAAACGCACAGTGTAGTACATAGTATATGAGTGAGTTGCACTGAAAAACTTAGAATATAAGAAAAGCACAGTGTAGTACATAGTATATGAGTGAGTTGCACTGAAAAACTTAGAATATAAGAAACGCACAGTGTAGTACATAGTATATGAGTGAGTTGCACTGAAAAACTTAGAATATAAGAAACGCACAGTGTAGTACATAGTATATGAGTGAGTTGCACTGAAAAACTTAGAATATAAGAAACGCACAGTGTAGTAGATAGTATATGAGTGAGTTGCACTGAAAAACTTAGAATATAAGAAACGCACAGTGTAGTACATAGTATATGAGTGAGTTGCACTGAAAAACTTAGAATATAAGAAACGCACAGTGTAGTACATAGTATATGAGTGAGTTGCACTGAAAAACTTAGAATATAAGAAACGCACAGTGTAGTACATAGTATATGAGTGAGTTGCACTGAAAAACTTAGAATATAAGAAACGCACAGTGTAGTACATAGTATATGAGTGAGTTGCACTGAAAAACTTAGAATTTAGAGAAACGCACAGTGTAGTACATAGTATATGAGTGAGTTGCACTGAAAAACTTAGAATTTAGAGAAACGCACAGTGTAGTACATAGTATATGAGTGAGTTGCACTGAAAAACTTAGAATATAAGAAACGCACAGTGTAGTACATAGTATATGAGTGAGTTGCACTGAAAAACTTAGAATATAAGAAACGCACAGTGTAGTACAATGTATATGAGTGAGTTGCACTGAAAAACTTAGAATTTAAGAAACGCACAGTGTAGTACATAGTATATGAGTGAGTTGCACTGAAAAACTTAGAATATAAGAAACGCACAGTGTAGTACATAGTATATGAGTGAGTTGCACTGAAAAACTTAGAATATAAGAAACGCACAGTGTAGTACATAGTATATGAGTGAGTTGCACTGAAAAACTTAGAATATAAGAAACGCACAGTGTAGTACATAGTATATGAGTGAGTTGCACTGAAAAACTTAGAATATAAGAAACGCACAGTGTAGTACATAGTATATGAGTGAGTTGCACTGAAAAACTTAGAATATAAGAAACGCACAGTGTAGTACATAGTATATGAGTGAGTTGCACTGAAAAACTTAGAATTTAGAGAAACGCACAGTGTAGTACATAGTATATGAGTGAGTTGCACTGAAAAACTTCGAATTTAGAGAAACGCACAGTGTAGTACATAGTATATGAGTGAGTTGCACTGAAAAACTTAGAATATAAGAAACGCACAGTGTAGTACATAGTATATGAGTGAGTTGCACTGAAAAACTTAGAATATAAGAAACGCACAGTGTAGTACATTGTATATGAGTGAGTTGCACTGATAAACTTAGAATTTAAGAAACGCACAGTGTAGTACATAGTATATGAGTGAGTTGCACTGAAAAACTTAGAATATAAGAAACGCACAGTGTAGTACATAGTATATGAGTGAGTTGCACTGAAAAACTTAGAATATAAGAAACGCACAGTGTAGTACATAGTATATGAGTGAGTTGCACTGAAAAACTTAGAATATAAGAAACGCACAGTGTAGTACATAGTATATGAGTGAGTTGCACTGAAAAACTTAGAATATAAGAATCGCACAGTGTAGTACATAGTATATGAGTGAGTTGCACTGAAAAACTTAGAATATAAGAAACGCACAGTGTAGTACATAGTATATGAGTGAGTTGCACTGAAAAACTTAGAATATAAGAAACGCACAGTGTAGTACATAGTATATGAGTGAGTTGCACTGAAAAACTTAGAATATAAGAAACGCACAGTGTAGTACATAGTATATGAGTGAGTTGCACTGAAAAACTTAGAATTTAGAGAAACGCACAGTGTAGTACATAGTATATGAGTGAGTTGCACTGAAAAACTTAGAATTTAGAGAAACGCACAGTGTAGTACATAGTATATGAGTGAGTTGCACTGAAAAACTTAGAATATAAGAAACGCACAGTGTAGTACATAGTATATGAGTGAGTTGCACTGAAAAACTTAGAATATAAGAAACGCACAGTGTAGTACAATGTATATGAGTGAGTTGCACTGAAAAACTTAGAATTTAAGAAACGCACAGTGTAGTACATAGTATATGAGTGAGTTGCACTGAAAAACTTAGAATATAAGAAACGCACAGTGTAGTACATAGTATATGAGTGAGTTGCACTGAAAAACTTAGAATTTAGAGAAACGCACAGTGTAGTACATAGTATATGAGTGAGTTGCACTGAAAAACTTAGAATATAAGAAACGCACAGTGTAGTACATAGTATATGAGTGAGTTGCACTGAAAAACTTAGAATATAAGAAACGCACAGTGTAGTACATAGTATATGAGTGAGTTGCACTGAAAAACTTAGAATTTAGAGAAATGCGCAGTGTAGTACATAGTATATGAGTGAGTTGCACTGAAAAACTTAGAATATAAGAAACGCACAGTGTAGTACATAGTATATGAGTGAGTTGCACTGAAAAACTTAGAATATAAGAAACGCACAGTGTAGTACATAGTATATGAGTGAGTTGCACTGAAAAACTTAGAATTTAGAGAAACGCACAGTGTAGTACATAGTATATGAGTGAGTTGCACTGAAAAACTTAGAATTTAGAGAAACGCACAGTGTAGTACATAGTATATGAGTGAGTTGCACTGAAAAACTTAGAATATAAGAAACGCACAGTGTAGTACATAGTATATGAGTGAGTTGCACTGAAAAACTTAGAATATAAGAAACGCACAGTGTAGTACAATGTATATGAGTGAGTTGCACTGAAAAACTTAGAATTTAAGAAACGCACAGTGTAGTACATAGTATATGAGTGAGTTGCACTGAAAAACTTAGAATATAAGAAACGCACAGTGTAGTACATAGTATATGAGTGAGTTGCACTGAAAAACTTAGAATTTAGAGAAACGCACAGTGTAGTACATAGTATATGAGTGAGTTGCACTGAAAAACTTAGAATATAAGAAACGCACAGTGTAGTACATAGTATATGAGTGAGTTGCACTGAAAAACTTAGAATATAAGAAACGCACAGTGTAGTACATAGTATATGAGTGAGTTGCACTGAAAAACTTAGAATTTAGAGAAATGCGCAGTGTAGTACATAGTATATGAGTGAGTTGCACTGAAAAACTTAGAATATAAGAAACGCACAGTGTAGTACATAGTATATGAGTGAGTTGCACTGAAAAACTTAGAATATAAGAAACGCACAGTGTCGTACATAGTATATGAGTGAGTTGCATTGAAAAACTTAGAATATAAGAAACGCACGGTGTAGTACATAGTATATGAGTGAGTTGCACTGAAAAACTTAGAATATAAGAAACGCACAGTGTAGTACATAGTATATGAGTGAGTTGCACTGAAAAACTTAGAATATAAGAAACGCACAGTGTAGTACATAGTATATGAGTGAGTTGCACTGAAAAACTTAGAATTTACTGAAAAACCCGCATTACACGAAATGCACAGTGTAGTACATAGTATATGAGTGAGTTGCACTGAAAACTTAGAATATAAGAAACGCACAGTGTAGTACATAGTATATGAGTGAGTTGCACTGAAAAACTTAGAATATAAGAAACGCACAGTGTAGTACATAGTATATGAGTGAGTTGCACTGAAAAACTTAGAATATAAGAAACGCACAGTGTAGTACATAGTATATGAGTGAGTTGCACTGAAAAACTTAGAATATAAGAAACGCACAGTGTAGTACATAGTATATGAGTGAGTTGCACTGAAAAACTTAGAATATAAGAAACGCACAGTGTAGTACATAGGATATGAGTGAGTTGCACTGAAAAACTTAGAATTTAGAGAAATGCACAGTGTAGTACATAGTATATGAGTGAGTTGCACTGAAAAACTTAGAATATAAGAAACGCACAGTGTAGTACATAGTATATGAGTGAGTTGCACTGAAAAACTTAGAATATAAGAAACGCACAGTGTAGTACATAGTATATGAGTGAGTTGCACTGAAAAACTTAGAATATAAGAAACGCACGGTGTAGTACATAGTATATGAGTGAGTTGCACTGAAAAACTTAGAATTTACTGAAAAACCCGCATTACACGAAATGCACAGTGTAGTACATAGTATATGAGTGAGTTGCACTGAAAAACTTGGAATATAAGAAACGCACAGTGTAGTACATAGTATATGAGTGAGTTGCACTGAAAAACTTAGAATATAAGAAACGCACAGTGTAGTACATAGTATATGAGTGAGTTGCACTGAAAAACTTAGAATATAAGAAAAGCACAGTGTAGTACATAGTATATGAGTGAGTTGCACTGAAAAACTTAGAATATAAGAAACGCACAGTGTAGTACATAGTATATGAGTGAGTTGCACTGAAAAACTTAGAATATAAGAAACGCACAGTGTAGTACATAGTATATGAGTGAGTTGCACTGAAAAACTTAGAATATAAGAAACGCACAGTGTAGTAGATAGTATATGAGTGAGTTGCACTGAAAAACTTAGAATATAAGAAACGCACAGTGTAGTACATAGTATATGAGTGAGTTGCACTGAAAAACTTAGAATATAAGAAACGCACAGTGTAGTACATAGTATATGAGTGAGTTGCACTGAAAAACTTAGAATATAAGAAACGCACAGTGTAGTACATAGTATATGAGTGAGTTGCACTGAAAAACTTAGAATATAAGAAACGCACAGTGTAGTACATAGTATATGAGTGAGTTGCACTGAAAAACTTAGAATTTAGAGAAACGCACAGTGTAGTACATAGTATATGAGTGAGTTGCACTGAAAAACTTAGAATTTAGAGAAACGCACAGTGTAGTACATAGTATATGAGTGAGTTGCACTGAAAAACTTAGAATATAAGAAACGCACAGTGTAGTACATAGTATATGAGTGAGTTGCACTGAAAAACTTAGAATATAAGAAACGCACAGTGTAGTACAATGTATATGAGTGAGTTGCACTGAAAAACTTAGAATTTAAGAAACGCACAGTGTAGTACATAGTATATGAGTGAGTTGCACTGAAAAACTTAGAATATAAGAAACGCACAGTGTAGTACATAGTATATGAGTGAGTTGCACTGAAAAACTTAGAATTTAGAGAAACGCACAGTGTAGTACATAGTATATGAGTGAGTTGCACTGAAAAACTTAGAATATAAGAAACGCACAGTGTAGTACATAGTATATGAGTGAGTTGCACTGAAAAACTTAGAATATAAGAAACGCACAGTGTAGTACATAGTATATGAGTGAGTTGCACTGAAAAACTTAGAATATAAGAAACGCACAGTGTAGTACATAGTATATGAGTGAGTTGCACTGAAAAACTTAGAATATAAGAAACGCACAGTGTAGTACATAGTATATGAGTGAGTTGCACTGAAAAACTTAGAATATAAGAAACGCACAGTGTAGTACATAGTATATGAGTGAGTTGCACTGAAAAACTTAGAATATAAGAAACGCACAGTGTAGTACATAGTATATGAGTGAGTTGCACTGAAAAACTTAGAATTTAGAGAAACGCACAGTGTAGTACATAGTATATGAGTGAGTTGCACTGAAAAACTTAGAATTTAGAGAAACGCACAGTGTAGTACATAGTATATGAGTGAGTTGCACTGAAAAACTTAGAATATAAGAAACGCACAGTGTAGTACATAGTATATGAGTGAGTTGCACTGAAAAACTTAGAATATAAGAAACGCACAGTGTAGTACATTGTATATGAGTGAGTTGCACTGATAAACTTAGAATTTAAGAAACGCACAGTGTAGTACATAGTATATGAGTGAGTTGCACTGAAAAACTTAGAATATAAGAAACGCACAGTGTAGTACATAGTATATGAGTGAGTTGCACTGAAAAACTTAGAATATAAGAAACGCACAGTGTAGTACATAGTATATGAGTGAGTTGCACTGAAAAACTTAGAGTATAAGAAACGCACAGTGTAGTACATAGTATATGAGTGAGTTGCACTGAAAAACTTAGAATATAAGAATCGCACAGTGTAGTACATAGTATATGAGTGAGTTGCACTGAAAAACTTAGAATATAAGAAACGCACAGTGTAGTACATAGTATATGAGTGAGTTGCACTGAAAAACTTAGAATATAAGAAACGCACAGTGTAGTACATAGTATATGAGTGAGTTGCACTGAAAAACTTAGAATATAAGAAACGCACAGTGTAGTACATAGTATATGAGTGAGTTGCACTGAAAAACTTAGAATTTAGAGAAACGCACAGTGTAGTACATAGTATATGAGTGAGTTGCACTGAAAAACTTAGAATTTAGAGAAACGCACAGTGTAGTACATAGTATATGAGTGAGTTGCACTGAAAAACTTAGAATATAAGAAACGCACAGTGTAGTACATAGTATATGAGTGAGTTGCACTGAAAAACTTAGAATATAAGAAACGCACAGTGTAGTACAATGTATATGAGTGAGTTGCACTGAAAAACTTAGAATTTAAGAAACGCACAGTGTAGTACATAGTATATGAGTGAGTTGCACTGAAAAACTTAGAATATAAGAAACGCACAGTGTAGTACATAGTATATGAGTGAGTTGCACTGAAAAACTTAGAATTTAGAGAAACGCACAGTGTAGTACATAGTATATGAGTGAGTTGCACTGAAAAACTTAGAATATAAGAAACGCACAGTGTAGTACATAGTATATGAGTGAGTTGCACTGAAAAACTTAGAATATAAGAAACGCACAGTGTAGTACATAGTATATGAGTGAGTTGCACTGAAAAACTTAGAATTTAGAGAAATGCGCAGTGTAGTACATAGTATATGAGTGAGTTGCACTGAAAAACTTAGAATATAAGAAACGCACAGTGTAGTACATAGTATATGAGTGAGTTGCACTGAAAAACTTAGAATATAAGAAACGCACAGTGTCGTACATAGTATATGAGTGAGTTGCATTGAAAAACTTAGAATATAAGAAACGCACGGTGTAGTACATAGTATATGAGTGAGTTGCACTGAAAAACTTAGAATATAAGAAACGCACAGTGTAGTACATAGTATATGAGTGAGTTGCACTGAAAAACTTAGAATATAAGAAACGCACAGTGTAGTACATAGTATATGAGTGAGTTGCACTGAAAAACTTAGAATTTACTGAAAAACCCGCATTACACGAAATGCACAGTGTAGTACATAGTATATGAGTGAGTTGCACTGAAAACTTAGAATATAAGAAACGCACAGTGTAGTACATAGTATATGAGTGAGTTGCACTGAAAAACTTAGAATATAAGAAACGCACAGTGTAGTACATAGTATATGAGTGAGTTGCACTGAAAAACTTAGAATATAAGAAACGCACAGTGTAGTACATAGTATATGAGTGAGTTGCACTGAAAAACTTAGAATATAAGAAACGCACAGTGTAGTACATAGTATATGAGTGAGTTGCACTGAAAAACTTAGAATATAAGAAACGCACAGTGTAGTACATAGGATATGAGTGAGTTGCACTGAAAAACTTAGAATTTAGAGAAATGCACAGTGTAGTACATAGTATATGAGTGAGTTGCACTGAAAAACTTAGAATATAAGAAACGCACAGTGTAGTACATAGTATATGAGTGAGTTGCACTGAAAAACTTAGAATATAAGAAACGCACAGTGTAGTACATAGTATATGAGTGAGTTGCACTGAAAAACTTAGAATATAAGAAACGCACGGTGTAGTACATAGTATATGAGTGAGTTGCACTGAAAAACTTAGAATTTACTGAAAAACCCGCATTACACGAAATGCACAGTGTAGTACATAGTATATGAGTGAGTTGCACTGAAAAACTTGGAATATAAGAAACGCACAGTGTAGTACATAGTATATGAGTGAGTTGCACTGAAAAACTTAGAATATAAGAAACGCACAGTGTAGTACATAGTATATGAGTGAGTTGCACTGAAAAACTTAGAATATAAGAAAAGCACAGTGTAGTACATAGTATATGAGTGAGTTGCACTGAAAAACTTAGAATATAAGAAACGCACAGTGTAGTACATAGTATATGAGTGAGTTGCACTGAAAAACTTAGAATATAAGAAACGCACAGTGTAGTACATAGTATATGAGTGAGTTGCACTGAAAAACTTAGAATATAAGAAACGCACAGTGTAGTAGATAGTATATGAGTGAGTTGCACTGAAAAACTTAGAATATAAGAAACGCACAGTGTAGTACATAGTATATGAGTGAGTTGCACTGAAAAACTTAGAATATAAGAAACGCACAGTGTAGTACATAGTATATGAGTGAGTTGCACTGAAAAACTTAGAATATAAGAAACGCACAGTGTAGTACATAGTATATGAGTGAGTTGCACTGAAAAACTTAGAATATAAGAAACGCACAGTGTAGTACATAGTATATGAGTGAGTTGCACTGAAAAACTTAGAATTTAGAGAAACGCACAGTGTAGTACATAGTATATGAGTGAGTTGCACTGAAAAACTTAGAATTTAGAGAAACGCACAGTGTAGTACATAGTATATGAGTGAGTTGCACTGAAAAACTTAGAATATAAGAAACGCACAGTGTAGTACATAGTATATGAGTGAGTTGCACTGAAAAACTTAGAATATAAGAAACGCACAGTGTAGTACAATGTATATGAGTGAGTTGCACTGAAAAACTTAGAATTTAAGAAACGCACAGTGTAGTACATAGTATATGAGTGAGTTGCACTGAAAAACTTAGAATATAAGAAACGCACAGTGTAGTACATAGTATATGAGTGAGTTGCACTGAAAAACTTAGAATTTAGAGAAATGCGCAGTGTAGTACATAGTATATGAGTGAGTTGCACTGAAAACTTAGAATATAAGAAACGCACAGTGTAGTACATAGTATATGAGTGAGTTGCACTGAAAAACTTAGAATATAAGAAACGCACAGTGTAGTACATAGTATATGAGTGAGTTGCACTGAAAAACTTAGAATATAAGAAACGCACAGTGTAGTACATAGTATATGAGTGAGTTGCACTGAAAACTTAGAATATAAGAAACGCACAGTGTAGTACATAGTATATGAGTGAGTTGCACTGAAAAACTTAGAATATAAGAAACGCACAGTGTAGTACATAGTATATGAGTGAGTTGCACTGAAAAACTTAGAATATAAGAAACGCACAGTGTAGTACATAGTATATGAGTGAGTTGCACTGAAAAACTTAGAATATAAGAAACGCACAGTGTAGTACATAGTATATGAGTGAGTTGCACTGAAAAACTTAGAATATAAGAAACGCACAGTGTAGTACATAGTATATGAGTGAGTTGCACTGAAAAACTTAGAATTTAGAGAAATGCACAGTGTAGTACATAGTATATGAGTGAGTTGCACTGAAAAACTTAGAATATAAGAAACGCACAGTGTAGTACATAGTATATGAGTGAGTTGCACTGAAAAACTTAGAATATAAGAAACACACAGTGTAGTACATAGTATATGAGTGAGTTGCACTGAAAAACTTAGAATATAAGAAACGCACGGTGTAGTACATAGTATATGAGTGAGTTGCACTGAAAAACTTAGAATTTACTGAAAAACCCGCATTACACGAAATGCACAGTGTAGTACATAGTATATGAGTGAGTTGCACTGAAAAACTTGGAATATAAGAAACGCACAGTGTAGTACATAGTATATGAGTGAGTTGCACTGAAAAACTTAGAATATAAGAAACGCACAGTGTAGTACATAGTATATGAGTGAGTTGCACTGAAAAACTTAGAATATAAGAAAAGCACAGTGTAGTACATAGTATATGAGTGAGTTGCACTGAAAAACTTAGAATATAAGAAACGCACAGTGTAGTACATAGTATATGAGTGAGTTGCACTGAAAAACTTAGAATATAAGAAACGCACAGTGTAGTACATAGTATATGAGTGAGTTGCACTGAAAAACTTAGAATATAAGAAACGCACAGTGTAGTAGATAGTATATGAGTGAGTTGCACTGAAAAACTTAGAATATAAGAAACGCACAGTGTAGTACATAGTATATGAGTGAGTTGCACTGAAAAACTTAGAATATAAGAAACGCACAGTGTAGTACATAGTATATGAGTGAGTTGCACTGAAAAACTTCGAATTTAGAGAAACGCACAGTGTAGTACATAGTATATGAGTGAGTTGCACTGAAAAACTTAGAATATAAGAAACGCACAGTGTAGTACATAGTATATGAGTGAGTTGCACTGAAAAACTTAGAATATAAGAAACGCACAGTGTAGTACATTGTATATGAGTGAGTTGCACTGAAAAACTTAGAATTTAAGAAACGCACAGTGTAGTACATAGTATATGAGTGAGTTGCACTGAAAAACTTAGAATATAAGAAACGCACAGTGTAGTACATAGTATATGAGTGAGTTGCACTGAAAAACTTAGAATATAAGAAACGCACAGTGTAGTACATAGTATATGAGTGAGTTGCACTGAAAAACTTAGAATATAAGAAACGCACAGTGTAGTACATAGTATATGAGTGAGTTGCACTGAAAAACTTAGAATATAAGAAACGCACAGTGTAGTACATAGTATATGAGTGAGTTGCACTGAAAAACTTAGAATATAAGAAACGCACAGTGTAGTACATAGTATATGAGTGAGTTGCACTGAAAAACTTAGAATATAAGAAACGCACAGTGTAGTACATAGTATATGAGTGAGTTGCACTGAAAAACTTAGAATTTAGAGAAATGCACAGTGTAGTACATAGTATATGAGTGAGTTGCACTGAAAAACTTAGAATATAAGAAACGCACAGTGTAGTACATAGTATATGAGTGAGTTGCACTGAAAAACTTAGAATATAAGAAACGCACAGTGTAGTACATAGTATATGAGTGAGTTGCACTGAAAAACTTAGAATATAAGAAACGCACGGTGTAGTACATAGTATATGAGTGAGTTGCACTGAAAAACTTAGAATTTACTGAAAAACCCGCATTACACGAAATGCACAGTGTAGTACATAGTATATGAGTGAGTTGCACTGAAAAACTTGGAATATAAGAAACGCACAGTGTAGTACATAGTATATGAGTGAGTTGCACTGAAAAACTTAGAATATAAGAAACGCACAGTGTAGTACATAGTATATGAGTGAGTTGCACTGAAAAACTTAGAATATAAGAAAAGCACAGTGTAGTACATAGTATATGAGTGAGTTGCACTGAAAAACTTAGAATATAAGAAACGCACAGTGTAGTACATAGTATATGAGTGAGTTGCACTGAAAAACTTAGAATATAAGAAACGCACAGTGTAGTACATAGTATATGAGTGAGTTGCACTGAAAAACTTAGAATATAAGAAACGCACAGTGTAGTAGATAGTATATGAGTGAGTTGCACTGAAAAACTTAGAATATAAGAAACGCACAGTGTAGTACATAGTATATGAGTGAGTTGCACTGAAAAACTTAGAATATAAGAAACGCACAGTGTAGTACATAGTATATGAGTGAGTTGCACTGAAAAACTTCGAATTTAGAGAAACGCACAGTGTAGTACATAGTATATGAGTGAGTTGCACTGAAAAACTTAGAATATAAGAAACGCACAGTGTAGTACATAGTATATGAGTGAGTTGCACTGAAAAACTTAGAATATAAGAAACGCACAGTGTAGTACATTGTATATGAGTGAGTTGCACTGAAAAACTTAGAATTTAAGAAACGCACAGTGTAGTACATAGTATATGAGTGAGTTGCACTGAAAAACTTAGAATATAAGAAACGCACAGTGTAGTACATAGTATATGAGTGAGTTGCACTGAAAAACTTAGAATATAAGAAACGCACAGTGTAGTACATAGTATATGAGTGAGTTGCACTGAAAAACTTAGAATATAAGAAACGCACAGTGTAGTACATAGTATATGAGTGAGTTGCACTGAAAAACTTAGAATATAAGAAACGCACAGTGTAGTACATAGTATATGAGTGAGTTGCACTGAAAAACTTAGAATATAAGAAACGCACAGTGTAGTACATAGTATATGAGTGAGTTGCACTGAAAAACTTAGAATATAAGAAACGCACAGTGTAGTACATAGTATATGAGTGAGTTGCACTGAAAAACTTAGAATTTAGAGAAATGCACAGTGTAGTACATAGTATATGAGTGAGTTGCACTGAAAAACTTAGAATATAAGAAACGCACAGTGTAGTACATAGTATATGAGTGAGTTGCACTGAAAAACTTAGAATATAAGAAACGCACAGTGTAGTACATAGTATATGAGTGAGTTGCACTGAAAAACTTAGAATATAAGAAACGCACGGTGTAGTACATAGTATATGAGTGAGTTGCACTGAAAAACTTAGAATTTACTGAAAAACCCGCATTACACGAAATGCACAGTGTAGTACATAGTATATGAGTGAGTTGCACTGAAAAACTTGGAATATAAGAAACGCACAGTGTAGTACATAGTATATGAGTGAGTTGCACTGAAAAACTTAGAATATAAGAAACGCACAGTGTAGTACATAGTATATGAGTGAGTTGCACTGAAAAACTTAGAATATAAGAAAAGCACAGTGTAGTACATAGTATATGAGTGAGTTGCACTGAAAAACTTAGAATATAAGAAACGCACAGTGTAGTACATAGTATATGAGTGAGTTGCACTGAAAAACTTAGAATATAAGAAACGCACAGTGTAGTACATAGTATATGAGTGAGTTGCACTGAAAAACTTAGAATATAAGAAACGCACAGTGTAGTAGATAGTATATGAGTGAGTTGCACTGAAAAACTTAGAATATAAGAAACGCACAGTGTAGTACATAGTATATGAGTGAGTTGCACTGAAAAACTTAGAATATAAGAAACGCACAGTGTAGTACATAGTATATGAGTGAGTTGCACTGAAAAACTTAGAATTTAGAGAAACGCACAGTGTAGTACATAGTATATGAGTGAGTTGCACTGAAAAACTTCGAATTTAGAGAAACGCACAGTGTAGTACATAGTATATGAGTGAGTTGCACTGAAAAACTTAGAATATAAGAAACGCACAGTGTAGTACATAGTATATGAGTGAGTTGCACTGAAAAACTTAGAATATAAGAAACGCACAGTGTAGTACATTGTATATGAGTGAGTTGCACTGAAAAACTTAGAATTTAAGAAACGCACAGTGTAGTACATAGTATATGAGTGAGTTGCACTGAAAAACTTAGAATATAAGAAACGCACAGTGTAGTACATAGTATATGAGTGAGTTGCACTGAAAAACTTAGAATATAAGAAACGCACAGTGTAGTACATAGTATATGAGTGAGTTGCACTGAAAAACTTAGAATATAAGAAACGCACAGTGTAGTACATAGTATATGAGTGAGTTGCACTGAAAAACTTAGAATATAAGAAACGCACAGTGTAGTACATAGTATATGAGTGAGTTGCACTGAAAAACTTAGAATATAAGAAACGCACAGTGTAGTACATACTATATGAGTGAGTTGCACTGAAAAACTTAGAATATAAGAAACGCACAGTGTAGTACATAGTATATGAGTGAGTTGCACTGAAAAACTTAGAATTTAGAGAAACGCACAGTGTAGTACATAGTATATGAGTGAGTTGCACTGAAAAACTTCGAATTTAGAGAAACGCACAGTGTAGTACATAGTATATGAGTGAGTTGCACTGAAAAACTTAGAATATAAGAAACGCACAGTGTAGTACATAGTATATGAGTGAGTTGCACTGAAAAACTTAGAATATAAGAAACGCACAGTGTAGTACATTGTATATGAGTGAGTTGCACTGATAAACTTAGAATTTAAGAAACGCACAGTGTAGTACATAGTATATGAGTGAGTTGCACTGAAAAACTTAGAATATAAGAAACGCACAGTGTAGTACATAGTATATGAGTGAGTTGCACTGAAAAACTTAGAATATAAGAAACGCACAGTGTAGTACATAGTATATGAGTGAGTTGCACTGAAAAACTTAGAATATAAGAAACGCACAGTGTAGTACATAGTATATGAGTGAGTTGCACTGAAAAACTTAGAATATAAGAAACGCACAGTGTAGTACATAGTATATGAGTGAGTTGCACTGAAAAACTTAGAATTTAGAGAAACGCACAGTGTAGTACATAGTATATGAGTGAGTTGCACTGAAAAACTTAGAATATAAGAAACGCACAGTGTAGTACATAGTATATGAGTGAGTTGCACTGAAAAACTTAGACTATAAGAAACGCACAGTGTAGTACATAGTATATGAGTGAGTTGCACTGAAAAACTTAGAATATAAGAAACGCACAGTGTAGTACATAGTATATGAGTGAGTTGCACTGAAAAACTTAGAATATAAGAAACGCACAGTGTAGTACATAGTATATGAGTGAGTTGCACTGAAAAACTTAGAATATAAGAAACGCACAGTGTAGTACATAGTATATGAGTGAGTTGCACTGAAAAACTTAGAATTTAGAGAAACGCACAGTGTAGTACATAGTATATGAGTGAGTTGCACTGAAAAACTTAGAATATAAGAAACGCACAGTGTAGTACATAGTATATGAGTGAGTTGCACTGAAAAACTTAGAATATAAGAAACGCACAGTGTAGTACATTGTATATGAGTGAGTTGCACTGAAAAACTTAGAATTTAAGAAACGCACAGTGTAGTACATAGTATATGAGTGAGTTGCACTGAAAAACTTAGAATATAAGAAACGCACAGTGTAGTACATAGTATATGAGTGAGTTGCACTGAAAAACTTAGAATATAAGAAACGCACAGTGTAGTACATAGTATATGAGTGAGTTGCACTGAAAAACTTAGAATTTAGAGAAACGCACAGTGTAGTACATAGTATATGAGTGAGTTGCACTGAAAAACTTAGAATATAAGAAACGCACAGTGTAGTACATAGTATATGAGTGAGTTGCACTGAAAAACTTAGAATATAAGAAACGCACAGTGTAGTACATAGTATATGAGTGAGTTGCACTGAAAAACTTAGAATATAAGAAACGCACAGTGTAGTACATAGTATATGAGTGAGTTGCACTGAAAAACTTAGAATATAAGAAACGCACAGTGTAGTACATAGTATATGAGTGAGTTGCACTGAAAAACTTAGAATATAAGAAACGCACAGTGTAGTACATAGTATATGAGTGAGTTGCACTGAAAAACTTAGAATATAAGAAACGCACAGTGTAGTACATAGTATATGAGTGAGTTGCACTGAAAAACTTAGAATTTAGAGAAACGCACAGTGTAGTACATAGTATATGAGTGAGTTGCACTGAAAAACTTAGAATATAAGAAACGCACAGTGTAGAACATAGTATATGAGTGAGTTGCACTGAAAAACTTAGAATATAAGAAACGCACAGTGTAGTACATACTATATGAGTGAGTTGCACTGAAAAACTTAGAATATAAGAAACGCACAGTGTAGTACATAGTATATGAGTGAGTTGCACTGAAAAACTTAGAATATAAGAAACGCACAGTGTAGTACATAGTATATGAGTGAGTTGCACTGAAAAACTTAGAATATAAGAAACGCACAGTGTAGTACATAGTATATGAGTGAGTTGCACTGAAAAACTTAGAATATAAGAAACGCACAGTGTAGTACATAGTATATGAGTGAGTTGCACTGAAAAACTTAGAATATAAGAAACGCACAGTGTAGTACATAGTATATGAGTGAGTTGCACTGAAAAACTTAGAATATAAGAAACGCACAGTGTAGTACATAGTATATGAGTGAGTTGCACTGAAAAACTTAGAATTTAGAGAAACGCACAGTGTAGTACATAGTATATGAGTGAGTTGCACTGAAAAACTTCGAATTTAGAGAAACGCACAGTGTAGTACATAGTATATGAGTGAGTTGCACTGAAAAACTTAGAATATAAGAAACGCACAGTGTAGTACATAGTATATGAGTGAGTTGCACTGAAAAACTTAGAATATAAGAAACGCACAGTGTAGTACATTGTATATGAGTGAGTTGCACTGAAAAACTTAGAATTTAAGAAACGCACAGTGTAGTACATAGTATATGAGTGAGTTGCACTGAAAAACTTAGAATATAAGAAACGCACAGTGTAGTACATAGTATATGAGTGAGTTGCACTGAAAAACTTAGAATATAAGAAACGCACAGTGTAGTACATAGTATATGAGTGAGTTGCACTGAAAAACTTAGAATATAAGAAACGCACAGTGTAGTACATAGTATATGAGTGAGTTGCACTGAAAAACTTAGAATATAAGAAACGCACAGTGTAGTACATAGTATATGAGTGAGTTGCACTGAAAAACTTAGAATATAAGAAACGCACAGTGTAGTACATAGTATATGAGTGAGTTGCACTGAAAAACTTAGAATTTACTGAAAAACCCGCATTACACGAAATGCACAGTGTAGTACATAGTATATGAGTGAGTTGCACTGAAAAACTTAGAATATAAGAAACGCACAGTGTAGTACATAGTATATGAGTGAGTTGCACTGAAAAACTTAGAATATAAGAAACGCACAGTGTAGTACATAGTATATGAGTGAGTTGCACTGAAAAACTTAGAATATAAGAAACGCACAGTGTAGTACATAGTATATGAGTGAGTTGCACTGAAAAACTTAGAATATAAGAAACGCACAGTGTAGTACATAGTATATGAGTGAGTTGCACTGAAAAACTTAGAATATAAGAAACGCACAGTGTAGTACATAGTATATGAGTGAGTTGCACTGAAAAACTTAGAATATAAGAAACGCACAGTGTAGTACATAGTATATGAGTGAGTTGCACTGAAAAACTTAGAATTTAGAGAAACGCACAGTGTAGTACATAGTATATGAGTGAGTTGCACTGAAAAACTTAGAATTTAAGAAACGCACAGTGTAGTACATAGTATATGAGTGAGTTGCACTGAAAAACTTAGAATATAAGAAACGCACAGTGTAGTACATAGTATATGAGTGAGTTGCACTGAAAAACTTAGAATATAAGAAACGCACAGTGTAGTACATAGTATATGAGTGAGTTGCACTGAAAAACTTAGAATATAAGAAACGCACAGTGTAGTACATAGTATATGAGTGAGTTGCACTGAAAAACTTAGAATATAAGAAACGCACAGTGTAGTACATAGTATATGAGTGAGTTGCACTGAAAAACTTAGAATATAAGAAACGCACAGTGTAGTACATAGTATATGAGTGAGTTGCACTGAAAAACTTAGAATATAAGAAACGCACAGTGTAGTACATAGTATATGAGTGAGTTGCACTGAAAAACTTAGAATATAAGAAACGCACAGTGTAGTACATAGTATATGAGTGAGTTGCACTGAAAAACTTAGAATATAAGAAACGCACAGTGTAGTACATAGTATATGAGTGAGTTGCACTGAAAAACTTAGAATATAAGAAACGCACAGTGTAGTACATAGTATATGAGTGAGTTGCACTGAAAAACTTAGAATATAAGAAACGCACAGTGTAGTACATAGTATATGAGTGAGTTGCACTGAAAAACTTAGAATATAAGAAACGCACAGTGTAGTACATAGTATATGAGTGAGTTGCACTGAAAAACTTAGAATATAAGAAACGCACAGTGTAGTACATAGTATATGAGTGAGTTGCACTGAAAAACTTAGAATTTAGAGAAACGCACAGTGTAGTACATAGTATATGAGTGAGTTGCACTGAAAAACTTAGAATATAAGAAAC
>NW_028227280.1:818024-1243953 GCF_978045245.1 Mus caroli
TGAAAAACTTAGAATATAAGAAACGCACAGTGTAGTACATAGTATATGAGTGAGTTGCACTGAAAAACTTAGAATATAAGAAACGCACAGTGTAGTACATAGTATATGAGTGAGTTGCACTGAAAAACTTAGAATATAAGAAACGCACAGTGTAGTACATAGTATATGAGTGAGTTGCACTGAAAAACTTAGAATATAAGAAACGCACAGTGTAGTACATAGTATATGAGTGAGTTGCACTGAAAAACTTAGAATATAAGAAACGCACAATGTAGTACATAGTATATGAGTGAGTTGCACTGAAAAACTTAGAATATAAGAAACGCACAGTGTAGTACATAGTATATGAGTGAGTTGCACTGAAAAACTTAGAATATAAGAAACGCACAGTGTAGTACATAGTATATGAGTGAGTTGCACTGAAAAACTTAGAATATAAGAAACGCACAGTGTAGTACATAGTATATGAGTGAGTTGCACTGAAAAACTTAGAATATAAGAAACGCACAGTGTAGTACATAGTATATGAGTGAGTTGCACTGAAAAACTTAGAATTTACTGAAAAACCCGCGTTACACGAAATGCACAGTGTAGTACATAGTATATGAGTGAGTTGCACTGAAAAACTTAGAATATAAGAAACGCACAGTGTAGTACATAGTATATGAGTGAGTTGCACTGAAAAACTTAGAATTTACTGAAAAACCCGCATTACACGAAATGCACAGTGTAGTACATAGTATATGAGTGAGTTGCACTGAAAAACTTAGAATATAAGAAACGCACAGTGTAGTACATAGTATATGAGTGAGTTGCACTGAAAAACTTAGAATATAAGAAACGCACAGTGTAGTACATAGTATATGAGTGAGTTGCACTGAAAAACTTAGAATATAATTAACGCACAGTGTAGTACATAGTATATGAGTGAGTTGCACTGAAAAACTTAGAATATAAGAAACGCACAGTGTAGTACATAGTATATGAGTGAGTTGCACTGAAAAACTTAGAATTTACTGAAAAACCCGCATTACACGAAATGCACAGTGTAGTACATAGTATATGAGTGAGTTGCACTGAAAAACTTAGAATATAAGAAACGCACAGTGTAGTACATAGTATATGAGTGAGTTGCACTGAAAAACTTAGAATATAAGAAACGCACAGTGTAGTACATAGTATATGAGTGAGTTGCACTGAAAAACTTAGAATATAAGAAACGCACAGTGTAGTACATAGTATATGAGTGAGTTGCACTGAAAAACTTAGAATATAAGAAACGCACAGTGTAGTACATAGTATATGAGTGAGTTGCATTGAAAAACTTAGATTATAAGAAACGCACAGTGTAGTACATAGTATATGAGTGAGTTGCACTGAAAAACTTAGAATATAAGAAACGCACAGTGTAGTACATAGTATATGAGTGAGTTGCACTGAAAAACTTAGAATATAAGAAACGCACAGTGTAGTACATAGTATATGAGTGAGTTGCACTGAAAAACTTAGAATATAAGAAACGCACAGTGTAGTACATAGTATATGAGTGAGTTGCACTGAAAAACTTAGAATATAAGAAACGCACAGTGTAGTACATAGTATATGAGTGAGTTGCACTGAAAAACTTAGAATATAAGAAACGCACAGTGTAGTACATAGTATATGAGTGAGTTGCACTGAAAAACTTAGAATTTACTGAAAAACCCGCATTACACGAAATGCACAGTGTAGTACATAGTATATGAGTGAGTTGCACTGAAAAACTTAGAATATAAGAAACGCACAGTGTAGTACATAGTATATGAGTGAGTTGCACTGAAAAACTTAGAATATAAGAAACGCACAGTGTAGTACATAGTATATGAGTGAGTTGCACTGAAAAACTTAGAATATAAGAAACGCATAGTGTAGTACATAGTATATGAGTGAGTTGCACTGAAAAACTTAGAATATAAGAAACGCACAGTGTAGTACATAGTATATGAGTGAGTTGCACTGAAAAACTTAGAATATAAGAAACGCACAGTGTAGTACATAGTATATGAGTGAGTTGCACTGAAAAACTTAGAATATAAGAAACGCACAGTGTATAGTATATGAGTGAGTTGCACTGAAAAACTTAGAATATAAGAAACGCACAGTGTAGTACATAGTATATGAGTGAGTTCCACTGAAAAACTTAGAATATAAGAAACGCACAGTGTAGTACATAGTATATGAGTGAGTTGCACTGAAAAACTTAGAATTTACTGAAAAACCCGCATTACACGAAATGCACAGTGTAGTACATAGTATATGAGTGAGTTGCACTGAAAAACTTAGAATATAAGAAACGCACAGTGTAGTACATAGTATATGAGTGAGTTGCACTGAAAAACTTAGAATATAAGAAACGCACAGTGTAGTACATAGTATATGAGTGAGTTGCACTGAAAAACTTAGAATATAATTAACGCACAGTGTAGTACATAGTATATGAGTGAGTTGCACTGAAAAACTTAGAATATAAGAAACGCACAGTGTAGTACATAGTATATGAGTGAGTTGCACTGAAAAACTTAGAATTTACTGAAAAACCCGCATTACACGAAATGCACAGTGTAGTACATAGTATATGAGTGAGTTGCACTGAAAAACTTAGAATATAAGAAACGCACAGTGTAGTACATAGTATATGAGTGAGTTGCACTGAAAAACTTAGAATATAAGAAACGCACAGTGTAGTACATAGTATATGAGTGAGTTGCACTGAAAAACTTAGAATATAAGAAACGCACAGTGTAGTACATAGTATATGAGTGAGTTGCACTGAAAAACTTAGAATATAAGAAACGCACAGTGTAGTACATAGTATATGAGTGAGTTGCATTGAAAAACTTAGATTATAAGAAACGCACAGTGTAGTACATAGTATATGAGTGAGTTGCACTGAAAAACTTAGAATATAAGAAACGCACAGTGTAGTACATAGTATATGAGTGAGTTGCACTGAAAAACTTAGAATATAAGAAACGCACAGTGTAGTACATAGTATATGAGTGAGTTGCACTGAAAAACTTAGAATATAAGAAACGCACAGTGTAGTACATAGTATATGAGTGAGTTGCACTGAAAAACTTAGAATATAAGAAACGCACAGTGTAGTACATAGTATATGAGTGAGTTGCACTGAAAAACTTAGAATATAAGAAACGCATAGTGTAGTACATAGTATATGAGTGAGTTGCACTGAAAAACTTAGAATATAAGAAACGCACAGTGTAGTACATAGTATATGAGTGAGTTGCACTGAAAAACTTAGAATATAAGAAACGCACAGTGTAGTACATAGTATATGAGTGAGTTGCACTGAAAAACTTAGAATATAAGAAACGCACAGTGTATAGTATATGAGTGAGTTGCACTGAAAAACTTAGAATATAAGAAACGCACAGTGTAGTACATAGTATATGAGTGAGTTGCACTGAAAAACTTAGAATATAAGAAACGCACAGTGTAGTACATAGTATATGAGTGAGTTGCACTGAAAAACTTAGAATTTACTGAAAAACCCGCATTACACGAAATGCACAGTGTAGTACATAGTATATGAGTGAGTTGCACTGAAAAACTTAGAATATAAGAAACGCACAGTGTAGTACATAGTATATGAGTGAGTTGCACTGAAAAACTTAGAATATAAGAAACGCACAGTGTAGTACATAGTATATGAGTGAGTTGCACTGAAAAACTTAGAATATAATTAACGCACAGTGTAGTACATAGTATATGAGTGAGTTGCACTGAAAAACTTAGAATATAAGAAACGCACAGTGTAGTACATAGTATATGAGTGAGTTGCACTGAAAAACTTAGAATTTACTGAAAAACCCGCATTACACGAAATGCACAGTGTAGTACATAGTATATGAGTGAGTTGCACTGAAAAACTTAGAATATAAGAAACGCACAGTGTAGTACATAGTATATGAGTGAGTTGCACTGAAAAACTTAGAATATAAGAAACGCACAGTGTAGTACATAGTATATGAGTGAGTTGCACTGAAAAACTTAGAATATAAGAAACGCACAGTGTAGTACATAGTATATGAGTGAGTTGCACTGAAAAACTTAGAATATAAGAAACGCACAGTGTAGTACATAGTATATGAGTGAGTTGCATTGAAAAACTTAGATTATAAGAAACGCACAGTGTAGTACATAGTATATGAGTGAGTTGCACTGAAAAACTTAGAATATAAGAAACGCACAGTGTAGTACATAGTATATGAGTGAGTTGCACTGAAAAACTTAGAATATAAGAAACGCACAGTGTAGTACATAGTATATGAGTGAGTTGCACTGAAAAACTTAGAATATAAGAAACGCACAGTGTAGTACATAGTATATGAGTGAGTTGCACTGAAAAACTTAGAATATAAGAAACGCACAGTGTAGTACATAGTATATGAGTGAGTTGCACTGAAAAACTTAGAATATAAGAAACGCATAGTGTAGTACATAGTATATGAGTGAGTTGCACTGAAAAACTTAGAATATAAGAAACGCACAGTGTAGTACATAGTATATGAGTGAGTTGCACTGAAAAACTTAGAATATAAGAAACGCACAGTGTAGTACATAGTATATGAGTGAGTTGCACTGAAAAACTTAGAATATAAGAAACGCACAGTGTATAGTATATGAGTGAGTTGCACTGAAAAACTTAGAATATAAGAAACGCACAGTGTAGTACATAGTATATGAGTGAGTTCCACTGAAAAACTTAGAATATAAGAAACGCACAGTGTAGTACATAGTATATGAGTGAGTTGCACTGAAAAACTTAGAATTTACTGAAAAACCCGCATTACACGAAATGCACAGTGTAGTACATAGTATATGAGTGAGTTGCACTGAAAAACTTAGAATATAAGAAACGCACAGTGTAGTACATAGTATATGAGTGAGTTGCACTGAAAAACTTAGAATATAAGAAACGCACAGTGTAGTACATAGTATATGAGTGAGTTGCACTGAAAAACTTAGAATATAAGAAACGCATAGTGTAGTACATAGTATATGAGTGAGTTGCACTGAAAAACTTAGAATATAAGAAACGCACAGTGTAGTACATAGTATATGAGTGAGTTGCACTGAAAAACTTAGAATATAAGAAACGCACAGTGTAGTACATAGTATATGAGTGAGTTGCACTGAAAAACTTAGAATATAAGAAACGCACAGTGTATAGTATATGAGTGAGTTGCACTGAAAAACTTAGAATATAAGAAACGCACAGTGTAGTACATAGTATATGAGTGAGTTCCACTGAAAAACTTAGAATATAAGAAACGCACAGTGTAGTACATAGTATATGAGTGAGTTGCACTGAAAAACTTAGAATTTACTGAAAAACCCGCATTACACGAAATGCACAGTGTAGTACATAGTATATGAGTGAGTTGCACTGAAAAACTTAGAATATAAGAAACGCACAGTGTAGTACATAGTATATGAGTGAGTTGCACTGAAAAACTTAGAATATAAGAAACGCACAGTGTAGTACATAGTATATGAGTGAGTTGCACTGAAAAACTTAGAATATAAGAAACGCACAGTGTAGTACATAGTATATGAGTGAGTTGCACTGAAAAACTTAGAATATAAGAAACGCACAGTGTAGTACATAGTATATGAGTGAGTTGCACTGAAAAACTTAGAATTTACTGAAAAACCCGCATTACACGAAATGCACAGTGTAGTACATAGTATATGAGTGAGTTGCACTGAAAAACTTAGAATATAAGAAACGCACAGTGTAGTACATAGTATATGAGTGAGTTGCACTGAAAAACTTAGAATATAAGAAACGCACAGTGTAGTACATAGTATATGAGTGAGTTGCACTGAAAAACTTAGAATATAAGAAACGCACAGTGTAGTACATAGTATATGAGTGAGTTGCACTGAAAAACTTAGAATATAAGAAACGAACAGTGTAGTACATAGTATATGAGTGAGTTGCATTGAAAAACTTAGAATATAAGAAACGCACAGTGTAGTACATAGTATATGAGTGAGTTGCACTGAAAAACTTAGAATATAAGAAACGCACAGTGTAGTACATAGTATATGAGTGAGTTGCACTGAAAAACTTAGAATATAAGAAACGCACAGTGTAGTACATAGTATATGAGTGAGTTGCACTGAAAAACTTAGAATATAAGAAACGCACAGTGTAGTACATAGTATATGAGTGAGTTGCACTGAAAAACTTAGAATATAAGAAACGCACAGTGTAGTACATAGTATATGAGTGAGTTGCACTGAAAAACTTAGAATATAAGAAACGCACAGTGTAGTACATAGTATATGAGTGAGTTGCACTGAAAAACTTAGAATATAAGAAACGCACAGTGTAGTACATAGTATATGAGTGAGTTGCACTGAAAAACTTAGAATATAAGAAACGCACAGTGTAGTACATAGTATATGAGTGAGTTGCACTGAAAAACTTAGAATATAAGAAACGCACAGTGTAGTACATAGTATATGAGTGAGTTGCACTGAAAAACTTAGAATATAAGAAACGCACAGTGTATAGTATATGAGTGAGTTGCACTGAAAAACTTAGAATATAAGAAACGCACAGTGTAGTACATAGTATATGAGTGAGTTCCACTGAAAAACTTAGAATGTAAGAAACGCACAGTGTAGTACATAGTATATGAGTGAGTTGCACTGAAAAACTTAGAATTTACTGAAAAACCCGCATTACACGAAATGCACAGTGTAGTACATAGTATATGAGTGAGTTGCACTGAAAAACTTAGAATATAAGAAACGCACAGTGTAGTACATAGTATATGAGTGAGTTGCACTGAAAAACTTAGAATATAAGAAACGCACAGTGTAGTACATAGTATATGAGTGAGTTGCACTGAAAAACTTAGAATATAAGAAACGCATAGTGTAGTACATAGTATATGAGTGAGTTGCACTGAAAAACTTAGAATATAAGAAACGCACAGTGTAGTACATAGTATATGAGTGAGTTGCACTGAAAAACTTAGAATATAAGAAACGCACAGTGTAGTACATAGTATATGAGTGAGTTGCACTGAAAAACTTAGAATATAAGAAACGCACAGTGTATAGTATATGAGTGAGTTGCACTGAAAAACTTAGAATATAAGAAACGCACAGTGTAGTACATAGTATATGAGTGAGTTCCACTGAAAAACTTAGAATATAAGAAACGCACAGTGTAGTACATAGTATATGAGTGAGTTGCACTGAAAAACTTAGAATTTACTGAAAAACCCGCATTACACGAAATGCACAGTGTAGTACATAGTATATGAGTGAGTTGCACTGAAAAACTTAGAATATAAGAAACGCACAGTGTAGTACATAGTATATGAGTGAGTTGCACTGAAAAACTTAGAATATAAGAAACGCACAGTGTAGTACATAGTATATGAGTGAGTTGCACTGAAAAACTTAGAATTTACTGAAAAACCCGCATTACACGAAATGCACAGTGTAGTACATAGTATATGAGTGAGTTGCACTGAAAAACTTAGAATATAAGAAACGCACAGTGTAGTACATAGTATATGAGTGAGTTGCACTGAAAAACTTAGAATATAAGAAACGCACAGTGTAGTACATAGTATATGAGTGAGTTGCACTGAAAAACTTAGAATATAAGAAACGCACAGTGTAGTACATAGTATATGAGTGAGTTGCACTGAAAAACTTAGAATATAAGAAACGCACAGTGTAGTACATAGTATATGAGTGAGTTGCACTGAAAAACTTAGATTATAAGAAACGCACAGTGTAGTACATAGTATATGAGTGAGTTGCACTGAAAAACTTAGAATATAAGAAACGCACAGTGTAGTACATAGTATATGAGTGAGTTGCACTGAAAAACTTAGAATATAAGAAACGCACAGTGTAGTACATAGTATATGAGTGAGTTGCACTGAAAAACTTAGAATATAAGAAACGCATAGTGTAGTACATAGTATATGAGTGAGTTGCACTGAAAAACTTAGAATATAAGAAACACACAGTGTAGTACATAGTATATGAGTGAGTTGCACTGAAAAACTTAGAATATAAGAAACGCACAGTGTAGTACATAGTATATGAGTGAGTTGCACTGAAAAACTTAGAATATAAGAAACGCACAGTGTATAGTATATGAGTGAGTTGCACTGAAAAACTTAGAATATAAGAAACGCACAGTGTAGTACATAGTATATGAGTGAGTTCCACTGAAAAACTTAGAATATAAGAAACGCACAGTGTAGTACATAGTATATGAGTGAGTTGCACTGAAAAACTTAGAATTTACTGAAAAACACGCATTACACGAAATGCACAGTGTAGTACATAGTATATGAGTGAGTTGCACTGAAAAACTTAGAATATAAGAAACGCACAGTGTAGTACATAGTATATGAGTGAGTTGCACTGAAAAACTTAGAATTTACTGAAAAACCCGCATTACACGAAATGCACAGTGTAGTACATAGTATATGAGTGAGTTGCACTGAAAAACTTAGAATATAAGAAACGCACAGTGTAGTACATAGTATATGAGTGAGTTCCACTGAAAAATTTAGAATATAAGAAACGCACAGTGTAGTACATAGTATATGAGTGAGTTGCACTGAAAAACTTAGAATTTACTGAAAAACCCGCATTACACGAAATGCACAGTGTAGTACATAGTATATGAGTGAGTTGCACTGAAAAACTTAGAATATAAGAAACGCACAGTGTAGTACATAGTATATGAGTGAGTTGCACTGAAAAACTTAGAATATAAGAAACGCACAGTGTAGTACATAGTATATGAGTGAGTTGCACTGAAAAACTTAGAATTTACTGAAAAACCCGCATTACACGAAATGCACAGTGTAGTACATAGTATATGAGTGAGTTGCACTGAAAAACTTAGAATATAAGAAACGCACAGTGTAGTACATAGTATATGAGTGAGTTGCACTGAAAAACTTAGAATATAAGAAACGCACAGTGTAGTACATAGTATATGAGTGAGTTGCACTGAAAAACTTAGAATATAAGAAACGCACAGTGTAGTACATAGTATATGAGTGAGTTGCACTGAAAAACTTAGAATATAAGAAACGCACAGTGTAGTACAAAGTATATGAGTGAGTTGCACTGAAAAACTTAGAATATAAGAAACGCACAGTGTAGTACATAGTATATGAGTGAGTTGCACTGAAAAACTTAGAATATAAGAAACGCACAGCGTAGTACATAGTATATGAGTGAGTTGCATTGAAAAACTTAGAATATAAGAAACGCACAGTGTAGTACATAGTATATGAGTGAGTTGCACTGAAAAACTTAGAATATAAGAAACGCACAGTGTAGTACATAGTATATGAGTGAGTTGCACTGAAAAACTTAGAATATAAGAAACGCACAGTGTAGTACATAGTATATGAGTGAGTTGCACTGAAAAACTTAGAATATAAGAAACGCACAGTGTAGTACATAGTATATGAGTGAGTTGCACTGAAAAACTTAGAATATAAGAAACGCACAGTGTAGTACATAGTATATGAGTGAGTTGCACTGAAAAACTTAGAATAAGAAACGCACAGTGTAGTACATAGTATATGAGTGAGTTGCACTGAAAAACTTAGAATATAAGAAACGCATAGTGTAGTACATAGTATATGAGTGAGTTGCACTGAAAAACTTAGAATATAAGAAACGCACCGTGTAGTACATAGTATATGAGTGAGTTGCACTGAAAAACTTAGAATATAAGAAACGCACAGTGTAGTACATAGTATATGAGTGAGTTGCACTGAAAAACTTAGAATATAAGAAACGCACAGTGTATAGTATATGAGTGAGTTGCACTGAAAAACTTAGAATATAAGAAACGCACAGTGTAGTACATAGTATATGAGTGAGTTCCACTGAAAAACTTAGAATATAAGAAACGCACAGTGTAGTACATAGTATATGAGTGAGTTGCACTGAAAAACTTAGAATTTACTGAAAAACCCGCATTACACGAAATGCACAGTGTAGTACATAGTATATGAGTGAGTTGCACTGAAAAACTTAGAATATAAGAAACGCACAGTGTAGTACATAGTATATGAGTGAGTTGCACTGAAAAACTTAGAATATAAGAAACGCACAGTGTAGTACATAGTATATGAGTGAGTTGCACTGAAAAACTTAGAATATAAGAAACGCATAGTGTAGTACATAGTATATGAGTGAGTTGCACTGAAAAACTTAGAATATAAGAAACGCACAGTGTAGTACATAGTATATGAGTGAGTTGCACTGAAAAACTTAGAATATAAGAAACGCACAGTGTATAGTATATGAGTGAGTTGCACTGAAAAACTTAGAATATAAGAAACGCACAGTGTAGTACATAGTATATGAGTGAGTTCCACTGAAAAACTTAGAATATAAGAAACACACAGTGTAGTACATAGTATATGAGTGAGTTGCACTGAAAAACTTAGAATTTACTGAAAAACCCGCATTACACGAAATGCACAGTGTAGTACATAGTATATGAGTGAGTTGCACTGAAAAACTTAGAATATAAGAAACGCACAGTGTAGTACATAGTATATGAGTGAGTTGCACTGAAAAACTTAGAATATAAGAAACGCACAGTGTAGTACATAGTATATGAGTGAGTTGCACTGAAAAACTTAGAATATAATTAACGCACAGTGGAGTACATAGTATATGAGTGAGTTGCACTGAAAAACTTAGAATATAAGAAACGCACAGTGTAGTACATAGTATATGAGTGAGTTGCACTGAAAAACTTAGAATTTACTGAAAAACCCGCATTACACGAAATGCACAGTGTAGTACATAGTATATGAGTGAGTTGCACTGAAAAACTTAGAATATAAGAAACGCACAGTGTAGTACATAGTATATGAGTGAGTTGCACTGAAAAACTTAGAATATAAGAAACGCACAGTGTAGTACATAGTATATGAGTGAGTTGCACTGAAAAACTTAGAATATAAGAAACGCACAGTGTAGTACATAGTATATGAGTGAGTTGCACTGAAAAACTTAGAATATAAGAAACGCACAGTGTATAGTATATGAGTGAGTTGCACTGAAAAACTTAGAATATAAGAAACGCACAGTGTAGTACATAGTATATGAGTGAGTTGCACTGAAAAACTTAGAATATAAGAAACGCACAGTGTAGTACATAGTATATGAGTGAGTTGCACTGAAAAACTTAGAATTTACTGAAAAACCCGCATTACACGAAATGCACAGTGTAGTACATATTATATGAGTGAGTTGCACTGAAAAACTTAGAATATAAGAAACGCACAGTGTAGTACATAGTATATGAGTGAGTTGCACTGAAAAACTTAGAATATAAGAAACGCACAGTGTAGTACATAGTATATGAGTGAGTTGCACTGAAAAACTTAGAATATAAGAAACGCACAGTGTAGTACATAGTATATGAGTGAGTTGCACTGAAAAACTTAGAATATAAGAAACGCACAGTGTAGTACATAGTATATGAGTGAGTTGCACTGAAAAACTTAGAATATAAGAAACGCACAGTGTAGTACATAGTATATGAGTGAGTTGCACTGAAAAACTTAGAATATAAGAAACGCACAGTGTAGTACATAGTATATGAGTGAGTTGCACTGAAAAACTTAGAATATAAGAAACGCACAGTGTAGTACATAGTATATGAGTGAGTTGCACTGAAAAACTTAGAATATAAGAAACGCACAGTGTAGTACATAGTATATGAGTGAGTTGCACTGAAAAACTTAGAATATAAGAAACGCACAGTGTAGTACATAGTATATGAGTGAGTTGCACTGAAAAACTTAGAATATAAGAAACGCACAGTGTAGTACATAGTATATGAGTGAGTTGCACTGAAAAACTTAGAATATAAGAAACGCATAGTGTAGTACATAGTATATGAGTGAGTTGCACTGAAAAACTTAGAATATAAGAAACGCACAGTGTAGTACATAGTATATGAGTGAGTTGCACTGAAAAACTTAGAATATAAGAAACGCACAGTGTAGTACATAGTATATGAGTGAGTTGCACTGAAAAACTTAGAATATAAGAAACGCACAGTGTATAGTATATGAGTGAGTTGCACTGAAAAACTTAGAATATAAGAAACGCACAGTGTAGTACATAGTATATGAGTGAGTTGCACTGAAAAACTTAGAATATAAGAAACGCACAGTGTAGTACATAGTATATGAGTGAGTTGCACTGAAAAACTTAGAATTTACTGAAAAACACGCATTACACGAAATGCACAGTGTAGTACATAGTATATGAGTGAGTTGCACTGAAAAACTTAGAATATAAGAAACGCACAGTGTAGTACATAGTATATGAGTGAGTTGCACTGAAAAACTTAGAATTTACTGAAAAACCCGCATTACACGAAATGCACAGTGTAGTACATAGTATATGAGTGAGTTGCACTGAAAAACTTAGAATATAAGAAACGCACAGTGTAGTACATAGTATATGAGTGAGTTCCACTGAAAAACTTAGAATATAAGAAACGCACAGTGTAGTACATAGTATATGAGTGAGTTGCACTGAAAAACTTAGAATTTACTGAAAAACCCGCATTACACGAAATGCACAGTGTAGTACATAGTATATGAGTGAGTTGCACTGAAAAACTTAGAATATAAGAAACGCACAGTGTAGTACATAGTATATGAGTGAGTTGCACTGAAAAACTTAGAATATAAGAAACGCACAGTGTAGTACATAGTATATGAGTGAGTTGCTCTGAAAAACTTAGAATTTACTGAAAAACCCGCATTACACGAAATGCACAGTGTAGTACATAGTATATGAGTGAGTTGCACTGAAAAACTTAGAATATAAGAAACGCACAGTGTAGTACATAGTATATGAGTGAGTTGCACTGAAAAACTTAGAATATAAGAAACGCACAGTGTAGTACATAGTATATGAGTGAGTTGCACTGAAAAACTTAGAATATAAGAAACGCACAGTGTAGTACATAGTATATGAGTGAGTTGCACTGAAAAACTTAGAATATAAGAAACGCACAGTGTAGTACATAGTATATGAGTGAGTTGCATTGAAAAACTTAGAATATAAGAAACGCACAGTGTAGTACATAGTATATGAGTGAGTTGCACTGAAAAACTTAGAATATAAGAAACGCACAGTGTAGTACATAGTATATGAGTGAGTTGCACTGAAAAACTTAGAATATAAGAAACGCACAGTGTAGTACATAGTATATGAGTGAGTTGCACTGAAAAACTTAGAATATAAGAAACGCACAGTGTAGTACATAGTATATGAGTGAGTTGCACTGAAAAACTTAGAATATAAGAAACGCACAGTGTAGTACATAGTATATGAGTGAGTTGCACTGAAAAACTTAGAATATAAGAAACGCACAGTGTAGTACATAGTATATGAGTGAGTTGCACTGAAAAACTTAGAATATAAGAAACGCATAGTGTAGTACATAGTATATGAGTGAGTTGCACTGAAAAACTTAGAATATAAGAAACGCACAGTGTAGTACATAGTATATGAGTGAGTTGCACTGAAAAACTTAGAATATAAGAAACGCACAGTGTAGTACATAGTATATGAGTGAGTTGCACTGAAAAACTTAGAATATAAGAAACGCACAGTGTATAGTATATGAGTGAGTTGCACTGAAAAACTTAGAATATAAGAAACGCACAGTGTAGTACATAGTATATGAGTGAGTTCCACTGAAAAACTTAGAATATAAGAAACGCACAGTGTAGTACATAGTATATGAGTGAGTTGCACTGAAAAACTTAGAATTTACTGAAAAACCCGCATTACACGAAATGCACAGTGTAGTACATAGTATATGAGTGAGTTGCACTGAAAAACTTAGAATATAAGAAACGCACAGTGTAGTACATAGTATATGAGTGAGTTGCACTGAAAAACTTAGAATATAAGAAACGCACAGTGTAGTACATAGTATATGAGTGAGTTGCACTGAAAAACTTAGAATATAAGAAACGCATAGTGTAGTACATAGTATATGAGTGAGTTGCACTGAAAAACTTAGAATATAAGAAACGCACAGTGTAGTACATAGTATATGAGTGAGTTGCACTGAAAAACTTAGAATATAAGAAACGCACAGTGTATAGTATATGAGTGAGTTGCACTGAAAAACTTAGAATATAAGAAAGGCACAGTGTAGTACATAGTATATGAGTGAGTTCCACTGAAAAACTTAGAATATAAGAAACGCACAGTGTAGTACATAGTATATGAGTGAGTTGCACTGAAAAACTTAGAATTTACTGAAAAACCCGCATTACACGAAATGCACAGTGTAGTACATAGTATATGAGTGAGTTGCACTGAAAAACTTAGAATATAAGAAACGCACAGTGTAGTACATAGTATATGAGTGAGTTGCACTGAAAAACTTAGAATATAAGAAACGCATAGTGTAGTACATAGTATATGAGTGAGTTGCACTGAAAAACTTAGAATATAATTAACGCACAGTGGAGTACATAGTATATGAGTGAGTTGCACTGAAAAACTTAGAATATAAGAAACGCACAGTGTAGTACATAGTATATGAGTGAGTTGCACTGAAAAACTTAGAATTTACTGAAAAACCCGCATTACACGAAATGCACAGTGTAGTACATAGTATATGAGTGAGTTGCACTGAAAAACTTAGAATATAAGAAACGCACAGTGTAGTACATAGTATATGAGTGAGTTGCACTGAAAAACTTAGAATATAAGAAACGCACAGTGTAGTACATAGTATATGAGTGAGTTGCACTGAAAAACTTAGAATATAAGAAACGCACAGTGTAGTACATAGTATATGAGTGAGTTGCACTGAAAAACTTAGAATATAAGAAACGCACAGTGTATAGTATATGAGTGAGTTGCACTGAAAAACTTAGAATATAAGAAACGCACAGTGTAGTACATAGTATATGAGTGAGTTGCACTGAAAAACTTAGAATATAAGAAACGCACAGTGTAGTACATAGTATATGAGTGAGTTGCACTGAAAAACTTAGAATTTACTGAAAAACCCGCATTACACGAAATGCACAGTGTAGTACATATTATATGAGTGAGTTGCACTGAAAAACTTAGAATATAAGAAACGCACAGTGTAGTACATAGTATATGAGTGAGTTGCACTGAAAAACTTAGAATATAAGAAACGCATAGTGTAGTACATAGTATATGAGTGAGTTGCACTGAAAAACTTAGAATATAAGAAACGCACAGTGTAGTACATAGTATATGAGTGAGTTGCACTGAAAAACTTAGAATATAAGAAACGCACAGTGTAGTACATAGTATATGAGTGAGTTGCACTGAAAAACTTAGAATATAAGAAACGCACAGTGTATAGTATATGAGTGAGTTGCACTGAAAAACTTAGAATATAAGAAACGCACAGTGTAGTACATAGTATATGAGTGAGTTCCACTGAAAAACTTAGAATATAAGAAACGCACAGTGTAGTACATAGTATATGAGTGAGTTGCACTGAAAAACTTAGAATTTACTGAAAAACACGCATTACACGAAATGCACAGTGTAGTACATAGTATATGAGTGAGTTGCACTGAAAAACTTAGAATATAAGAAACGCACAGTGTAGTACATAGTATATGAGTGAGTTGCACTGAAAAACTTAGAATTTACTGAAAAACCCGCATTACACGAAATGCACAGTTTAGTACATAGTATATGAGTGAGTTGCACTGAAAAACTTAGAAAATAAGAAACGCACAGTGTAGTACATAGTATATGAGTGAGTTCCACTGAAAAACTTAGAATATAAGAAACGCACAGTGTAGTACATAGTATATGAGTGAGTTGCACTGAAAAACTTAGAATTTACTGAAAAACCCGCATTACACGAAATGCACAGTGTAGTACATAGTATATGAGTGAGTTGCACTGAAAAACTTAGAATATAAGAAACGCACAGTGTAGTACATAGTATATGAGTGAGTTGCACTGAAAAACTTAGAATATAAGAAACGCACAGTGTAGTACATAGTATATGAGTGAGTTGCACTGAAAAACTTAGAATTTACTGAAAAACCCGCATTACACGAAATGCACAGTGTAGTACATAGTATATGAGTGAGTTGCACTGAAAAACTTAGAATATAAGAAACGCACAGTGTAGTACATAGTATATGAGTGAGTTGCACTGAAAAACTTAGAATATAAGAAACGCACAGTGTAGTACATAGTATATGAGTGAGTTGCACTGAAAAACTTAGAATATAAGAAACGCACAGTGTAGTACATAGTATATGAGTGAGTTGCACTGAAAAACTTAGAATATAAGAAACGCACAGTGTAGTACATAGTATATGAGTGAGTTGCATTGAAAAACTTAGAATATAAGAAACGCACAGTGTAGTACATAGTATATGAGTGAGTTGCACTGAAAAACTTAGAATATAAGAAACGCACAGTGTAGTACATAGTATATGAGTGAGTTGCACTGAAAAACTTAGAATATAAGAAACGCACAGTGTAGTACATAGTATATGAGTGAGTTGCACTGAAAAACTTAGAATATAAGAAACGCACAGTGTAGTACATAGTATATGAGTGAGTTGCACTGAAAAACTTAGAATATAAGAAACGCACAGTGTAGTACATAGTATATGAGTGAGTTGCACTGAAAAACTTAGAATATAAGAAACGCACAGTGTAGTACATAGTATATGAGTGAGTTGCACTGAAAAACTTAGAATATAAGAAACGCATAGTGTAGTACATAGTATATGAGTGAGTTGCACTGAAAAACTTAGAATATAAGAAACGCACAGTGTAGTACATAGTATATGAGTGAGTTGCACTGAAAAACTTAGAATATAAGAAACGCACAGTGTAGTACATAGTATATGAGTGAGTTGCACTGAAAAACTTAGAATATAAGAAACGCACAGTGTATAGTATATGAGTGAGTTGCACTGAAAAACTTAGAATATAAGAAACGCACAGTGTAGTACATAGTATATGAGTGAGTTCCACTGAAAAACTTAAAATATAAGAAACGCACAGTGTAGTACATAGTATATGAGTGAGTTGCACTGAAAAACTTAGAATTTACTGAAAAACCCGCATTACACGAAATGCACAGTGTAGTACATAGTATATGAGTGAGTTGCACTGAAAAACTTAGAATATAAGAAACGCACAGTGTAGTACATAGTATATGAGTGAGTTGCACTGAAAAACTTAGAATATAAGAAACGCACAGTGTAGTACATAGTATATGAGTGAGTTGCACTGAAAAACTTAGAATATAAGAAACGCATAGTGTAGTACATAGTATATGAGTGAGTTGCACTGAAAAACTTAGAATATAAGAAACGCACAGTGTAGTACATAGTATATGAGTGAGTTGCACTGAAAAACTTAGAATATAAGAAACGCACAGTGTATAGTATATGAGTGAGTTGCACTGAAAAACTTAGAATATAAGAAACGCACAGTGTAGTACATAGTATATGAGTGAGTTCCACTGAAAAACTTAGAATATAAGAAACGCACAGTGTAGTACATAGTATATGAGTGAGTTGCACTGAAAAACTTAGAATTTACTGAAAAACCCGCATTACACGAAATGCACAGTGTAGTACATAGTATATGAGTGAGTTGCACTGAAAAACTTAGAATATAAGAAACGCACAGTGTAGTACATAGTATATGAGTGAGTTGCACTGAAAAACTTAGAATATAAGAAACGCACAGTGTAGTACATAGTATATGAGTGAGTTGCACTGAAAAACTTAGAATATAATTAACGCACAGTGGAGTACATAGTATATGAGTGAGTTGCACTGAAAAACTTAGAATATAAGAAACGCACAGTGTAGTACATAGTATATGAGTGAGTTGCACTGAAAAACTTAGAATTTACTGAAAAACCCGCATTACACGAAATGCACAGTGTAGTACATAGTATATGAGTGAGTTGCACTGAAAAACTTAGAATATAAGAAACGCACAGTGTAGTACATAGTATATGAGTGAGTTGCACTGAAAAACTTAGAATATAAGAAACGCACAGTGTAGTACATAGTATATGAGTGAGTTGCACTGAAAAACTTAGAATATAAGAAACGCACAGTGTAGTACATAGTATATGAGTGAGTTGCACTGAAAAACTTAGAATATAAAAAAACGCACAGTGTAGTACATAGTATATGAGTGAGTTGCACTGAAAAACTTAGAATATAAGAAACGCACAGTGTAGTACATAGTATATGAGTGAGTTGCACTGAAAAACTTAGAATATAAGAAACGCACAGTGTATAGTATGTGAGTGAGTTGCACTGAAAAACTTAGAATATAAGAAACGCACAGTGTAGTACATAGTATATGAGTGAGTTGCACTGAAAAACTTAGAATATAAGAAACGCACAGTGTAGTACATAGTATATGAGTGAGTTGCACTGAAAAACTTAGAATATAAGAAACGCACAGTGTAGTACATAGTATATGAGTGAGTTGCACTGAAAAACTTAGAATATAAAAAAACGCACAGTGTAGTACATAGTATATGAGTGAGTTGCACTGAAAAACTTAGAATATAAGAAACGCACAGTGTAGTACATAGTATATGAGTGAGTTGCACTGAAAAACTTAGAATATAAGAAACGCACAGTGTAGTACATTGTATATGAGTGAGTTGCACTGAAAAACTTAGAATATAAGAAACGCACAGTGTAGTACATAGTATATGAGTGAGTTGCACGGAAAAACTTAGAATATAAGAAACGCACAGTGTAGTACATAGTATATGAGTGAGTTGCACTGAAACACTTAGCATATAAGAAACGCACAGTGTAGTACATAGTATATGAGTGAGTTGCACTGAAAAACTAAGAATTTAAGAAACGCACAGTGTAGTACATAGTATATGAGTGAGTTGCACTGAAAAACTTAGAATATAAGAAACGCACAGTGTAGTACATAGTATATGAGTGAGTTGCACTGAAAAACTTAGAATATAAGAAACGCACAGTGTAGTACATAGTATATGAGTGAGTTGCACTGAAAAACTTAGAATATAAGAAACGCACAGTGTAATACATAGTATATGAGTGAGATGCACTGAAAAACTTAGAATTTAAGAAACGCACAGTGTAGTACATAGTATATGAGTGAGTTGCACTGTAAAACTTAGAATATAAGAAACGCACAGTGTAGTACATAGTATATGAGTGAGTTGCACTGAAAAACTTAGAATATAAGAAACGCACAGTGTAGTACATAGTATATGAGTGAGTTGCACTGAAAAACTTAGAATATAAGAAACGCACAGTGTAGTACATAGTATATGAGTGAGTTGCACTGAAAAACTTAGAATATAAGAAACGCACAGTGTAGTACATAGTATATGAGTGAGTTGCACTGAAAAACTTAGAATATAAGAAACGCACAGTGTAGTACATAGTATATGAGTGAGTTGCACTGAAAAACTTAGAATATAAGAAACGCACAGTGTAGTACATAATATATGAGTGAGTTGCACTGAAAAACTTAGAATATAAGAAACGCACAGTGTAGTACATAGTATATGAGTGAGTTGCACTGAAAAACTTAGAATATAAGAAACGCACAGTGTAGTACATAGTATATGAGTGAGTTGCACTGAAAAACTTAGAATATAAGAAACGCACAGTGTAGTACATAGTATATGAGTGAGTTGCACTGAAAAACTTAGAATATAAGAAACGCACAGTGTAGTACATAGTATATGAGTGAGTTGCACTGAAAAACTTAGAATATAAGAAACGCACAGTGTAGTACATAGTATATGAGTGAGTTGCACTGAAAAACTTAGAATATAAGAAACGCACAGTGTAGTACATAGTATATGAGTGAGTTGCACTGAAAAACTTAGAATTTAGAGAAACGCACAGTGTAGTACATAGTATATGAGTGAGTTGCACTGAAAAACTTAGAATATAAGAAACGCACAGTGTAGTACATAGTATATGAGTGAGTTGCACTGAAAAACTTAGAATATAAGAAACGCACAGTGTAGTACATAGTATATGAGTGAGTTGCACTGAAAAACTTAGAATATAAGAAACGCACAGTGTAGTACATAGTATATGAGTGAGTTGCACTGAAAAACTTAGAATATAAGAAACGCACAGTGTAGTACATAGTATATGAGTGAGTTGCACTGAAAAACTTAGAATATAAGAAACGCACAGTGTAGTACATAGTATATGAGTGAGTTGCACTGAAAAACTTAGAATATAAGAAACGCACAGTGTAGTACATAGTATATGAGTGAGTTGCACTGAAAAACTTAGAATATAAGAAACGCACAGTGTAGTACATAGTATATGAGTGAGTTGCACTGAAAAACTTAGAATATAAGAAACGCACAGTGTAGTACTTAGTATATGAGTGAGTTGCACTGAAAAACTTAGAATATAAGAAACGCACAGTGTAGTACATAGTATGTGAGTGATTGCACTGAAAAACTTAGAATATAAGAAACGCACAGTGTAGTACATAGTATATGAGTGAGTTGCACTGAAAAACTTAGAATATAAGAAACGCACAGTGTAGTACATAGTATATGAGTGAGTTGCACTGAAAAACTTAGAATATAAGAAACGCACAGTGTAGTACATAGTATATGAGTGAGTTGCACTGAAAAACTTAGAATATAAGAAACGCACAGTGTAGTACATAGTATATGAGTGAGTTGCACTGAAAAACTTAGAATATAAGAAACGCACAGTGTAGTACATAGTATATGAGTGAGTTGCACTGAAAAACTTAGAATATAAGAAACGCACAGTGTAGAACATAGTATATGAGTGAGTTGCACTGAAAAACTTAGAATATAAGAAACGCACAGTGTAGTACATAGTATATGAGTGAGTTGCACTGAAAAACTTAGAATATAAGAAACGCACAGTGTAGTACATAGTATATGAGTGAGTTGCACTGAAAAACTTAGAATATAAGAAACGCACAGTGTAGTACATAGTATATGAGTGAGTTGCACTGAAAAACTTAGAATATAAGAAACGCACAGTGTAGTACATAGTATATGAGTGAGTTGCACTGAAAAACTTAGAATTTAGAGAAACGCACAGTGTAGTACATAGTATATGAGTGAGTTGCACTGAAAAACTTAGAATATAAGAAACGCACAGTGTAGTACATAGTATATGAGTGAGTTGCACTGAAAAACTTAGAATATAAGAAACGCACAGTGTAGTACATAGTATATGAGTGAGTTGCACTGAAAAACTTAGAATATAAGAAACGCACAGTGTAGTACATAGTATATGAGTGAGTTGCACTGAAAAACTTAGAATATAAGAAAGGCACAGTGTAGTACATAGTATATGAGTGAGTTGCACTGAAAAACTTAGAATATAAGAAACGCACAGTGTAGTACATAGTATATGAGTGAGTTGCACTGAAAAACTTAGAATATAAGAAACGCACAGTGTAGTACTTAGTATATGAGTGAGTTGCACTGAAAAACTTAGAATATAAGAAATGCACAGTGTAGTACATAGTATGTGAGTGATTGCACTGAAAAACTTAGAATATAAGAAACGCACAGTGTAGTACATAGTATATGAGTGAGTTGCACTGAAAAACTTAGAATATAAGAAACGCACAGTGTAGTACATAGTATATGAGTGAGTTGCACTGAAAAACTTAGAATTTACTGAAAAACCCGCATTACACGAAATGCACAGTGTAGTACATAGTATATGAGTGAGTTGCACTGAAAAACTTAGAATATAAGAAACGCACAGTGTAGTACATAGTATATGAGTGAGTTGCACTGAAAAACTTAGAATATAAGAAACGCACAGTGTAGTACATAGTATATGAGTGAGTTGCACTGAAAAACTTAGAATATAAGAAACGCACAGTGTAGAACATAGTATATGAGTGAGTTGCACTGAAAAACTTAGAATATAAGAAACGCACAGTGTAGTACATAGTATATGAGTGAGTTGCACTGAAAAACTTAGAATATAAGAAACGCACAGTGTAGTACATAGTATATGAGTGAGTTGCACTGAAAAACTTAGAATATAAGAAACGCACAGTGTATAGTATATGAGTGAGTTGCACTGAAAAACTTAGAATATAAGAAACGCACAGTGTAGTACATAGTATATGAGTGAGTTGCACTGAAAAACTTAGAATATAAGAAACGCACAGTGTAGTACATAGTATATGAGTGAGTTGCACTGAAAAACTTAGAATATAAGAAACGCACAGTGTAGTACATAGTATATGAGTGAGTTGCACTGAAAAACTTAGAATATAAGAAACGCACAGTGTAGTACATAGTATATGAGTGAGTTGCACTGAAAAACTTAGAATATAAGAAACGCACAGTGTAGTACATAGTATATGAGTGAGTTGCACTGAAAAACTTAGAATATAAGAAACGCACAGTGTATAGTATATGAGTGAGTTGCACTGAAAAACTTAGAATATAAGAAACGCACAGTGTAGTACATAGTATATGAGTGAGTTCCACTGAAAAACTTAGAATATAAGAAACGCACAGTGTAGTAATAGTATATGAGTGAGTTGCACTGAAAAACTTAGAATTTACTGAAAAACCCGCATTACACGAAATGCACAGTGTAGTACATAGTATATGAGTGAGTTGCACTGAAAAACTTAGAATATAAGAAACGCACAGTGTAGTACATAGTATATGAGTGAGTTGCACTGAAAAACTTAGAATATAAGAAACGCACAGTGTAGTACATAGTATGTGAGTGATTGCACTGAAAAACTTAGAATATAAGAAACGCACAGTGTAGTACATAGTATATGAGTGAGTTGCACTGAAAAACTTAGAATATAAGAAACGCACAGTGTAGTACATAGTATATGAGTGAGTTGCACTGAAAAACTTAGAATTTACTGAAAAACCCGCATTACAGGAAATGCACAGTGTAGTACATAGTATATGAGTGAGTTGCACTGAAAAACTTAGAATATAAGAAACGCACAGTGTAGTACATAGTATATGAGTGAGTTGCACTGAAAAACTTAGAATATAAGAAACGCACAGTGTAGTACATAGTATATGAGTGAGTTGCACTGAAAAACTTAGAATATAAGAAACGCACAGTGTAGTACATAGTATATGAGTGAGTTGCACTGAAAAACTTAGAATATAAGAAACGCACAGTGTAGTACATAGTATATGAGTGAGTTGCACTGAAAAACTTAGAATATAAGAAACGCACAGTGTAGTACATAGTATATGAGTGAGTTGCACTGAAAAACTTAGAATATAAGAAACGCACAGTGTAGTACATAGTATATGAGTGAGTTGCACTGAAAAACTTAGAATTTAAGAAACGCACAGTGTTTTTCATAGTATATGAGTGAGTTGCACTGAAAAACTTAGAATATAAGAAACGCACAGTGTAGTACAAAGTATATGAGTGAGTTGCACTGAAAAACTTAGAATATAAGAAACGCACAGTGTAGTACATAGTATATGAGTGAGTTGCACTGAAAAACTTAGAATATAAGAAACGCACAGTGTAGTACATAGTATATGAGTGAGTTGCACTGAAAAACTTAGAATATAAGAAACGCACAGTGTAGTACATAGTATATGAGTGAGTTGCACTGAAAAACTTAGAATATAAGAAACGCACAGTGTAGTACATAGTATATTAGTGAGTTGCACTGAAAAACTTAGAATATAAGAAACGCACAGTGTAGTACATAGTATATGAGTGAGTTGCACTGAAAAACTTAGAATATAAGAAACGCACAGTGTAGTACATAGTATATGAGTGAGTTGCACTGAAAAACTTAGAATTTAGAGAAACGCACAGTGTAGTACATAGTATATGAGTGAGTTGCACTGAAAAACTTAGAATTTAGAGAAACGCACAGTGTAGTACATAGTATATGAGTGAGTTGCACTGAAAAACTTAGAATATAAGAAACGCACAGTGTAGTACATAGTATATGAGTGAGTTGCACTGAAAAACTTAGAATATAAGAAACGCACAGTGTAGTACATAGTATATGAGTGAGTTGCACTGAAAAACTTAGAATATAAGAAACGCACAGTGTAGTACATAGTATATGAGTGAGTTGCACTGAAAAACTTAGAATATAAGAAAAGCACAGTGTAGTACATAGTATATGAGTGAGTTGCACTGAAAAACTTAGAATATAAGAAACGCATAGTGTAGTACATAGTATATGAGTGAGTTGCACTGAAAAACTTAGAATATAAGAAACGCACAGTGTAGTACATAGTATATGAGTGAGTTGCACTGAAAAACTTAGAATATAAGAAACGCACAGTGTAGTACATAGTATATGAGTGAGTTGCACTGAAAAACTTAGAATATAAGAAACGCACAGTGTATAGTATATGAGTGAGTTGCACTGAAAAACTTAGAATATAAGAAACGCACAGTGTAGTACATAGTATATGAGTGAGTTCCACTGAAAAACTTAGAATATAAGAAACGCACAGTGTAGTACATAGTATATGAGTGAGTTGCACTGAAAAACTTAGAATATAAGAAACGCACAGTGTAGTACATAGTATATGAGTGAGTTGCACTGAAAAACTTAGAATTTACTGAAAAACCCGCATTACAGGAAATGCACAGTGTAGTACATAGTATATGAGTGAGTTGCACTGAAAAACTTAGAATATAAGAAACGCACAGTGTAGTACATAGTATATGAGTGAGTTGCACTGAAAAACTTAGAATATAAGAAACGCACAGTGTAGTACATAGTATATGAGTGAGTTGCACTGAAAAACTTAGAATATAAGAAACGCACAGTGTAGTACATAGTATATGAGTGAGTTGCACTGAAAAACTTAGAATATAAGAAACGCACAGTGTAGTACATAGTATATGAGTGAGTTGCACTGAAAAACTTAGAATATAAGAAACGCACAGTGTAGTACATAGTATATGAGTGAGTTGCACTGAAAAACTTAGAATATAAGAAACGCACAGTGTAGTACATAGTATATGAGTGAGTTGCACTGAAAAACTTAGAATTTAAGAAACGCACAGTGTTTTTCATAGTATATGAGTGAGTTGCACTGAAAAACTTAGAATATAAGAAACGCACAGTGTAGTACAAAGTATATGAGTGAGTTGCACTGAAAAACTTAGAATATAAGAAACGCACAGTGTAGTACATAGTATATGAGTGAGTTGCACTGAAAAACTTAGAATATAAGAAACGCACAGTGTAGTACATAGTATATGAGTGAGTTGCACTGAAAAACTTAGAATATAAGAAACGCACAGTGTAGTACATAGTATATGAGTGAGTTGCACTGAAAAACTTAGAATATAAGAAACGCACAGTGTAGTACATAGTATATTAGTGAGTTGCACTGAAAAACTTAGAATATAAGAAATGCACAGTGTAGTACATAGTATATGAGTGAGTTGCACTGAAAAACTTAGAATATAAGAAACGCACAGTGTAGTACATAGTATATGAGTGAGTTGCACTGAAAAACTTAGAATTTAGAGAAACGCACAGTGTAGTACATAGTATATGAGTGAGTTGCACTGAAAAACTTAGAATTTAGAGAAACGCACAGTGTAGTACATAGTATATGAGTGAGTTGCACTGAAAAACTTAGAATATAAGAAACGCACAGTGTAGTACATAGTATATGAGTGAGTTGCACTGAAAAACTTAGAATATAAGAAACGCACAGTGTAGTACATAGTATATGAGTGAGTTGCACTGAAAAACTTAGAATATAAGAAACGCACAGTGTAGTACATAGTATATGAGTGAGTTGCACTGAAAAACTTAGAATATAAGAAAAGCACAGTGTAGTACATAGTATATGAGTGAGTTGCACTGAAAAACTTAGAATATAAGAAACGCATAGTGTAGTACATAGTATATGAGTGAGTTGCACTGAAAAACTTAGAATATAAGAAACGCACAGTGTAGTACATAGTATATGAGTGAGTTGCACTGAAAAACTTAGAATATAAGAAACGCACAGTGTAGTACATAGTATATGAGTGAGTTGCACTGAAAAACTTAGAATATAAGAAACGCACAGTGTATAGTATATGAGTGAGTTGCACTGAAAAACTTAGAATATAAGAAACGCACAGTGTAGTACATAGTATATGAGTGAGTTCCACTGAAAAACTTAGAATATAAGAAACGCACAGTGTAGTACATAGTATATGAGTGAGTTGCACTGAAAAACTTAGAATTTACTGAAAAACCCGCATTACACGAAATGCACAGTGTAGTACATAGTATATGAGTGAGTTGCACTGAAAAACTTAGAATATAAGAAACGCACAGTGTAGTACATAGTATATGAGTGAGTTGCACTGAAAAACTTAGAATATAAGAAACGCACAGTGTAGTACATAGTATATGAGTGAGTTGCACTGAAAAACTTAGAATATAATTAACGCACAGTGTAGTACATAGTATATGAGTGAGTTGCACTGAAAAACTTAGAATATAAGAAACGCACAGTGTAGTACATAGTATATGAGTGAGTTGCACTGAAAAACTTAGAATATAAGAAATGCACAGTGTAGTACATAGTATATGAGTGAGTTGCACTGAAAAACTTAGAATATAAGAAACGCACAGTGTAGTACATAGTATATGAGTGAGTTGCACTGAAAAACTTAGAATTTAGAGAAACGCACAGTGTAGTACATAGTATATGAGTGAGTTGCACTGAAAAACTTAGAATTTAGAGAAACGCACAGTGTAGTACATAGTATATGAGTGAGTTGCACTGAAAAACTTAGAATATAAGAAACGCACAGTGTAGTACATAGTATATGAGTGAGTTGCACTGAAAAACTTAGAATATAAGAAACGCACAGTGTAGTACATAGTATATGAGTGAGTTGCACTGAAAAACTTAGAATATAAGAAACGCACAGTGTAGTACATAGTATATGAGTGAGTTGCACTGAAAAACTTAGAATATAAGAAACGCACAGTGTAGTACATAGTATATGAGTGAGTTGCACTGAAAAACTTAGAATATAAGAAACGCATAGTGTAGTACATAGTATATGAGTGAGTTGCACTGAAAAACTTAGAATATAAGAAACGCACAGTGTAGTACATAGTATATGAGTGAGTTGCACTGAAAAACTTAGAATATAAGAAACGCACAGTGTAGTACATAGTATATGAGTGAGTTGCACTGAAAAACTTAGAATATAAGAAACGCACAGTGTATAGTATATGAGTGAGTTGCACTGAAAACTTAGAATATAAGAAACGCACAGTGTAGTACATAGTATATGAGTGAGTTCCACTGAAAAACTTAGAATATAAGAAACGCACAGTGTAGTAACATAGTATATGAGTGAGTTGCACTGAAAAACTTAGAATTTACTGAAAAACCCGCATTACACGAAATGCACAGTGTAGTACATAGTATATGAGTGAGTTGCACTGAAAAACTTAGAATATAAGAAACGCACAGTGTAGTACATAGTATATGAGTGAGTTGCACTGAAAAACTTAGAATATAAGAAACGCACAGTGTAGTACATAGTATATGAGTGAGTTGCACTGAAAAACTTAGAATATAATTAACGCACAGTGTAGTACATAGTATATGAGTGAGTTGCACTGAAAAACTTAGAATATAAGAAACGCACAGTGTAGTACATAGTATATGAGTGAGTTGCACTGAAAAACTTAGAATTTACTGAAAAACCCGCATTACACGAAATGCACAGTGTAGTACATAGTATATGAGTGAGTTGCACTGAAAAACTTAGAATATAAGAAACGCACAGTGTAGTACATAGTATATGAGTGAGTTGCACTGAAAAACTTAGAATATAAGAAACGCACAGTGTAGTACATAGTATATGAGTGAGTTGCACTGAAAAACTTAGAATATAAGAAACGCACAGTGTAGTACATAGTATATGAGTGAGTTGCACTGAAAAACTTAGAATATAAGAAACGCACAGTGTAGTACATAGTATATGAGTGAGTTGCATTGAAAAACTTAGATTATAAGAAACGCACAGTGTAGTACATAGTATATGAGTGAGTTGCACTGAAAAACTTAGAATATAAGAAACGCACAGTGTAGTACATAGTATATGAGTGAGTTGCACTGAAAAACTTAGAATATAAGAAACGCACAGTGTAGTACATAGTATATGAGTGAGTTGCACTGAAAAACTTAGAATTTAGAGAAACGCACAGTGTAGTACATAGTATATGAGTGAGTTGCACTGAAAAACTTAGAATTTAGAGAAACGCACAGTGTAGTACATAGTATATGAGTGAGTTGCACTGAAAAACTTAGAATATAAGAAACGCACAGTGTAGTACATAGTATATGAGTGAGTTGCACTGAAAAACTTAGAATATAAGAAACGCACAGTGTAGTACATAGTATATGAGTGAGTTGCACTGAAAAACTTTGAATATAAGAAACGCACAGTGTAGTACATAGTATATGAGTGAGTTGCACTGAAAAACTTAGAATATAAGAAACGCACAGTGTAGTACATAGTATATGAGTGAGTTGCACTGAAAAACTTAGAATATAAGAAACGCATAGTGTAGTACATAGTATATGAGTGAGTTGCACTGAAAAACTTAGAATATAAGAAACGCACAGTGTAGAACATAGTATATGAGTGAGTTGCACTGAAAAACTTAGAATATAAGAAACGCACAGTGTAGTACATAGTATATGAGTGAGTTGCACTGAAAAACTTAGAATATAAGAAACGCACAGTGTATAGTATATGAGTGAGTTGCACTGAAAAACTTAGAATATAAGAAACGCACAGTGTAGTACATAGTATATGAGTGAGTTCCACTGAAAAACTTAGAATATAAGAAACGCACAGTGTAGTACATAGTATATGAGTGAGTTGCACTGAAAAACTTAGAATTTACTGAAAAACCCGCATTACACGAAATGCACAGTGTAGTACATAGTATATGAGTGAGTTCCACTGAAAAACTTAGAATATAAGAAACGCACAGTGTAGTACATAGTATATGAGTGAGTTGCACTGAAAAACTTAGAATATAAGAAACGCACAGTGTAGTACATAGTATATGAGTGAGTTGCACTGAAAAACTTAGAATATAATTAACGCACAGTGTAGTACATAGTATATGAGTGAGTTGCACTGAAAAACTTAGAATATAAGAAACGCACAGTGTAGTACATAGTATATGAGTGAGTTGCACTGAAAAACTTAGAATTTACTGAAAAACCCGCATTACACGAAATGCACAGTGTAGTACATAGTATATGAGTGAGTTGCACTGAAAAACTTAGAATATAAGAAACGCACAGTGTAGTACATAGTATATGAGTGAGTTGCACTGAAAAACTTAGAATATAAGAAACGCACAGTGTAGTACATAGTATATGAGTGAGTTGCACTGAAAAACTTAGAATATAAGAAACGCACAGTGTAGTACATAGTATATGAGTGAGTTGCACTGAAAAACTTAGAATATAAGAAACGCACAGTGTAGTACATAGTATATGAGTGAGTTGCACTGAAAAACTTAGATTATAAGAAACGCACAGTGTAGTACATAGTATATGAGTGAGTTGCACTGAAAAACTTAGAATATAAGAAACGCACAGTGTAGTACATAGTATATGAGTGAGTTGCACTGAAAAACTTAGAATATAAGAAACGCACAGTGTAGTACATAGTATATGAGTGAGTTGCACTGAAAAACTTAGAATATAAGAAACGCACAGTGTAGTACATAGTATATGAGTGAGTTGCACTGAAAAACTTAGAATATAAGAAACGCACAGTGTAGTACATAGTATATGAGTGAGTTGCATTGAAAAACTTAGATTATAAGAAACGCACAGTGTAGTACATAGTATATGAGTGAGTTGCACTGAAAAACTTAGAATATAAGAAACGCACAGTGTAGTACATAGTATATGAGTGAGTTGCACTGAAAAACTTAGAATATAAGAAACGCACAGTGTAGTACATAGTATATGAGTGAGTTGCACTGAAAAACTTAGAATTTAGAGAAACGCACAGTGTAGTACATAGTATATGAGTGAGTTGCACTGAAAAACTTAGAATTTAGAGAAACGCACAGTGTAGTACATAGTATATGAGTGAGTTGCACTGAAAAACTTAGAATATAAGAAACGCACAGTGTAGTACATAGTATATGAGTGAGTTGCACTGAAAAACTTAGAATATAAGAAACGCACAGTGTAGTACATAGTATATGAGTGAGTTGCACTGAAAAACTTTGAATATAAGAAACGCACAGTGTAGTACATAGTATATGAGTGAGTTGCACTGAAAAACTTAGAATATAAGAAACGCACAGTGTAGTACATAGTATATGAGTGAGTTGCACTGAAAAACTTAGAATATAAGAAACGCATAGTGTAGTACATAGTATATGAGTGAGTTGCACTGAAAAACTTAGAATATAAGAAACGCACAGTGTAGTACATAGTATATGAGTGAGTTGCACTGAAAAACTTAGAATATAAGAAACGCACAGTGTAGTACATAGTATATGAGTGAGTTGCACTGAAAAACTTAGAATATAAGAAACGCACAGTGTATAGTATATGAGTGAGTTGCACTGAAAAACTTAGAATATAAGAAACGCACAGTGTAGTACATAGTATATGAGTGAGTTCCACTGAAAAACTTAGAATATAAGAAACGCACAGTGTAGTACATAGTATATGAGTGAGTTGCACTGAAAAACTTAGAATTTACTGAAAAACCCGCATTACACGAAATGCACAGTGTAGTACATAGTATATGAGTGAGTTCCACTGAAAAACTTAGAATATAAGAAACGCACAGTGTAGTACATAGTATATGAGTGAGTTGCACTGAAAAACTTAGAATATAAGAAACGCACAGTGTAGTACATAGTATATGAGTGAGTTGCACTGAAAAACTTAGAATATAATTAACGCACAGTGTAGTACATAGTATATGAGTGAGTTGCACTGAAAAACTTAGAATATAAGAAACGCACAGTGTAGTACATAGTATATGAGTGAGTTGCACTGAAAAACTTAGAATTTACTGAAAAACCCGCATTACACGAAATGCACAGTGTAGTACATAGTATATGAGTGAGTTGCACTGAAAAACTTAGAATATAAGAAACGCACAGTGTAGTACATAGTATATGAGTGAGTTGCACTGAAAAACTTAGAATATAAGAAACGCACAGTGTAGTACATAGTATATGAGTGAGTTGCACTGAAAAACTTAGAATATAAGAAACGCACAGTGTAGTACATAGTATATGAGTGAGTTGCACTGAAAAACTTAGAATATAAGAAACGCACAGTGTAGTACATAGTATATGAGTGAGTTGCACTGAAAAACTTAGATTATAAGAAACGCACAGTGTAGTACATAGTATATGAGTGAGTTGCACTGAAAAACTTAGAATATAAGAAACGCACAGTGTAGTACATAGTATATGAGTGAGTTGCACTGAAAAACTTAGAATATAAGAAACGCACAGTGTAGTACATAGTATATGAGTGAGTTGCACTGAAAAACTTAGAATATAAGAAACGCACAGTGTAGTACATAGTATATGAGTGAGTTGCACTGAAAAACTTAGAATATAAGAAACGCACAGTGTAGTACATAGTATATGAGTGAGTTGCACTGAAAAACTTAGAATATAAGAAACGCACAGTGTAGTATATAGTATATGAGTGAGTTGCACTGAAAAACTTAGAATATAAGAAACGCATAGTGTAGTACATAGTATATGAGTGAGTTGCACTGAAAAACTTAGAATATAAGAAACGCACAGTGTAGTACATAGTATATGAGTGAGTTGCACTGAAAAACTTAGAATATAAGAAACGCACAGTGTAGTACATAGTATATGAGTGAGTTGCACTGAAAAACTTAGAATATAAGAAACGCACAGTGTATAGTATATGAGTGAGTTGCACTGAAAAACTTAGAATATAAGAAACGCACAGTGTAGTACATAGTATATGAGTGAGTTCCACTGAAAAACTTAGAATATAAGAAACGCACAGTGTAGTACATAGTATATGAGTGAGTTGCACTGAAAAACTTAGAATTTACTGAAAAACCCGCATTACACGAAATGCACAGTGTAGTACATAGTATATGAGTGAGTTGCACTGAAAAACTTAGAATATAAGAAACGCACAGTGTAGTACATAGTATATGAGTGAGTTGCACTGAAAAACTTAGAATATAAGAAACGCACAGTGTAGTACATAGTATATGAGTGAGTTGCACTGAAAAACTTAGAATATAAGAAACGCATAGTGTAGTACATAGTATATGAGTGAGTTGCACTGAAAAACTTAGAATATAAGAAACGCACAGTGTAGTACATAGTATATGAGTGAGTTGCACTGAAAAACTTAGAATATAAGAAACGCACAGTGTAGTACATAGTATATGAGTGAGTTGCACTGAAAAACTTAGAATATAAGAAACGCACAGTGTATAGTATATGAGTGAGTTGCACTGAAAAACTTAGAATATAAGAAACGCACAGTGTAGTACATAGTATATGAGTGAGTTCCACTGAAAAACTTAGAATATAAGAAACGCACAGTGTAGTACATAGTATATGAGTGAGTTGCACTGAAAAACTTAGAATATAAGAAACGCACAGTGTAGTACATAGTATATGAGTGAGTTGCACTGAAAAACTTAGAATATAAGAAACGCACAGTGTAGTACATAGTATATGAGTGAGTTGCACTGAAAAACTTAGAATTTACTGAAAAACCCGCGTTACACGAAATGCACAGTGTAGTACATAGTATATGAGTGAGTTGCACTGAAAAACTTAGAATATAAGAAACGCACAGTGTAGTACATAGTATATGAGTGAGTTGCACTGAAAAACTTAGAATTTACTGAAAAACCCGCATTACACGAAATGCACAGTGTAGTACATAGTATATGAGTGAGTTGCACTGAAAAACTTAGAATATAAGAAACGCACAGTGTAGTACATAGTATATGAGTGAGTTGCACTGAAAAACTTAGAATATAAGAAACGCACAGTGTAGTACATAGTATATGAGTGAGTTGCACTGAAAAACTTAGAATATAATTAACGCACAGTGTAGTACATAGTATATGAGTGAGTTGCACTGAAAAACTTAGAATATAAGAAACGCACAGTGTAGTACATAGTATATGAGTGAGTTGCACTGAAAAACTTAGAATTTACTGAAAAACCCGCATTACACGAAATGCACAGTGTAGTACATAGTATATGAGTGAGTTGCACTGAAAAACTTAGAATATAAGAAACGCACAGTGTAGTACATAGTATATGAGTGAGTTGCACTGAAAAACTTAGAATATAAGAAACGCACAGTGTAGTACATAGTATATGAGTGAGTTGCACTGAAAAACTTAGAATATAAGAAACGCACAGTGTAGTACATAGTATATGAGTGAGTTGCACTGAAAAACTTAGAATATAAGAAACGCACAGTGTAGTACATAGTATATGAGTGAGTTGCATTGAAAAACTTAGATTATAAGAAACGCACAGTGTAGTACATAGTATATGAGTGAGTTGCACTGAAAAACTTAGAATATAAGAAACGCACAGTGTAGTACATAGTATATGAGTGAGTTGCACTGAAAAACTTAGAATATAAGAAACGCACAGTGTAGTACATAGTATATGAGTGAGTTGCACTGAAAAACTTAGAATATAAGAAACGCACAGTGTAGTACATAGTATATGAGTGAGTTGCACTGAAAAACTTAGAATATAAGAAACGCACAGTGTAGTACATAGTATATGAGTGAGTTGCACTGAAAAACTTAGAATATAAGAAACGCACAGTGTAGTATATAGTATATGAGTGAGTTGCACTGAAAAACTTAGAATATAAGAAACGCATAGTGTAGTACATAGTATATGAGTGAGTTGCACTGAAAAACTTAGAATATAAGAAACGCACAGTGTAGTACATAGTATATGAGTGAGTTGCATTGAAAAACTTAGAACATAAGAAACGCACAGTGTAGTGCATAGTATATGAGTGAGTTGCCCTGAAAAACTTAGAATATAAGAAACGCACAGTATGGTACATAGTATATGAATGAGTTGCACTGAAAAACTTAGAATTTACTGAAAAACCCGCATTACACGAAATGCACAGTGTAGTACATAGTATATGAGTGAGTTGCACTGAAAAACTTAGAATATAAGAAACGCACAGTGTAGTACATAGTATATGAGTGAGTTGCACTGAAAAACTTAGAATATAAGAAACGCACAGTGTAGTACATAGTATATGAGTGAGTTGCACTGAAAAACTTAGAATATAAGAAACGCACAGTGTAGTACATAGTATATGAGTGAGTTGCACTGAAAAACTTAGAATTTACTGAAAAACCCGCATTACACGAAATGCACAGTGTAGTACATAGTATATGAGTGAGTTGCACTGAAAAACTTAGAATATAAGAAACGCACAGTGTAGTACATAGTATATGAGTGAGTTGCACTGAAAAACTTAGAATATAAGAAACGCACAGTGTAGTACATAGTATATGAGTGAGTTGCACTGAAAAACTTAGAATATAAGAAACGCATAGTGTAGTACATAGTATATGAGTGAGTTGCACTGAAAAACTTAGAATATAAGAAACGCACAGTGTAGTACATAGTATATGAGTGAGTTGCACTGAAAAACTTAGAATATAAGAAACGCACAGTGTAGTACATAGTATATGAGTGAGTTGCACTGAAAAACTTAGAATATAAGAAACGCACAGTGTATAGTATATGAGTGAGTTGCACTGAAAAACTTAGAATATAAGAAACGCACAGTGTAGTACATAGTATATGAGTGAGTTCCACTGAAAAACTTAGAATATAAGAAACGCACAGTGTAGTACATAGTATATGAGTGAGTTGCACTGAAAAACTTAGAATATAAGAAACGCACAGTGTAGTACATAGTATATGAGTGAGTTGCACTGAAAAACTTAGAATATAAGAAACGCACAGTGTAGTACATAGTATATGAGTGAGTTGCACTGAAAAACTTAGAATTTACTGAAAAACCCGCGTTACACGAAATGCACAGTGTAGTACATAGTATATGAGTGAGTTGCACTGAAAAACTTAGAATATAAGAAACGCACAGTGTAGTACATAGTATATGAGTGAGTTGCACTGAAAAACTTAGAATTTACTGAAAAACCCGCATTACACGAAATGCACAGTGTAGTACATAGTATATGAGTGAGTTGCACTGAAAAACTTAGAATATAAGAAACGCACAGTGTAGTACATAGTATATGAGTGAGTTGCACTGAAAAACTTAGAATATAAGAAACGCACAGTGTAGTACATAGTATATGAGTGAGTTGCACTGAAAAACTTAGAATATAATTAACGCACAGTGTAGTACATAGTATATGAGTGAGTTGCACTGAAAAACTTAGAATATAAGAAACGCACAGTGTAGTACATAGTATATGAGTGAGTTGCACTGAAAAACTTAGAATTTACTGAAAAACCCGCATTACACGAAATGCACAGTGTAGTACATAGTATATGAGTGAGTTGCACTGAAAAACTTAGAATATAAGAAACGCACAGTGTAGTACATAGTATATGAGTGAGTTGCACTGAAAAACTTAGAATATAAGAAACGCACAGTGTAGTACATAGTATATGAGTGAGTTGCACTGAAAAACTTAGAATATAAGAAACGCACAGTGTAGTACATAGTATATGAGTGAGTTGCACTGAAAAACTTAGAATATAAGAAACGCACAGTGTAGTACATAGTATATGAGTGAGTTGCATTGAAAAACTTAGATTATAAGAAACGCACAGTGTAGTACATAGTATATGAGTGAGTTGCACTGAAAAACTTAGAATATAAGAAACGCACAGTGTAGTACATAGTATATGAGTGAGTTGCACTGAAAAACTTAGAATATAAGAAACGCACAGTGTAGTACATAGTATATGAGTGAGTTGCACTGAAAAACTTAGAATATAAGAAACGCACAGTGTAGTACATAGTATATGAGTGAGTTGCACTGAAAAACTTAGAATATAAGAAACGCACAGTGTAGTACATAGTATATGAGTGAGTTGCACTGAAAAACTTAGAATATAAGAAACGCACAGTGTAGTATATAGTATATGAGTGAGTTGCACTGAAAAACTTAGAATATAAGAAACGCATAGTGTAGTACATAGTATATGAGTGAGTTGCACTGAAAAACTTAGAATATAAGAAACGCACAGTGTAGTACATAGTATATGAGTGAGTTGCACTGAAAAACTTAGAATATAAGAAACGCACAGTGTAGTACATAGTATATGAGTGAGTTGCACTGAAAAACTTAGAATATAAGAAACGCACAGTGTATAGTATATGAGTGAGTTGCACTGAAAAACTTAGAATATAAGAAACGCACAGTGTAGTACATAGTATATGAGTGAGTTCCACTGAAAAACTTAGAATATAAGAAACGCACAGTGTAGTACATAGTATATGAGTGAGTTGCACTGAAAAACTTAGAATTTACTGAAAAACCCGCATTACACGAAATGCACAGTGTAGTACATAGTATATGAGTGAGTTGCACTGAAAAACTTAGAATATAAGAAACGCACAGTGTAGTACATAGTATATGAGTGAGTTGCACTGAAAAACTTAGAATATAAGAAACGCACAGTGTAGTACATAGTATATGAGTGAGTTGCACTGAAAAACTTAGAATATAAGAAACGCATAGTGTAGTACATAGTATATGAGTGAGTTGCACTGAAAAACTTAGAATATAAGAAACGCACAGTGTAGTACATAGTATATGAGTGAGTTGCACTGAAAAACTTAGAATATAAGAAACGCACAGTGTAGTACATAGTATATGAGTGAGTTGCACTGAAAAACTTAGAATATAAGAAACGCACAGTGTATAGTATATGAGTGAGTTGCACTGAAAAACTTAGAATATAAGAAACGCACAGTGTAGTACATAGTATATGAGTGAGTTCCACTGAAAAACTTAGAATATAAGAAACGCACAGTGTAGTACATAGTATATGAGTGAGTTGCACTGAAAAACTTAGAATTTACTGAAAAACCCGCATTACACGAAATGCACAGTGTAGTACATAGTATATGAGTGAGTTGCACTGAAAAACTTAGAATATAAGAAACGCACAGTGTAGTACATAGTATATGAGTGAGTTGCACTGAAAAACTTAGAATATAAGAAACGCACAGTGTAGTACATAGTATATGAGTGAGTTGCACTGAAAAACTTAGAATATAATTAACGCACAGTGTAGTACATAGTATATGAGTGAGTTGCACTGAAAAACTTAGAATATAAGAAACGCACAGTGTAGTACATAGTATATGAGTGAGTTGCACTGAAAAACTTAGAATTTACTGAAAAACCCGCATTACACGAAATGCACAGTGTAGTACATAGTATATGAGTGAGTTGCACTGAAAAACTTAGAATATAAGAAACGCACAGTGTAGTATATAGTATATGAGTGAGTTGCACTGAAAAACTTAGAATATAAGAAACGCATAGTGTAGTACATAGTATATGAGTGAGTTGCACTGAAAAACTTAGAATATAAGAAACGCACAGTGTAGTACATAGTATATGAGTGAGTTGCACTGAAAAACTTAGAATATAAGAAACGCACAGTGTAGTACATAGTATATGAGTGAGTTGCACTGAAAAACTTAGAATATAAGAAACGCACAGTGTATAGTATATGAGTGAGTTGCACTGAAAAACTTAGAATATAAGAAACGCACAGTGTAGTACATAGTATATGAGTGAGTTCCACTGAAAAACTTAGAATATAAGAAACGCACAGTGTAGTACATAGTATATGAGTGAGTTGCACTGAAAAACTTAGAATTTACTGAAAAACCCGCATTACACGAAATGCACAGTGTAGTACATAGTATATGAGTGAGTTGCACTGAAAAACTTAGAATATAAGAAACGCACAGTGTAGTACATAGTATATGAGTGAGTTGCACTGAAAAACTTAGAATATAAGAAACGCACAGTGTAGTACATAGTATATGAGTGAGTTGCACTGAAAAACTTAGAATATAAGAAACGCATAGTGTAGTACATAGTATATGAGTGAGTTGCACTGAAAAACTTAGAATATAAGAAACGCACAGTGTAGTACATAGTATATGAGTGAGTTGCACTGAAAAACTTAGAATATAAGAAACGCACAGTGTAGTACATAGTATATGAGTGAGTTGCACTGAAAAACTTAGAATATAAGAAACGCACAGTGTATAGTATATGAGTGAGTTGCACTGAAAAACTTAGAATATAAGAAACGCACAGTGTAGTACATAGTATATGAGTGAGTTCCACTGAAAAACTTAGAATATAAGAAACGCACAGTGTAGTACATAGTATATGAGTGAGTTGCACTGAAAAACTTAGAATATAAGAAACGCACAGTGTAGTACATAGTATATGAGTGAGTTGCACTGAAAAACTTAGAATATAAGAAACGCACAGTGTAGTACATAGTATATGAGTGAGTTGCACGGAAAAACTTAGAATTTACTGAAAAACCCGCGTTACACGAAATGCACAGTGTAGTACATAGTATATGAGTGAGTTGCACTGAAAAACTTAGAATATAAGAAACGCACAGTGTAGTACATAGTATATGAGTGAGTTGCACTGAAAAACTTAGAATTTACTGAAAAACCCGCATTACACGAAATGCACAGTGTAGTACATAGTATATGAGTGAGTTGCACTGAAAAACTTAGAATATAAGAAACGCACAGTGTAGTACATAGTATATGAGTGAGTTGCACTGAAAAACTTAGAATATAAGAAACGCACAGTGTAGTACATAGTATATGAGTGAGTTGCACTGAAAAACTTAGAATATAATTAACGCACAGTGTAGTACATAGTATATGAGTGAGTTGCACTGAAAAACTTAGAATATAAGAAACGCACAGTGTAGTACATAGTATATGAGTGAGTTGCACTGAAAAACTTAGAATTTACTGAAAAACCCGCATTACACGAAATGCACAGTGTAGTACATAGTATATGAGTGAGTTGCACTGAAAAACTTAGAATATAAGAAACGCACAGTGTAGTACATAGTATATGAGTGAGTTGCACTGAAAAACTTAGAATATAAGAAACGCACAGTGTAGTACATAGTATATGAGTGAGTTGCACTGAAAAACTTAGAATATAAGAAACGCACAGTGTAGTACATAGTATATGAGTGAGTTGCACTGAAAAACTTAGAATATAAGAAACGCACAGTGTAGTACATAGTATATGAGTGAGTTGCATTGAAAAACTTAGATTATAAGAAACGCACAGTGTAGTACATAGTATATGAGTGAGTTGCACTGAAAAACTTAGAATATAAGAAACGCACAGTGTAGTACATAGTATATGAGTGAGTTGCACTGAAAAACTTAGAATATAAGAAACGCACAGTGTAGTACATAGTATATGAGTGAGTTGCACTGAAAAACTTAGAATATAAGAAACGCACAGTGTAGTACATAGTATATGAGTGAGTTGCACTGAAAAACTTAGAATATAAGAAACGCACAGTGTAGTACATAGTATATGAGTGAGTTGCACTGAAAAACTTAGAATATAAGAAACGCACAGTGTAGTATATAGTATATGAGTGAGTTGCACTGAAAAACTTAGAATATAAGAAACGCATAGTGTAGTACATAGTATATGAGTGAGTTGCACTGAAAAACTTAGAATATAAGAAACGCACAGTGTAGTACATAGTATATGAGTGAGTTGCACTGAAAAACTTAGAATATAAGAAACGCACAGTGTAGTACATAGTATATGAGTGAGTTGCACTGAAAAACTTTGAATATAAGAAACGCACAGTGTATAGTATATGAGTGAGTTGCACTGAAAAACTTAGAATATAAGAAACGCACAGTGTAGTACATAGTATATGAGTGAGTTCCACTGAAAAACTTAGAATATAAGAAACGCACAGTGTAGTACATAGTATATGAGTGAGTTGCACTGAAAAACTTAGAATTTACTGAAAAACCCGCATTACACGAAATGCACAGTGTAGTACATAGTATATGAGTGAGTTGCACTGAAAAACTTAGAATATAAGAAACGCACAGTGTAGTACATAGTATATGAGTGAGTTGCACTGAAAAACTTAGAATATAAGAAACGCACAGTGTAGTACATAGTATATGAGTGAGTTGCACTGAAAAACTTAGAATATAAGAAACGCATAGTGTAGTACATAGTATATGAGTGAGTTGCACTGAAAAACTTAGAATATAAGAAACGCACAGTGTAGTACATAGTATATGAGTGAGTTGCACTGAAAAACTTAGAATATAAGAAACGCACAGTGTAGTACATAGTATATGAGTGAGTTGCACTGAAAAACTTAGAATATAAGAAACGCACAGTGTATAGTATATGAGTGAGTTGCACTGAAAAACTTAGAATATAAGAAACGCACAGTGTAGTACATAGTATATGAGTGAGTTCCACTGAAAAACTTAGAATATAAGAAACGCACAGTGTAGTACATAGTATATGAGTGAGTTGCACTGAAAAACTTAGAATTTACTGAAAAACCCGCATTACACGAAATGCACAGTGTAGTACATAGTATATGAGTGAGTTGCACTGAAAAACTTAGAATATAAGAAACGCACAGTGTAGTACATAGTATATGAGTGAGTTGCACTGAAAAACTTAGAATATAAGAAACGCACAGTGTAGTACATAGTATATGAGTGAGTTGCACTGAAAAACTTAGAATATAATTAACGCACAGTGTAGTACATAGTATATGAGTGAGTTGCACTGAAAAACTTAGAATATAAGAAACGCACAGTGTAGTACATAGTATATGAGTGAGTTGCACTGAAAAACTTAGAATTTACTGAAAAACCCGCATTACACGAAATGCACAGTGTAGTACATAGTATATGAGTGAGTTGCACTGAAAAACTTAGAATATAAGAAACGCACAGTGTAGTACATAGTATATGAGTGAGTTGCACTGAAAAACTTAGAATATAAGAAACGCACAGTGTAGTACATAGTATATGAGTGAGTTGCACTGAAAAACTTAGAATATAAGAAACGCACAGTGTAGTACATAGTATATGAGTGAGTTGCACTGAAAAACTTAGAATATAAGAAACGCACAGTGTAGTACATAGTATATGAGTGAGTTGCATTGAAAAACTTAGATTATAAGAAACGCACAGTGTAGTACATAGTATATGAGTGAGTTGCACTGAAAAACTTAGAATATAAGAAACGCACAGTGTAGTACATAGTATATGAGTGAGTTGCACTGAAAAACTTAGAATATAAGAAACGCACAGTGTAGTACATAGTATATGAGTGAGTTGCACTGAAAAACTTAGAATATAAGAAACGCACAGTGTAGTACATAGTATATGAGTGAGTTGCACTGAAAAACTTAGAATATAAGAAACGCACAGTGTAGTACATAGTATATGAGTGAGTTGCACTGAAAAACTTAGAATATAAGAAACGCATAGTGTAGTACATAGTATATGAGTGAGTTGCACTGAAAAACTTAGAATATAAGAAACGCACAGTGTAGTACATAGTATATGAGTGAGTTGCACTGAAAAACTTAGAATATAAGAAACGCACAGTGTAGTACATAGTATATGAGTGAGTTGCACTGAAAAACTTAGAATATAAGAAACGCACAGTGTATAGTATATGAGTGAGTTGCACTGAAAAACTTAGAATATAAGAAACGCACAGTGTAGTACATAGTATATGAGTGAGTTCCACTGAAAAACTTAGAATATAAGAAACGCACAGTGTAGTACATAGTATATGAGTGAGTTGCACTGAAAAACTTAGAATTTACTGAAAAACCCGCATTACACGAAATGCACAGTGTAGTACATAGTATATGAGTGAGTTGCACTGAAAAACTTAGAATATAAGAAACGCACAGTGTAGTACATAGTATATGAGTGAGTTGCACTGAAAAACTTAGAATATAAGAAACGCACAGTGTAGTACATAGTATATGAGTGAGTTGCACTGAAAAACTTAGAATATAATTAACGCACAGTGTAGTACATAGTATATGAGTGAGTTGCACTGAAAAACTTAGAATATAAGAAACGCACAGTGTAGTACATAGTATATGAGTGAGTTGCACTGAAAAACTTAGAATTTACTGAAAAACCCGCATTACACGAAATGCACAGTGTAGTACATAGTATATGAGTGAGTTGCACTGAAAAACTTAGAATATAAGAAACGCACAGTGTAGTACATAGTATATGAGTGAGTTGCACTGAAAAACTTAGAATATAAGAAACGCACAGTGTAGTACATAGTATATGAGTGAGTTGCACTGAAAAACTTAGAATATAAGAAACGCACAGTGTAGTACATAGTATATGAGTGAGTTGCACTGAAAAACTTAGAATATAAGAAACGCACAGTGTAGTACATAGTATATGAGTGAGTTGCATTGAAAAACTTAGATTATAAGAAACGCACAGTGTAGTACATAGTATATGAGTGAGTTGCACTGAAAAACTTAGAATATAAGAAACGCACAGTGTAGTACATAGTATATGAGTGAGTTGCACTGAAAAACTTAGAATATAAGAAACGCACAGTGTAGTACATAGTATATGAGTGAGTTGCACTGAAAAACTTAGAATATAAGAAACGCACAGTGTAGTACATAGTATATGAGTGAGTTGCACTGAAAAACTTAGAATATAAGAAACGCATAGTGTAGTACATAGTATATGAGTGAGTTGCACTGAAAAACTTAGAATATAAGAAACGCACAGTGTAGTACATAGTATATGAGTGAGTTGCACTGAAAAACTTAGAATATAAGAAACGCACAGTGTAGTACATAGTATATGAGTGAGTTGCACTGAAAAACTTAGAATATAAGAAACGCACAGTGTATAGTATATGAGTGAGTTGCATTGAAAAACTTAGAATAAAAGAAACGCACAGTGTAGTACATAGTATATGAGTGAGTTCCACTGAAAAACTTAGAATATAAGAAACGCACAGTGTAGTACATAGTATATGAGTGAGTTGCACTGAAAAACTTAGAATTTACTGAAAAACCCGCATTACACGAAATGCACAGTGTAGTACATAGTATATGAGTGAGTTGCACTGAAAAACTTAGAATATAAGAAACGCACAGTGTAGTACATAGTATATGAGTGAGTTGCACTGAAAAACTTAGAATATAAGAAACGCACAGTGTAGTACATAGTATATGAGTGAGTTGCACTGAAAAACTTAGAATATAAGAAACGCATAGTGTAGTACATAGTATATGAGTGAGTTGCACTGAAAAACTTAGAATATAAGAAACGCACAGTGTAGTACATAGTATATGAGTGAGTTGCACTGAAAAACTTAGAATATAAGAAACGCACAGTGTATAGTATATGAGTGAGTTGCATTGAAAAACTTAGAATAAAAGAAACGCACAGTGTAGTACATAGTATATGAGTGAGTTCCACTGAAAAACTTAGAATATAAGAAACGCACAGTGTAGTACATAGTATATGAGTGAGTTGCACTGAAAAACTTAGAATTTACTGAAAAACCCGCATTACACGAAATGCACAGTGTAGTACATAGTATATGAGTGAGTTGCACTGAAAAACTTAGAATATAAGAAACGCACAGTGTAGTACATAGTATATGAGTGAGTTGCACTGAAAAACTTAGAATATAAGAAACGCACAGTGTAGTACATAGTATATGAGTGAGTTGCACTGAAAAACTTAGAATATAAGAAACGCATAGTGTAGTACATAGTATATGAGTGAGTTGCACTGAAAAACTTAGAATATAAGAAACGCACAGTGTAGTACATAGTATATGAGTGAGTTGCACTGAAAAACTTAGAATATAAGAAACGCACAGTGTAGTACATAGTATATGAGTGAGTTGCACTGAAAAACTTAGAATATAAGAAACGCACAGTGTATAGTATATGAGTGAGTTGCACTGAAAAACTTAGAATATAAGAAACGCACAGTGTAGTACATAGTATATGAGTGAGTTCCACTGAAAAACTTAGAATATAAGAAACGCACAGTGTAGTACATAGTATATGAGTGAGTTGCACTGAAAAACTTAGAATTTACTGAAAAACCCGCATTACACGAAATGCACAGTGTAGTACATAGTATATGAGTGAGTTGCACTGAAAAACTTAGAATATAAGAAACGCACAGTGTAGTACATAGTATATGAGTGAGTTGCACTGAAAAACTTAGAATATAAGAAACGCACAGTGTAGTACATAGTATATGAGTGAGTTGCACTGAAAAACTTAGAATATAAGAAACGCACAGTGTAGTACATAGTATATGAGTGAGTTGCACTGAAAAACTTAGAATATAAGAAAAGCACAGTGTAGTACATAGTATATGAGTGAGTTGCACTGAAAAACTTAGAATTTACTGAAAAACCCGCATTACACGAAATGCACAGTGTAGTACATAGTATATGAGTGAGTTGCACTGAAAAACTTAGAATATAAGAAACGCACAGTGTAGTACATAGTATATGAGTGAGTTGCACTGAAAAACTTAGAATATAAGAAACGCACAGTGTAGTACATAGTATATGAGTGAGTTGCACTGAAAAACTTAGAATATAAGAAACGCACAGTGTAGTACATAGTATATGAGTGAGTTGCACTGAAAAACTTAGAATATAAGAAACGAACAGTGTAGTACATAGTATATGAGTGAGTTGCATTGAAAAACTTAGAATATAAGAAACGCACAGTGTAGTACATAGTATATGAGTGAGTTGCACTGAAAAACTTAGAATATAAGAAACGCACAGTGTAGTACATAGTATATGAGTGAGTTGCACTGAAAAACTTAGAATATAAGAAACGCACAGTGTAGTACATAGTATATGAGTGAGTTGCACTGAAAAACTTAGAATATAAGAAACGCACAGTGTAGTACATAGTATATGAGTGAGTTGCACTGAAAAACTTAGAATATAAGAAACGCACAGTGTAGTACATAGTATATGAGTGAGTTGCACTGAAAAACTTAGAATATAAGAAACGCACAGTGTAGTACATAGTATATGAGTGAGTTGCACTGAAAAACTTAGAATATAAGAATCGCATAGTGTAGTACATAGTATATGAGTGAGTTGCACTGAAAAACTTAGAATATAAGAAACGCACAGTGTAGTACATAGTATATGAGTGAGTTGCACTGAAAAACTTAGAATATAAGAAACGCACAGTGTAGTACATAGTATATGAGTGAGTTGCACTGAAAAACTTAGAATATAAGAAACGCACAGTGTATAGTATATGAGTGAGTTGCACTGAAAAACTTAGAATATAAGAAACGCACAGTGTAGTACATAGTATATGAGTGAGTTCCACTGAAAAACTTAGAATGTAAGAAACGCACAGTGTAGTACATAGTATATGAGTGAGTTGCACTGAAAAACTTAGAATTTACTGAAAAACACGCATTACACGAAATGCACAGTGTAGTACATAGTATATGAGTGAGTTGCACTGAAAAACTTAGAATATAAGAAACGCACAGTGTAGTACATAGTATATGAGTGAGTTGCACTGAAAAACTTAGAATATAAGAAACGCACAGTGTAGTACATAGTATATGAGTGAGTTGCACTGAAAAACTTAGAATATAAGAAACGCATAGTGTAGTACATAGTATATGAGTGAGTTGCACTGAAAAACTTAGAATATAAGAAACGCACAGTGTAGTACATAGTATATGAGTGAGTTGCACTGAAAAACTTAGAATATAAGAAACGCACAGTGTAGTACATAGTATATGAGTGAGTTGCACTGAAAAACTTAGAATATAAGAAACGCACAGTGTATAGTATATGAGTGAGTTGCACTGAAAAACTTAGAATATAAGAAACGCACAGTGTAGTACATAGTATATGAGTGAGTTCCACTGAAAAACTTAGAATATAAGAAACGCACAGTGTAGTACATAGTATATGAGTGAGTTGCACTGAAAAACTTAGAATTTACTGAAAAACCCGCATTACACGAAATGCACAGTGTAGTACATAGTATATGAGTGAGTTGCACTGAAAAACTTAGAATATAAGAAACGCACAGTGTAGTACATAGTATATGAGTGAGTTGCACTGAAAAACTTAGAATATAAGAAACGCACAGTGTAGTACATAGTATATGAGTGAGTTGCACTGAAAAACTTAGAATTTACTGAAAAACCCGCATTACACGAAATGCACAGTGTAGTACATAGTATATGAGTGAGTTGCACTGAAAAACTTAGAATATAAGAAACGCACAGTGTAGTACATAGTATATGAGTGAGTTGCACTGAAAAACTTAGAATATAAGAAACGCACAGTGTAGTACATAGTATATGAGTGAGTTGCACTGAAAAACTTAGAATATAAGAAACGCACAGTGTAGTACATAGTATATGAGTGAGTTGCACTGAAAAACTTAGAATATAAGAAACGCACAGTGTAGTACATAGTATATGAGTGAGTTGCATTGAAAAACTTAGAATATAAGAAACGCACAGTGTAGTACATAGTATATGAGTGAGTTGCACTGAAAAACTTAGAATATAAGAAACGCACAGTGTAGTACATAGTATATGAGTGAGTTGCACTGAAAAACTTAGAATATAAGAAACGCACAGTGTAGTACATAGTATATGAGTGAGTTGCACTGAAAAACTTAGATTATAAGAAACGCACAGTGTAGTACATAGTATATGAGTGAGTTGCACTGAAAAACTTAGAATATAAGAAACGCACAGTGTAGTACATAGTATATGAGTGAGTTGCACTGAAAAACTTAGAATATAAGAAACGCACAGTGTAGTACATAGTATATGAGTGAGTTGCACTGAAAAACTTAGAATATAAGAAACGCATAGTGTAGTACATAGTATATGAGTGAGTTGCACTGAAAAACTTAGAATATAAGAAACACACAGTGTAGTACATAGTATATGAGTGAGTTGCACTGAAAAACTTAGAATATAAGAAACGCACAGTGTAGTACATAGTATATGAGTGAGTTGCACTGAAAAACTTAGAATATAAGAAACGCACAGTGTATAGTATATTAGTGAGTTGCACTGAAAAACTTAGAATATAAGAAACGCACAGTGTAGTACATAGTATATGAGTGAGTTCCACTGAAAAACTTAGAATATAAGAAACGCACAGTGTAGTACATAGTATATGAGTGAGTTGCACTGAAAAACTTAGAATTTACTGAAAAACACGCATTACACGAAATGCACAGTGTAGTACATAGTATATGAGTGAGTTGCACTGAAAAACTTAGAATATAAGAAACGCACAGTGTAGTACATAGTATATGAGTGAGTTGCACTGAAAAACTTAGAATTTACTGAAAAACCCGCATTACACGAAATGCACAGTGTAGTACATAGTATATGAGTGAGTTGCACTGAAAAACTTAGAATATAAGAAACGCACAGTGTAGTACATAGTATATGAGTGAGTTCCACTGAAAAACTTAGAATATAAGAAACGCACAGTGTAGTACATAGTATATGAGTGAGTTGCACTGAAAAACTTAGAATTTACTGAAAAACCCGCATTACACGAAATGCACAGTGTAGTACATAGTATATGAGTGAGTTGCACTGAAAAACTTAGAATATAAGAAACGCACAGTGTAGTACATAGTATATGAGTGAGTTGCACTGAAAAACTTAGAATATAAGAAACGCACAGTGTAGTACATAGTATATGAGTGAGTTGCACTGAAAAACTTAGAATTTACTGAAAAACCCGCATTACACGAAATGCACAGTGTAGTACATAGTATATGAGTGAGTTGCACTGAAAAACTTAGAATATAAGAAACGCACAGTGTAGTACATAGTATATGAGTGAGTTGCACTGAAAAACTTAGAATATAAGAAACGCACAGTGTAGTACATAGTATATGAGTGAGTTGCACTGAAAAACTTAGAATATAAGAAACGCACAGTGTATAGTATATGAGTGAGTTGCACTGAAAAACTTAGAATATAAGAAACGCACAGTGTAGTACATAGTATATGAGTGAGTTCCACTGAAAAACTTAGAATATAAGAAACGCACAGTGTAGTACATAGTATATGAGTGAGTTGCACTGAAAAACTTAGAATTTACTGAAAAACCCGCATTACACGAAATGCACAGTGTAGTACATAGTATATGAGTGAGTTGCACTGAAAAACTTAGAATATAAGAAACGCACAGTGTAGTACATAGTATATGAGTGAGTTGCACTGAAAAACTTAGAATATAAGAAACGCACAGTGTAGTACATAGTATATGAGTGAGTTGCACTGAAAAACTTAGAATTTACTGAAAAACCCGCATTACACGAAATGCACAGTGTAGTACATAGTATATGAGTGAGTTGCACTGAAAAACTTAGAATATAAGAAACGCACAGTGTAGTACATAGTATATGAGTGAGTTGCACTGAAAAACTTAGAATATAAGAAACGCACAGTGTAGTACATAGTATATGAGTGAGTTGCACTGAAAAACTTAGAATATAAGAAACGCACAGTGTAGTACATAGTATATGAGTGAGTTGCACTGAAAAACTTAGAATATAAGAAACGCACAGTGTAGTACATAGTATATGAGTGAGTTGCATTGAAAAACTTAGAATATAAGAAACGCACAGTGTAGTACATAGTATATGAGTGAGTTGCACTGAAAAACTTAGAATATAAGAAACGCACAGTGTAGTACATAGTATATGAGTGAGTTGCACTGAAAAACTTAGAATATAAGAAACGCACAGTGTAGTACATAGTATATGAGTGAGTTGCACTGAAAAACTTAGATTATAAGAAACGCACAGTGTAGTACATAGTATATGAGTGAGTTGCACTGAAAAACTTAGAATATAAGAAACGCACAGTGTAGTACATAGTATATGAGTGAGTTGCACTGAAAAACTTAGAATATAAGAAACGCACAGTGTAGTACATAGTATATGAGTGAGTTGCACTGAAAAACTTAGAATATAAGAAACGCATAGTGTAGTACATAGTATATGAGTGAGTTGCACTGAAAAACTTAGAATATAAGAAACACACAGTGTAGTACATAGTATATGAGTGAGTTGCACTGAAAAACTTAGAATATAAGAAACGCACAGTGTAGTACATAGTATATGAGTGAGTTGCACTGAAAAACTTAGAATATAAGAAACGCACAGTGTATAGTATATTAGTGAGTTGCACTGAAAAACTTAGAATATAAGAAACGCACAGTGTAGTACATAGTATATGAGTGAGTTCCACTGAAAAACTTAGAATATAAGAAACGCACAGTGTAGTACATAGTATATGAGTGAGTTGCACTGAAAAACTTAGAATTTACTGAAAAACACGCATTACACGAAATGCACAGTGTAGTACATAGTATATGAGTGAGTTGCACTGAAAAACTTAGAATATAAGAAACGCACAGTGTAGTACATAGTATATGAGTGAGTTGCACTGAAAAACTTAGAATTTACTGAAAAACCCGCATTACACGAAATGCACAGTGTAGTACATAGTATATGAGTGAGTTGCACTGAAAAACTTAGAATATAAGAAACGCACAGTGTAGTACATAGTATATGAGTGAGTTCCACTGAAAAACTTAGAATATAAGAAACGCACAGTGTAGTACATAGTATATGAGTGAGTTGCACTGAAAAACTTAGAATTTACTGAAAAACCCGCATTACACGAAATGCACAGTGTAGTACATAGTATATGAGTGAGTTGCACTGAAAAACTTAGAATATAAGAAACGCACAGTGTAGTACATAGTATATGAGTGAGTTGCACTGAAAAACTTAGAATATAAGAAACGCACAGTGTAGTACATAGTATATGAGTGAGTTGCACTGAAAAACTTAGAATTTACTGAAAAACCCGCATTACACGAAATGCACAGTGTAGTACATAGTATATGAGTGAGTTGCACTGAAAAACTTAGAATATAAGAAACGCACAGTGTAGTACATAGTATATGAGTGAGTTCCACTGAAAAACTTAGAATATAAGAAACGCACAGTGTAGTACATAGTATATGAGTGAGTTGCACTGAAAAACTTAGAATTTACTGAAAAACCCGCATTACACGAAATGCACAGTGTAGTACATAGTATATGAGTGAGTTGCACTGAAAAACTTAGAATATAAGAAACGCACAGTGTAGTACATAGTATATGAGTGAGTTGCACTGAAAAACTTAGAATATAAGAAAAGCACAGTGTAGTACATAGTATATGAGTGAGTTGCACTGAAAAACTTAGAATTTACTGAAAAACCCGCATTACACGAAATGCACAGTGTAGTACATAGTATATGAGTGAGTTGCACTGAAAAACTTAGAATATAAGAAACGCACAGTGTAGTACATAGTATATGAGTGAGTTGCACTGAAAAACTTAGAATATAAGAAACGCACAGTGTAGTACATAGTATATGAGTGAGTTGCACTGAAAAACTTAGAATATAAGAAACGCACAGTGTAGTACATAGTATATGAGTGAGTTGCACTGAAAAACTTAGAATATAAGAAACGAACAGTGTAGTACATAGTATATGAGTGAGTTGCACTGAAAAACTTAGAATATAAGAAACGCACAGTGTATAGTATATTAGTGAGTTGCACTGAAAAACTTAGAATATAAGAAACGCACAGTGTAGTACATAGTATATGAGTGAGTTCCACTGAAAAACTTAGAATATAAGAAACGCACAGTGTAGTACATAGTATATGAGTGAGTTGCACTGAAAAACTTAGAATTTACTGAAAAACACGCATTACACGAAATGCACAGTGTAGTACATAGTATATGAGTGAGTTGCACTGAAAAACTTAGAATATAAGAAACGCACAGTGTAGTACATAGTATATGAGTGAGTTGCACTGAAAAACTTAGAATTTACTGAAAAACCCGCATTACACGAAATGCACAGTGTAGTACATAGTATATGAGTGAGTTGCACTGAAAAACTTAGAATATAAGAAACGCACAGTGTAGTACATAGTATATGAGTGAGTTCCACTGAAAAACTTAGAATATAAGAAACGCACAGTGTAGTACATAGTATATGAGTGAGTTGCACTGAAAAACTTAGAATTTACTGAAAAACCCGCATTACACGAAATGCACAGTGTAGTACATAGTATATGAGTGAGTTGCACTGAAAAACTTAGAATATAAGAAACGCACAGTGTAGTACATAGTATATGAGTGAGTTGCACTGAAAAACTTAGAATATAAGAAAAGCACAGTGTAGTACATAGTATATGAGTGAGTTGCACTGAAAAACTTAGAATTTACTGAAAAACCCGCATTACACGAAATGCACAGTGTAGTACATAGTATATGAGTGAGTTGCACTGAAAAACTTAGAATATAAGAAACGCACAGTGTAGTACATAGTATATGAGTGAGTTGCACTGAAAAACTTAGAATATAAGAAACGCACAGTGTAGTACATAGTATATGAGTGAGTTGCACTGAAAAACTTAGAATATAAGAAACGCACAGTGTAGTACATAGTATATGAGTGAGTTGCACTGAAAAACTTAGAATATAAGAAACGAACAGTGTAGTACATAGTATATGAGTGAGTTGCATTGAAAAACTTAGAATATAAGAAACGCACAGTGTAGTACATAGTATATGAGTGAGTTGCACTGAAAAACTTAGAATATAAGAAACGCACAGTGTAGTACATAGTATATGAGTGAGTTGCACTGAAAAACTTAGAATATAAGAAACGCACAGTGTATAGTATATGAGTGAGTTGCACTGAAAAACTTAGAATATAAGAAACGCACAGTGTAGTACATAGTATATGAGTGAGTTCCACTGAAAAACTTAGAATGTAAGAAACGCACAGTGTAGTACATAGTATATGAGTGAGTTGCACTGAAAAACTTAGAATTTACTGAAAAACCCGCATTACACGAAATGCACAGTGTAGTACATAGTATATGAGTGAGTTGCACTGAAAAACTTAGAATATAAGAAACGCACAGTGTAGTACATAGTATATGAGTGAGTTGCACTGAAAAACTTAGAATATAAGAAACGCACAGTGTAGTACATAGTATATGAGTGAGTTGCACTGAAAAACTTAGAATATAAGAAACGCATAGTGTAGTACATAGTATATGAGTGAGTTGCACTGAAAAACTTAGAATATAAGAAACGCACAGTGTAGTACATAGTATATGAGTGAGTTGCACTGAAAAACTTAGAATATAAGAAACGCACAGTGTAGTACATAGTATATGAGTGAGTTGCACTGAAAAACTTAGAATATAAGAAACGCACAGTGTATAGTATATGAGTGAGTTGCACTGAAAAACTTAGAATATAAGAAACGCACAGTGTAGTACATAGTATATGAGTGAGTTCCACTGAAAAACTTAGAATATAAGAAACGCACAGTGTAGTACATAGTATATGAGTGAGTTGCACTGAAAAACTTAGAATTTACTGAAAAACCCGCATTACACGAAATGCACAGTGTAGTACATAGTATATGAGTGAGTTGCACTGAAAAACTTAGAATATAAGAAACGCACAGTGTAGTACATAGTATATGAGTGAGTTGCACTGAAAAACTTAGAATATAAGAAACGCACAGTGTAGTACATAGTATATGAGTGAGTTGCACTGAAAAACTTAGAATTTACTGAAAAACCCGCATTACACGAAATGCACAGTGTAGTACATAGTATATGAGTGAGTTGCACTGAAAAACTTAGAATATAAGAAACGCACAGTGTAGTACATAGTATATGAGTGAGTTGCACTGAAAAACTTAGAATATAAGAAACGCACAGTGTAGTACATAGTATATGAGTGAGTTGCACTGAAAAACTTAGAATATAAGAAACGCACAGTGTAGTACATAGTATATGAGTGAGTTGCACTGAAAAACTTAGAATATAAGAAACGCACAGTGTAGTACATAGTATATGAGTGAGTTGCATTGAAAAACTTAGAATATAAGAAACGCACAGTGTAGTACATAGTATATGAGTGAGTTGCACTGAAAAACTTAGAATATAAGAAACGCACAGTGTAGTACATAGTATATGAGTGAGTTGCACTGAAAAACTTAGAATATAAGAAACGCACAGTGTAGTACATAGTATATGAGTGAGTTGCACTGAAAAACTTAGATTATAAGAAACGCACAGTGTAGTACATAGTATATGAGTGAGTTGCACTGAAAAACTTAGAATATAAGAAACGCACAGTGTAGTACATAGTATATGAGTGAGTTGCACTGAAAAACTTAGAATATAAGAAACGCACAGTGTAGTACATAGTATATGAGTGAGTTGCACTGAAAAACTTAGAATATAAGAAACGCATAGTGTAGTACATAGTATATGAGTGAGTTGCACTGAAAAACTTAGAATATAAGAAACACACAGTGTAGTACATAGTATATGAGTGAGTTGCACTGAAAAACTTAGAATATAAGAAACGCACAGTGTAGTACATAGTATATGAGTGAGTTGCACTGAAAAACTTAGAATATAAGAAACGCACAGTGTATAGTATATGAGTGAGTTGCACTGAAAAACTTAGAATATAAGAAACGCACAGTGTAGTACATAGTATATGAGTGAGTTCCACTGAAAAACTTAGAATATAAGAAACGCACAGTGTAGTACATAGTATATGAGTGAGTTGCACTGAAAAACTTAGAATTTACTGAAAAACACGCATTACACGAAATGCACAGTGTAGTACATAGTATATGAGTGAGTTGCACTGAAAAACTTAGAATATAAGAAACGCACAGTGTAGTACATAGTATATGAGTGAGTTGCACTGAAAAACTTAGAATTTACTGAAAAACCCGCATTACACGAAATGCACAGTGTAGTACATAGTATATGAGTGAGTTGCACTGAAAAACTTAGAATATAAGAAACGCACAGTGTAGTACATAGTATATGAGTGAGTTCCACTGAAAAACTTAGAATATAAGAAACGCACAGTGTAGTACATAGTATATGAGTGAGTTGCACTGAAAAACTTAGAATTTACTGAAAAACCCGCATTACACGAAATGCACAGTGTAGTACATAGTATATGAGTGAGTTGCACTGAAAAACTTAGAATATAAGAAACGCACAGTGTAGTACATAGTATATGAGTGAGTTGCACTGAAAAACTTAGAATATAAGAAACGCACAGTGTAGTACATAGTATATGAGTGAGTTGCACTGAAAAACTTAGAATTTACTGAAAAACCCGCATTACACGAAATGCACAGTGTAGTACATAGTATATGAGTGAGTTGCACTGAAAAACTTAGAATATAAGAAACGCACAGTGTAGTACATAGTATATGAGTGAGTTGCACTGAAAAACTTAGAATATAAGAAACGCACAGTGTAGTACATAGTATATGAGTGAGTTGCACTGAAAAACTTAGAATATAAGAAACGCACAGTGTAGTACATAGTATATGAGTGAGTTGCACTGAAAAACTTAGAATATAAGAAACGCACAGTGTAGTACAAAGTATATGAGTGAGTTGCACTGAAAAACTTAGAATATAAGAAACGCACAGTGTAGTACATAGTATATGAGTGAGTTGCACTGAAAAACTTAGAATATAAGAAACGCACAGCGTAGTACATAGTATATGAGTGAGTTGCATTGAAAAACTTAGAATATAAGAAACGCACAGTGTAGTACATAGTATATGAGTGAGTTGCACTGAAAAACTTAGAATATAAGAAACGCACAGTGTAGTACATAGTATATGAGTGAGTTGCACTGAAAAACTTAGAATATAAGAAACGCACAGTGTAGTACATAGTATATGAGTGAGTTGCACTGAAAAACTTAGAATATAAGAAACGCACAGTGTAGTACATAGTATATGAGTGAGTTGCACTGAAAAACTTAGAATATAAGAAACGCACAGTGTAGTACATAGTATATGAGTGAGTTGCACTGAAAAACTTAGAATAAGAAACGCACAGTGTAGTACATAGTATATGAGTGAGTTGCACTGAAAAACTTAGAATATAAGAAACGCATAGTGTAGTACATAGTATATGAGTGAGTTGCACTGAAAAACTTAGAATATAAGAAACGCACCGTGTAGTACATAGTATATGAGTGAGTTGCACTGAAAAACTTAGAATAGAAGAAACGCACAGTGTAGTACATAGTATATGAGTGAGTTGCACTGAAAAACTTAGAATATAAGAAACGCACAGTGTATAGTATATGAGTGAGTTGCACTGAAAAACTTAGAATATAAGAAACGCACAGTGTAGTACATAGTATATGAGTGAGTTCCACTGAAAAACTTAGAATATAAGAAACGCACAGTGTAGTACATAGTATATGAGTGAGTTGCACTGAAAAACTTAGAATTTACTGAAAAACCCGCATTACACGAAATGCACAGTGTAGTACATAGTATATGAGTGAGTTGCACTGAAAAACTTAGAATATAAGAAACGCACAGTGTAGTACATAGTATATGAGTGAGTTGCACTGAAAAACTTAGAATATAAGAAACGCACAGTGTAGTACATAGTATATGAGTGAGTTGCACTGAAAAACTTAGAATATAAGAAACGCATAGTGTAGTACATAGTATATGAGTGAGTTGCACTGAAAAACTTAGAATATAAGAAACGCACAGTGTAGTACATAGTATATGAGTGAGTTGCACTGAAAAACTTAGAATATAAGAAACGCACAGTGTATAGTATATGAGTGAGTTGCACTGAAAAACTTAGAATATAAGAAACGCACAGTGTAGTACATAGTATATGAGTGAGTTCCACTGAAAAACTTAGAATATAAGAAACACACAGTGTAGTACATAGTATATGAGTGAGTTGCACTGAAAAACTTAGAATTTACTGAAAAACCCGCATTACACGAAATGCACAGTGTAGTACATAGTATATGAGTGAGTTGCACTGAAAAACTTAGAATATAAGAAACGCACAGTGTAGTACATAGTATATGAGTGAGTTGCACTGAAAAACTTAGAATATAAGAAACGCACAGTGTAGTACATAGTATATGAGTGAGTTGCACTGAAAAACTTAGAATATAATTAACGCACAGTGGAGTACATAGTATATGAGTGAGTTGCACTGAAAAACTTAGAATATAAGAAACGCACAGTGTAGTACATAGTATATGAGTGAGTTGCACTGAAAAACTTAGAATTTACTGAAAAACCCGCATTACACGAAATGCACAGTGTAGTACATAGTATATGAGTGAGTTGCACTGAAAAACTTAGAATATAAGAAACGCACAGTGTAGTACATAGTATATGAGTGAGTTGCACTGAAAAACTTAGAATATAAGAAACGCACAGTGTAGTACATAGTATATGAGTGAGTTGCACTGAAAAACTTAGAATATAAGAAACGCACAGTGTAGTACATAGTATATGAGTGAGTTGCACTGAAAAACTTAGAATATAAGAAACGCACAGTGTATAGTATATGAGTGAGTTGCACTGAAAAACTTAGAATATAAGAAACGCACAGTGTAGTACATAGTATATGAGTGAGTTGCACTGAAAAACTTAGAATATAAGAAACGCACAGTGTAGTACATAGTATATGAGTGAGTTGCACTGAAAAACTTAGAATTTACTGAAAAACCCGCATTACACGAAATGCACAGTGTAGTACATAGTATATGAGTGAGTTGCACTGAAAAACTTAGAATATAAGAAACGCACAGTGTAGTACATAGTATATGAGTGAGTTGCACTGAAAAACTTAGAATATAAGAAACGCACAGTGTAGTACATAGTATATGAGTGAGTTGCACTGAAAAACTTAGAATATAAGAAACGCACAGTGTAGTACATAGTATATGAGTGAGTTGCACTGAAAAACTTAGAATATAAGAAACGCACAGTGTAGTACATAGTATATGAGTGAGTTGCACTGAAAAACTTAGAATATAAGAAACGCACAGTGTAGTACATAGTATATGAGTGAGTTGCACTGAAAAACTTAGAATATAAGAAACGCACAGTGTAGTACATAGTATATGAGTGAGTTGCACTGAAAAACTTAGAATATAAGAAACGCACAGTGTAGTACATAGTATATGAGTGAGTTGCACTGAAAAACTTAGAATATAAGAAACGCACAGTGTAGTACATAGTATATGAGTGAGTTGCACTGAAAAACTTAGAATATAAGAAACGCACAGTGTAGTACATAGTATATGAGTGAGTTGCACTGAAAAACTTAGAATATAAGAAACGCACAGTGTAGTACATAGTATATGAGTGAGTTGCACTGAAAAACTTAGAATATAAGAAACGCATAGTGTAGTACATAGTATATGAGTGAGTTGCACTGAAAAACTTAGAATATAAGAAACGCACAGTGTAGTACATAGTATATGAGTGAGTTGCACTGAAAAACTTAGAATATAAGAAACGCACAGTGTAGTACATAGTATATGAGTGAGTTGCACTGAAAAACTTAGAATATAAGAAACGCACAGTGTATAGTATATGAGTGAGTTGCACTGAAAAACTTAGAATATAAGAAACGCACAGTGTAGTACATAGTATATGAGTGAGTTCCACTGAAAAACTTAGAATATAAGAAACGCACAGTGTAGTACATAGTATATGAGTGAGTTGCACTGAAAAACTTAGAATTTACTGAAAAACACGCATTACACGAAATGCACAGTGTAGTACATAGTATATGAGTGAGTTGCACTGAAAAACTTAGAATTTACTGAAAAACCCGCATTACACGAAATGCACAGTGTAGTACATAGTATATGAGTGAGTTGCACTGAAAAACTTAGAATATAAGAAACGCACAGTGTAGTACATAGTATATGAGTGAGTTCCACTGAAAAACTTAGAATATAAGAAACGCACAGTGTAGTACATAGTATATGAGTGAGTTGCACTGAAAAACTTAGAATTTACTGAAAAACCCGCATTACACGAAATGCACAGTGTAGTACATAGTATATGAGTGAGTTGCACTGAAAAACTTAGAATATAAGAAACGCACAGTGTAGTACATAGTATATGAGTGAGTTGCACTGAAAAACTTAGAATATAAGAAACGCACAGTGTAGTACATAGTATATGAGTGAGTTGCTCTGAAAAACTTAGAATTTACTGAAAAACCCGCATTACACGAAATGCACAGTGTAGTACATAGTATATGAGTGAGTTGCACTGAAAAACTTAGAATATAAGAAACGCACAGTGTAGTACATAGTATATGAGTGAGTTGCACTGAAAAACTTAGAATATAAGAAACGCACAGTGTAGTACATAGTATATGAGTGAGTTGCACTGAAAAACTTAGAATATAAGAAACGCACAGTGTAGTACATAGTATATGAGTGAGTTGCACTGAAAAACTTAGAATATAAGAAACGCACAGTGTAGTACATAGTATATGAGTGAGTTGCATTGAAAAACTTAGAATATAAGAAACGCACAGTGTAGTACATAGTATATGAGTGAGTTGCACTGAAAAACTTAGAATATAAGAAACGCACAGTGTAGTACATAGTATATGAGTGAGTTGCACTGAAAAACTTAGAATATAAGAAACGCACAGTGTAGTACATAGTATATGAGTGAGTTGCACTGAAAAACTTAGAATATAAGAAACGCACAGTGTAGTACATAGTATATGAGTGAGTTGCACTGAAAAACTTAGAATATAAGAAACGCACAGTGTAGTACATAGTATATGAGTGAGTTGCACTGAAAAACTTAGAATATAAGAAACGCACAGTGTAGTACATAGTATATGAGTGAGTTGCACTGAAAAACTTAGAATATAAGAAACGCATAGTGTAGTACATAGTATATGAGTGAGTTGCACTGAAAAACTTAGAATATAAGAAACGCACAGTGTAGTACATAGTATATGAGTGAGTTGCACTGAAAAACTTAGAATATAAGAAACGCACAGTGTAGTACATAGTATATGAGTGAGTTGCACTGAAAAACTTAGAATATAAGAAACGCACAGTGTATAGTATATGAGTGAGTTGCACTGAAAAACTTAGAATATAAGAAACGCACAGTGTAGTACATAGTATATGAGTGAGTTCCACTGAAAAACTTAGAATATAAGAAACGCACAGTGTAGTACATAGTATATGAGTGAGTTGCACTGAAAAACTTAGAATTTACTGAAAAACCCGCATTACACGAAATGCACAGTGTAGTACATAGTATATGAGTGAGTTGCACTGAAAAACTTAGAATATAAGAAACGCACAGTGTAGTACATAGTATATGAGTGAGTTGCACTGAAAAACTTAGAATATAAGAAACGCACAGTGTAGTACATAGTATATGAGTGAGTTGCACTGAAAAACTTAGAATATAAGAAACGCATAGTGTAGTACATAGTATATGAGTGAGTTGCACTGAAAAACTTAGAATATAAGAAACGCACAGTGTAGTACATAGTATATGAGTGAGTTGCACTGAAAAACTTAGAATATAAGAAACGCACAGTGTATAGTATATGAGTGAGTTGCACTGAAAAACTTAGAATATAAGAAAGGCACAGTGTAGTACATAGTATATGAGTGAGTTCCACTGAAAAACTTAGAATATAAGAAACGCACAGTGTAGTACATAGTATATGAGTGAGTTGCACTGAAAAACTTAGAATTTACTGAAAAACCCGCATTACACGAAATGCACAGTGTAGTACATAGTATATGAGTGAGTTGCACTGAAAAACTTAGAATATAAGAAACGCACAGTGTAGTACATAGTATATGAGTGAGTTGCACTGAAAAACTTAGAATATAAGAAACGCACAGTGTAGTACATAGTATATGAGTGAGTTGCACTGAAAAACTTAGAATATAATTAACGCACAGTGGAGTACATAGTATATGAGTGAGTTGCACTGAAAAACTTAGAATATAAGAAACGCACAGTGTAGTACATAGTATATGAGTGAGTTGCACTGAAAAACTTAGAATTTACTGAAAAACCCGCATTACACGAAATGCACAGTGTAGTACATAGTATATGAGTGAGTTGCACTGAAAAACTTAGAATATAAGAAACGCACAGTGTAGTACATAGTATATGAGTGAGTTGCACTGAAAAACTTAGAATATAAGAAACGCACAGTGTAGTACATAGTATATGAGTGAGTTGCACTGAAAAACTTAGAATATAAGAAACGCACAGTGTAGTACATAGTATATGAGTGAGTTGCACTGAAAAACTTAGAATATAAGAAACGCACAGTGTATAGTATATGAGTGAGTTGCACTGAAAAACTTAGAATATAAGAAACGCACAGTGTAGTACATAGTATATGAGTGAGTTGCACTGAAAAACTTAGAATATAAGAAACGCACAGTGTAGTACATAGTATATGAGTGAGTTGCACTGAAAAACTTAGAATTTACTGAAAAACCCGCATTACACGAAATGCACAGTGTAGTACATATTATATGAGTGAGTTGCACTGAAAAACTTAGAATATAAGAAACGCACAGTGTAGTACATAGTATATGAGTGAGTTGCACTGAAAAACTTAGAATATAAGAAACGCATAGTGTAGTACATAGTATATGAGTGAGTTGCACTGAAAAACTTAGAATATAAGAAACGCACAGTGTAGTACATAGTATATGAGTGAGTTGCACTGAAAAACTTAGAATATAAGAAACGCACAGTGTAGTACATAGTATATGAGTGAGTTGCACTGAAAAACTTAGAATATAAGAAACGCACAGTGTATAGTATATGAGTGAGTTGCACTGAAAAACTTAGAATATAAGAAAGGCACAGTGTAGTACATAGTATATGAGTGAGTTCCACTGAAAAACTTAGAATATAAGAAACGCACAGTGTAGTACATAGTATATGAGTGAGTTGCACTGAAAAACTTAGAATTTACTGAAAAACCCGCATTACACGAAATGCACAGTGTAGTACATAGTATATGAGTGAGTTGCACTGAAAAACTTAGAATATAAGAAACGCACAGTGTAGTACATAGTATATGAGTGAGTTGCACTGAAAAACTTAGAATTTACTGAAAAACCCGCATTACACGAAATGCACAGTGTAGTACATAGTATATGAGTGAGTTGCACTGAAAAACTTAGAATATAAGAAACGCACAGTGTAGTACATAGTATATGAGTGAGTTCCACTGAAAAACTTAGAATATAAGAAACGCACAGTGTAGTACATAGTATATGAGTGAGTTGCACTGAAAAACTTAGAATTTACTGAAAAACCCGCATTACACGAAATGCACAGTGTAGTACATAGTATATGAGTGAGTTGCACTGAAAAACTTAGAATATAAGAAACGCACAGTGTAGTACATAGTATATGAGTGAGTTGCACTGAAAAACTTAGAATATAAGAAACGCACAGTGTAGTACATAGTATATGAGTGAGTTGCTCTGAAAAACTTAGAATTTACTGAAAAACCCGCATTACACGAAATGCACAGTGTAGTACATAGTATATGAGTGAGTTGCACTGAAAAACTTAGAATATAAGAAACGCACAGTGTAGTACATAGTATATGAGTGAGTTGCACTGAAAAACTTAGAATATAAGAAACGCACAGTGTAGTACATAGTATATGAGTGAGTTGCACTGAAAAACTTAGAATATAAGAAACGCACAGTGTAGTACATAGTATATGAGTGAGTTGCACTGAAAAACTTAGAATATAAGAAACGCACAGTGTAGTACATAGTATATGAGTGAGTTGCATTGAAAAACTTAGAATATAAGAAACGCACAGTGTAGTACATAGTATATGAGTGAGTTGCACTGAAAAACTTAGAATATAAGAAACGCACAGTGTAGTACATAGTATATGAGTGAGTTGCACTGAAAAACTTAGAATATAAGAAAGGCACAGTGTAGTACATAGTATATGAGTGAGTTGCACTGAAAAACTTAGAATATAAGAAACGCACAGTGTAGTACATAGTATATGAGTGAGTTGCACTGAAAAACTTAGAATATAAGAAACGCACAGTGTAGTACATAGTATATGAGTGAGTTGCACTGAAAAACTTAGAATATAAGAAACGCACAGTGTAGTACATAGTATATGAGTGAGTTGCACTGAAAAACTTAGAATATAAGAAACGCATAGTGTAGTACATAGTATATGAGTGAGTTGCACTGAAAAACTTAGAATATAAGAAACGCACAGTGTAGTACATAGTATATGAGTGAGTTGCACTGAAAAACTTAGAATATAAGAAACGCACAGTGTAGTACATAGTATATGAGTGAGTTGCACTGAAAAACTTAGAATATAAGAAACGCACAGTGTATAGTATATGAGTGAGTTGCACTGAAAAACTTAGAATATAAGAAACGCACAGTGTAGTACATAGTATATGAGTGAGTTCCACTGAAAAACTTAGAATATAAGAAACGCACAGTGTAGTACATAGTATATGAGTGAGTTGCACTGAAAAACTTAGAATTTACTGAAAAACCCGCATTACACGAAATGCACAGTGTAGTACATAGTATATGAGTGAGTTGCACTGAAAAACTTAGAATATAAGAAACGCACAGTGTAGTACATAGTATATGAGTGAGTTGCACTGAAAAACTTAGAATATAAGAAACGCACAGTGTAGTACATAGTATATGAGTGAGTTGCACTGAAAAACTTAGAATATAAGAAACGCATAGTGTAGTACATAGTATATGAGTGAGTTGCACTGAAAAACTTAGAATATAAGAAACGCACAGTGTAGTACATAGTATATGAGTGAGTTGCACTGAAAAACTTAGAATATAAGAAACGCACAGTGTATAGTATATGAGTGAGTTGCACTGAAAAACTTAGAATATAAGAAAGGCACAGTGTAGTACATAGTATATGAGTGAGTTCCACTGAAAAACTTAGAATATAAGAAACGCACAGTGTAGTACATAGTATATGAGTGAGTTGCACTGAAAAACTTAGAATTTACTGAAAAACCCGCATTACACGAAATGCACAGTGTAGTACATAGTATATGAGTGAGTTGCACTGAAAAACTTAGAATATAAGAAACGCACAGTGTAGTACATAGTATATGAGTGAGTTGCACTGAAAAACTTAGAATATAAGAAACGCACAGTGTAGTACATAGTATATGAGTGAGTTGCACTGAAAAACTTAGAATATAATTAACGCACAGTGGAGTACATAGTATATGAGTGAGTTGCACTGAAAAACTTAGAATATAAGAAACGCACAGTGTAGTACATAGTATATGAGTGAGTTGCACTGAAAAACTTAGAATTTACTGAAAAACCCGCATTACACGAAATGCACAGTGTAGTACATAGTATATGAGTGAGTTGCACTGAAAAACTTAGAATATAAGAAACGCACAGTGTAGTACATAGTATATGAGTGAGTTGCACTGAAAAACTTAGAATATAAGAAACGCACAGTGTAGTACATAGTATATGAGTGAGTTGCACTGAAAAACTTAGAATATAAGAAACGCACAGTGTAGTACATAGTATATGAGTGAGTTGCACTGAAAAACTTAGAATATAAGAAACGCACAGTGTATAGTATATGAGTGAGTTGCACTGAAAAACTTAGAATATAAGAAACGCACAGTGTAGTACATAGTATATGAGTGAGTTGCACTGAAAAACTTAGAATATAAGAAACGCACAGTGTAGTACATAGTATATGAGTGAGTTGCACTGAAAAACTTAGAATTTACTGAAAAACCCGCATTACACGAAATGCACAGTGTAGTACATATTATATGAGTGAGTTGCACTGAAAAACTTAGAATATAAGAAACGCACAGTGTAGTACATAGTATATGAGTGAGTTGCACTGAAAAACTTAGAATATAAGAAACGCATAGTGTAGTACATAGTATATGAGTGAGTTGCACTGAAAAACTTAGAATATAAGAAACGCACAGTGTAGTACATAGTATATGAGTGAGTTGCACTGAAAAACTTAGAATATAAGAAACGCACAGTGTAGTACATAGTATATGAGTGAGTTGCACTGAAAAACTTAGAATATAAGAAACGCACAGTGTATAGTATATGAGTGAGTTGCACTGAAAAACTTAGAATATAAGAAAGGCACAGTGTAGTACATAGTATATGAGTGAGTTCCACTGAAAAACTTAGAATATAAGAAACGCACAGTGTAGTACATAGTATATGAGTGAGTTGCACTGAAAAACTTAGAATTTACTGAAAAACCCGCATTACACGAAATGCACAGTGTAGTACATAGTATATGAGTGAGTTGCACTGAAAAACTTAGAATATAAGAAACGCACAGTGTAGTACATAGTATATGAGTGAGTTGCACTGAAAAACTTAGAATTTACTGAAAAACCCGCATTACACGAAATGCACAGTGTAGTACATAGTATATGAGTGAGTTGCACTGAAAAACTTAGAATATAAGAAACGCACAGTGTAGTACATAGTATATGTGAGTTCCACTGAAAAACTTAGAATATAAGAAACGCACAGTGTAGTACATAGTATATGAGTGAGTTGCACTGAAAAACTTAGAATTTACTGAAAAACCCGCATTACACGAAATGCACAGTGTAGTACATAGTATATGAGTGAGTTGCACTGAAAAACTTAGAATATAAGAAACGCACAGTGTAGTACATAGTATATGAGTGAGTTGCACTGAAAAACTTAGAATATAAGAAACGCACAGTGTAGTACATAGTATATGAGTGAGTTGCACTGAAAAACTTAGAATTTACTGAAAAACCCGCATTACACGAAATGCACAGTGTAGTACATAGTATATGAGTGAGTTGCACTGAAAAACTTAGAATATAAGAAACGCACAGTGTAGTACATAGTATATGAGTGAGTTGCACTGAAAAACTTAGAATATAAGAAACGCACAGTGTAGTACATAGTATATGAGTGAGTTGCACTGAAAAACTTAGAATATAAGAAACGCACAGTGTAGTACATAGTATATGAGTGAGTTGCACTGAAAAACTTAGAATATAAGAAACGCACAGTGTAGTACATAGTATATGAGTGAGTTGCATTGAAAAACTTAGAATATAAGAAACGCACAGTGTAGTACATAGTATATGAGTGAGTTGCACTGAAAAACTTAGAATATAAGAAACGCACAGTGTAGTACATAGTATATGAGTGAGTTGCACTGAAAAACTTAGAATATAAGAAACGCACAGTGTAGTACATAGTATATGAGTGAGTTGCACTGAAAAACTTAGAATATAAGAAACGCACAGTGTAGTACATAGTATATGAGTGAGTTGCACTGAAAAACTTAGAATATAAGAAACGCACAGTGTAGTACATAGTATATGAGTGAGTTGCACTGAAAAACTTAGAATATAAGAAACGCACAGTGTAGTACATAGTATATGAGTGAGTTGCACTGAAAAACTTAGAATATAAGAAACGCATAGTGTAGTACATAGTATATGAGTGAGTTGCACTGAAAAACTTAGAATATAAGAAACGCACAGTGTAGTACATAGTATATGAGTGAGTTGCACTGAAAAACTTAGAATATAAGAAACGCACAGTGTAGTACATAGTATATGAGTGAGTTGCACTGAAAAACTTAGAATATAAGAAACGCACAGTGTATAGTATATGAGTGAGTTGCACTGAAAAACTTAGAATATAAGAAACGCACAGTGTAGTACATAGTATATGAGTGAGTTCCACTGAAAAACTTAGAATATAAGAAACGCACAGTGTAGTACATAGTATATGAGTGAGTTGCACTGAAAAACTTAGAATTTACTGAAAAACCCGCATTACACGAAATGCACAGTGTAGTACATAGTATATGAGTGAGTTGCACTGAAAAACTTAGAATATAAGAAACGCACAGTGTAGTACATAGTATATGAGTGAGTTGCACTGAAAAACTTAGAATATAAGAAACGCACAGTGTAGTACATAGTATATGAGTGAGTTGCACTGAAAAACTTAGAATATAAGAAACGCATAGTGTAGTACATAGTATATGAGTGAGTTGCACTGAAAAACTTAGAATATAAGAAACGCACAGTGTAGTACATAGTATATGAGTGAGTTGCACTGAAAAACTTAGAATATAAGAAACGCACAGTGTATAGTATATGAGTGAGTTGCACTGAAAAACTTAGAATATAAGAAACGCACAGTGTAGTACATAGTATATGAGTGAGTTCCACTGAAAAACTTAGAATATAAGAAACGCACAGTGTAGTACATAGTATATGAGTGAGTTGCACTGAAAAACTTAGAATTTACTGAAAAACCCGCATTACACGAAATGCACAGTGTAGTACATAGTATATGAGTGAGTTGCACTGAAAAACTTAGAATATAAGAAACGCACAGTGTAGTACATAGTATATGAGTGAGTTGCACTGAAAAACTTAGAATATAAGAAACGCACAGTGTAGTACATAGTATATGAGTGAGTTGCACTGAAAAACTTAGAATATAATTAACGCACAGTGGAGTACATAGTATATGAGTGAGTTGCACTGAAAAACTTAGAATATAAGAAACGCACAGTGTAGTACATAGTATATGAGTGAGTTGCACTGAAAAACTTAGAATTTACTGAAAAACCCGCATTACACGAAATGCAAAGTGTAGTACATAGTATATGAGTGAGTTGCACTGAAAAACTTAGAATATAAGAAACGCACAGTGTAGTACATAGTATATGAGTGAGTTGCACTGAAAAACTTAGAATATAAGAAACGCACAGTGTAGTACATAGTATATGAGTGAGTTGCACTGAAAAACTTAGAATATAAGAAACGCACAGTGTAGTACATAGTATATGAGTGAGTTGCACTGAAAAACTTAGAATATAAAAAAACGCACAGTGTAGTACATAGTATATGAGTGAGTTGCACTGAAAAACTTAGAATATAAGAAACGCACAGTGTAGTACATAGTATATGAGTGAGTTGCACTGAAAAACTTAGAATATAAGAAACGCACAGTGTATAGTATATGAGTGAGTTGCACTGAAAAACTTAGAATATAAGAAACGCACAGTGTAGTACATAGTATATGAGTGAGTTGCACTGAAAAACTTAGAATATAAGAAACGCACAGTGTAGTACATAGTATATGAGTGAGTTGCACTGAAAAACTTAGAATATAAGAAACGCACAGTGTAGTACATAGTATATGAGTGAGTTGCACTGAAAAACTTAGAATACAAAAAAACGCACAGTGTAGTACATAGTATATGAGTGAGTTGCACTGAAAAACTTAGAATATAAGAAACGCACAGTGTAGTACATAGTATATGAGTGAGTTGCACTGAAAAACTTAGAATATAAGAAACGCACAGTGTAGTACATTGTATATGAGTGAGTTGCACTGAAAAACTTAGAATATAAGAAACGCACAGTGTAGTACATAGTATATGAGTGAGTTGCACGGAAAAACTTAGAATATAAGAAACGCACAGTGTAGTACATAGTATATGAGTGAGTTGCACTGAAACACTTAGCATATAAGAAACGCACAGTGTAGTACATAGTATATGAGTGAGTTGCACTGAAAAACTAAGAATTTAAGAAACGCAGTGTAGTACATAGTATATGAGTGAGTTGCACTGAAAAACTTAGAATATAAGAAACGCACAGTGTAGTACATAGTATATGAGTGAGTTGCACTGAAAAACTTAGAATATAAGAAACGCACAGTGTAGTACATAGTATATGAGTGAGTTGCACTGAAAAACTTAGAATATAAGAAACGCACAGTGTAATACATAGTATATGAGTGAGATGCACTGAAAAACTTAGAATTTAAGAAACGCACAGTGTAGTACATAGTATATGAGTGAGTTGCACTGTAAAACTTAGAATATAAGAAACGCACAGTGTAGTACATAGTATATGAGTGAGTTGCACTGAAAAACTTAGAATATAAGAAACGCACAGTGTAGTACATAGTATATGAGTGAGTTGCACTGAAAAACTTAGAATATAAGAAACGCACAGTGTAGTACATAGTATATGAGTGAGTTGCACTGAAAAACTTAGAATATAAGAAACGCACAGTGTAGTACATAGTATATGAGTGAGTTGCACTGAAAAACTTAGAATATAAGAAACGCACAGTGTAGTACATAGTATATGAGTGAGTTGCACTGAAAAACTTAGAATATAAGAAACGCATAGTGTAGTACATAGTATATGAGTGAGTTGCACTGAAAAACTTAGAATATAAGAAACGCACAGTGTAGTACATAGTATATGAGTGAGTTGCACTGAAAAACTTAGAATATAAGAAACGCACAGTGTAGTACATAGTATATGAGTGAGTTGCACTGAAAAACTTAGAATATAAGAAACGCACAGTGTATAGTATATGAGTGAGTTGCACTGAAAAACTTAGAATATAAGAAACGCACAGTGTAGTACATAGTATATGAGTGAGTTCCACTGAAAAACTTAGAATATAAGAAACGCACAGTGTAGTACATAGTATATGAGTGAGTTGCACTGAAAAACTTAGAATTTACTGAAAAACACGCATTACACGAAATGCACAGTGTAGTACATAGTATATGAGTGAGTTGCACTGAAAAACTTAGAATTTACTGAAAAACCCGCATTACACGAAATGCACAGTGTAGTACATAGTATATGAGTGAGTTGCACTGAAAAACTTAGAATATAAGAAACGCACAGTGTAGTACATAGTATATGAGTGAGTTCCACTGAAAAACTTAGAATATAAGAAACGCACAGTGTAGTACATAGTATATGAGTGAGTTGCACTGAAAAACTTAGAATTTACTGAAAAACCCGCATTACACGAAATGCACAGTGTAGTACATAGTATATGAGTGAGTTGCACTGAAAAACTTAGAATATAAGAAACGCACAGTGTAGTACATAGTATATGAGTGAGTTGCACTGAAAAACTTAGAATATAAGAAACGCACAGTGTAGTACATAGTATATGAGTGAGTTGCTCTGAAAAACTTAGAATTTACTGAAAAACCCGCATTACACGAAATGCACAGTGTAGTACATAGTATATGAGTGAGTTGCACTGAAAAACTTAGAATATAAGAAACGCACAGTGTAGTACATAGTATATGAGTGAGTTGCACTGAAAAACTTAGAATATAAGAAACGCACAGTGTAGTACATAGTATATGAGTGAGTTGCACTGAAAAACTTAGAATATAAGAAACGCACAGTGTAGTACATAGTATATGAGTGAGTTGCACTGAAAAACTTAGAATATAAGAAACGCACAGTGTAGTACATAGTATATGAGTGAGTTGCATTGAAAAACTTAGAATATAAGAAACGCACAGTGTAGTACATAGTATATGAGTGAGTTGCACTGAAAAACTTAGAATATAAGAAACGCACAGTGTAGTACATAGTATATGAGTGAGTTGCACTGAAAAACTTAGAATATAAGAAACGCACAGTGTAGTACATAGTATATGAGTGAGTTGCACTGAAAAACTTAGAATATAAGAAACGCACAGTGTAGTACATAGTATATGAGTGAGTTGCACTGAAAAACTTAGAATATAAGAAACGCACAGTGTAGTACATAGTATATGAGTGAGTTGCACTGAAAAACTTAGAATATAAGAAACGCACAGTGTAGTACATAGTATATGAGTGAGTTGCACTGAAAAACTTAGAATATAAGAAACGCATAGTGTAGTACATAGTATATGAGTGAGTTGCACTGAAAAACTTAGAATATAAGAAACGCACAGTGTAGTACATAGTATATGAGTGAGTTGCACTGAAAAACTTAGAATATAAGAAACGCACAGTGTAGTACATAGTATATGAGTGAGTTGCACTGAAAAACTTAGAATATAAGAAACGCACAGTGTATAGTATATGAGTGAGTTGCACTGAAAAACTTAGAATATAAGAAACGCACAGTGTAGTACATAGTATATGAGTGAGTTCCACTGAAAAACTTAGAATATAAGAAACGCACAGTGTAGTACATAGTATATGAGTGAGTTGCACTGAAAAACTTAGAATTTACTGAAAAACCCGCATTACACGAAATGCACAGTGTAGTACATAGTATATGAGTGAGTTGCACTGAAAAACTTAGAATATAAGAAACGCACAGTGTAGTACATAGTATATGAGTGAGTTCCACTGAAAAACTTAGAATATAAGAAACGCACAGTGTAGTACATAGTATATGAGTGAGTTGCACTGAAAAACTTAGAATTTACTGAAAAACCCGCATTACACGAAATGCACAGTGTAGTACATAGTATATGAGTGAGTTGCACTGAAAAACTTAGAATATAAGAAACGCACAGTGTAGTACATAGTATATGAGTGAGTTGCACTGAAAAACTTAGAATATAAGAAACGCACAGTGTAGTACATAGTATATGAGTGAGTTGCTCTGAAAAACTTAGAATTTACTGAAAAACCCGCATTACACGAAATGCACAGTGTAGTACATAGTATATGAGTGAGTTGCACTGAAAAACTTAGAATATAAGAAACGCACAGTGTAGTACATAGTATATGAGTGAGTTGCACTGAAAAACTTAGAATATAAGAAACGCACAGTGTAGTACATAGTATATGAGTGAGTTGCACTGAAAAACTTAGAATATAAGAAACGCACAGTGTAGTACATAGTATATGAGTGAGTTGCACTGAAAAACTTAGAATATAAGAAACGCACAGTGTAGTACATAGTATATGAGTGAGTTGCATTGAAAAACTTAGAATATAAGAAACGCACAGTGTAGTACATAGTATATGAGTGAGTTGCACTGAAAAACTTAGAATATAAGAAACGCACAGTGTAGTACATAGTATATGAGTGAGTTGCACTGAAAAACTTAGAATATAAGAAACGCACAGTGTAGTACATAGTATATGAGTGAGTTGCACTGAAAAACTTAGAATATAAGAAACGCACAGTGTAGTACATAGTATATGAGTGAGTTGCACTGAAAAACTTAGAATATAAGAAACGCACAGTGTAGTACATAGTATATGAGTGAGTTGCACTGAAAAACTTAGAATATAAGAAACGCACAGTGTAGTACATAGTATATGAGTGAGTTGCACTGAAAAACTTAGAATATAAGAAACGCATAGTGTAGTACATAGTATATGAGTGAGTTGCACTGAAAAACTTAGAATATAAGAAACGCACAGTGTAGTACATAGTATATGAGTGAGTTGCACTGAAAAACTTAGAATATAAGAAACGCACAGTGTAGTACATAGTATATGAGTGAGTTGCACTGAAAAACTTAGAATATAAGAAACGCACAGTGTATAGTATATGAGTGAGTTGCACTGAAAAACTTAGAATATAAGAAACGCACAGTGTAGTACATAGTATATGAGTGAGTTCCACTGAAAAACTTAGAATATAAGAAACGCACAGTGTAGTACATAGTATATGAGTGAGTTGCACTGAAAAACTTAGAATTTACTGAAAAACCCGCATTACACGAAATGCACAGTGTAGTACATAGTATATGAGTGAGTTGCACTGAAAAACTTAGAATATAAGAAACGCACAGTGTAGTACATAGTATATGAGTGAGTTGCACTGAAAAACTTAGAATATAAGAAACGCACAGTGTAGTACATAGTATATGAGTGAGTTGCACTGAAAAACTTAGAATATAAGAAACGCATAGTGTAGTACATAGTATATGAGTGAGTTGCACTGAAAAACTTAGAATATAAGAAACGCACAGTGTAGTACATAGTATATGAGTGAGTTGCACTGAAAAACTTAGAATATAAGAAACGCACAGTGTATAGTATATGAGTGAGTTGCACTGAAAAACTTAGAATATAAGAAAGGCACAGTGTAGTACATAGTATATGAGTGAGTTCCACTGAAAAACTTAGAATATAAGAAACGCACAGTGTAGTACATAGTATATGAGTGAGTTGCACTGAAAAACTTAGAATTTACTGAAAAACCCGCATTACACGAAATGCACAGTGTAGTACATAGTATATGAGTGAGTTGCACTGAAAAACTTAGAATATAAGAAACGCACAGTGTAGTACATAGTATATGAGTGAGTTGCACTGAAAAACTTAGAATATAAGAAACGCACAGTGTAGTACATAGTATATGAGTGAGTTGCACTGAAAAACTTAGAATATAATTAACGCACAGTGGAGTACATAGTATATGAGTGAGTTGCACTGAAAAACTTAGAATATAAGAAACGCACAGTGTAGTACATAGTATATGAGTGAGTTGCACTGAAAAACTTAGAATTTACTGAAAAACCCGCATTACACGAAATGCACAGTGTAGTACATAGTATATGAGTGAGTTGCACTGAAAAACTTAGAATATAAGAAACGCACAGTGTAGTACATAGTATATGAGTGAGTTGCACTGAAAAACTTAGAATATAAGAAATGCACAGTGTAGTACATAGTATATGAGTGAGTTGCACTGAAAAACTTAGAATATAAGAAACGCACAGTGTAGTACATAGTATATGAGTGAGTTGCACTGAAAAACTTAGAATATAAGAAACGCACAGTGTATAGTATATGAGTGAGTTGCACTGAAAAACTTAGAATATAAGAAACGCACAGTGTAGTACATAGTATATGAGTGAGTTGCACTGAAAAACTTAGAATATAAGAAACGCACAGTGTAGTACATAGTATATGAGTGAGTTGCACTGAAAAACTTAGAATTTACTGAAAAACCCGCATTACACGAAATGCACAGTGTAGTACATATTATATGAGTGAGTTGCACTGAAAAACTTAGAATATAAGAAACGCACAGTGTAGTACATAGTATATGAGTGAGTTGCACTGAAAAACTTAGAATATAAGAAACGCATAGTGTAGTACATAGTATATGAGTGAGTTGCACTGAAAAACTTAGAATATAAGAAACGCACAGTGTAGTACATAGTATATGAGTGAGTTGCACTGAAAAACTTAGAATATAAGAAACGCACAGTGTAGTACATAGTATATGAGTGAGTTGCACTGAAAAACTTAGAATATAAGAAACGCACAGTGTATAGTATATGAGTGAGTTGCACTGAAAAACTTAGAATATAAGAAAGGCACAGTGTAGTACATAGTATATGAGTGAGTTCCACTGAAAAACTTAGAATATAAGAAACGCACAGTGTAGTACATAGTATATGAGTGAGTTGCACTGAAAAACTTAGAATTTACTGAAAAACCCGCATTACACGAAATGCACAGTGTAGTACATAGTATATGAGTGAGTTGCACTGAAAAACTTAGAATATAAGAAACGCACAGTGTAGTACATAGTATATGAGTGAGTTGCACTGAAAAACTTAGAATTTACTGAAAAACCCGCATTACACGAAATGCACAGTGTAGTACATAGTATATGAGTGAGTTGCACTGAAAAACTTAGAATATAAGAAACGCACAGTGTAGTACATAGTATATGAGTGAGTTCCACTGAAAAACTTAGAATATAAGAAACGCACAGTGTAGTACATAGTATATGAGTGAGTTGCACTGAAAAACTTAGAATTTTCTGAAAAACCCGCATTACACGAAATGCACAGTGTAGTACATAGTATATGAGTGAGTTGCACTGAAAAACTTAGAATATAAGAAACGCACAGTGTAGTACATAGTATATGAGTGAGTTGCACTGAAAAACTTAGAATATAAGAAACGCACAGTGTAGTACATAGTATATGAGTGAGTTGCACTGAAAAACTTAGAATTTACTGAAAAACCCGCATTACACGAAATGCACAGTGTAGTACATAGTATATGAGTGAGTTGCACTGAAAAACTTAGAATATAAGAAACGCACAGTGTAGTACATAGTATATGAGTGAGTTGCACTGAAAAACTTAGAATATAAGAAACGCACAGTGTAGTACATAGTATATGAGTGAGTTGCACTGAAAAACTTAGAATATAAGAAACGCACAGTGTAGTACATAGTATATGAGTGAGTTGCACTGAAAAACTTAGAATATAAGAAACGCACAGTGTAGTACATAGTATATGAGTGAGTTGCATTGAAAAACTTAGAATATAAGAAACGCACAGTGTAGTACATAGTATATGAGTGAGTTGCACTGAAAAACTTAGAATATAAGAAACGCACAGTGTAGTACATAGTATATGAGTGAGTTGCACTGAAAAACTTAGAATATAAGAAACGCACAGTGTAGTACATAGTATATGAGTGAGTTGCACTGAAAAACTTAGAATATAAGAAACGCACAGTGTAGTACATAGTATATGAGTGAGTTGCACTGAAAAACTTAGAATATAAGAAACGCACAGTGTAGTACATAGTATATGAGTGAGTTGCACTGAAAAACTTAGAATATAAGAAACGCACAGTGTAGTACATAGTATATGAGTGAGTTGCACTGAAAAACTTAGAATATAAGAAACGCATAGTGTAGTACATAGTATATGAGTGAGTTGCACTGAAAAACTTAGAATATAAGAAACGCACAGTGTAGTACATAGTATATGAGTGAGTTGCACTGAAAAACTTAGAATATAAGAAACGCACAGTGTAGTACATAGTATATGAGTGAGTTGCACTGAAAAACTTAGAATATAAGAAACGCACAGTGTATAGTATATGAGTGAGTTGCACTGAAAAACTTAGAATATAAGAAACGCACAGTGTAGTACATAGTATATGAGTGAGTTCCACTGAAAAACTTAGAATATAAGAAACGCACAGTGTAGTACATAGTATATGAGTGAGTTGCACTGAAAAACTTAGAATTTACTGAAAAACCCGCATTACACGAAATGCACAGTGTAGTGCATAGTATATGAGTGAGTTGCACTGAAAAACTTAGAATATAAGAAACGCACAGTGTAGTACATAGTATATGAGTGAGTTGCACTGAAAAACTTAGAATATAAGAAACGCACAGTGTAGTACATAGTATATGAGTGAGTTGCACTGAAAAACTTAGAATATAAGAAACGCATAGTGTAGTACATAGTATATGAGTGAGTTGCACTGAAAAACTTAGAATATAAGAAACGCACAGTGTAGTACATAGTATATGAGTGAGTTGCACTGAAAAACTTAGAATATAAGAAACGCACAGTGTATAGTATATGAGTGAGTTGCACTGAAAAACTTAGAATATAAGAAACGCACAGTGTAGTACATAGTATATGAGTGAGTTCCACTGAAAAACTTAGAATATAAGAAACGCACAGTGTAGTACATAGTATATGAGTGAGTTGCACTGAAAAACTTAGAATTTACTGAAAAACCCGCATTACACGAAATGCACAGTGTAGTACATAGTATATGAGTGAGTTGCACTGAAAAACTTAGAATATAAGAAACGCACAGTGTAGTACATAGTATATGAGTGAGTTGCACTGAAAAACTTAGAATATAAGAAACGCACAGTGTAGTACATAGTATATGAGTGAGTTGCACTGAAAAACTTAGAATATAATTAACGCACAGTGGAGTACATAGTATATGAGTGAGTTGCACTGAAAAACTTAGAATATAAGAAACGCACAGTGTAGTACATAGTATATGAGTGAGTTGCACTGAAAAACTTAGAATTTACTGAAAAACCCGCATTACACGAAATGCACAGTGTAGTACATAGTATATGAGTGAGTTGCACTGAAAAACTTAGAATATAAGAAACGCACAGTGTAGTACATAGTATATGAGTGAGTTGCACTGAAAAACTTAGAATATAAGAAACGCACAGTGTAGTACATAGTATATGAGTGAGTTGCACTGAAAAACTTAGAATATAAGAAACGCACAGTGTAGTACATAGTATATGAGTGAGTTGCACTGAAAAACTTAGAATATAAAAAAACGCACAGTGTAGTACATAGTATATGAGTGAGTTGCACTGAAAAACTTAGAATATAAGAAACGCACAGTGTAGTACATAGTATATGAGTGAGTTGCACTGAAAAACTTAGAATATAAGAAACGCACAGTGTATAGTATATGAGTGAGTTGCACTGAAAAACTTAGAATATAAGAAACGCACAGTGTAGTACATAGTATATGAGTGAGTTGCACTGAAAAACTTAGAATATAAGAAACGCACAGTGTAGTACATAGTATATGAGTGAGTTGCACTGAAAAACTTAGAATATAAGAAACGCACAGTGTAGTACATAGTATATGAGTGAGTTGCACTGAAAAACTTAGAATACAAAAAAACGCACAGTGTAGTACATAGTATATGAGTGAGTTGCACTGAAAAACTTAGAATATAAGAAACGCACAGTGTAGTACATAGTATATGAGTGAGTTGCACTGAAAAACTTAGAATATAAGAAACGCACAGTGTAGTACATTGTATATGAGTGAGTTGCACTGAAAAACTTAGAATATAAGAAACGCACAGTGTAGTACATAGTATATGAGTGAGTTGCACGGAAAAACTTAGAATATAAGAAACGCACAGTGTAGTACATAGTATATGAGTGAGTTGCACTGAAACACTTAGCATATAAGAAACGCACAGTGTAGTACATAGTATATGAGTGAGTTGCACTGAAAAACTAAGAATTTAAGAAACGCACAGTGTAGTACATAGTATATGAGTGAGTTGCACTGAAAAACTTAGAATATAAGAAACGCACAGTGTAGTACATAGTATATGAGTGAGTTGCACTGAAAAACTTAGAATATAAGAAACGCACAGTGTAGTACATAGTATATGAGTGAGTTGCACTGAAAAACTTAGAATATAAGAAACGCACAGTGTAATACATAGTATATGAGTGAGATGCACTGAAAAACTTAGAATTTAAGAAACGCACAGTGTAGTACATAGTATATGAGTGAGTTGCACTGTAAAACTTAGAATATAAGAAACGCACAGTGTAGTACATAGTATATGAGTGAGTTGCACTGAAAAACTTAGAATATAAGAAACGCACAGTGTAGTACATAGTATATGAGTGAGTTGCACTGAAAAACTTAGAATATAAGAAACGCACAGTGTAGTACATAGTATATGAGTGAGTTGCACTGAAAAACTTAGAATATAAGAAACGCACAGTGTAGTACATAGTATATGAGTGAGTTGCACTGAAAAACTTAGAATATAAGAAACGCACAGTGTAGTACATAGTATATGAGTGAGTTGCACTGAAAAACTTAGAATATAAGAAACGCACAGTGTAGTACATAGTATATGAGTGAGTTGCACTGAAAAACTTAGAATATAAGAAACGCACAGTGTAGTACATAGTATATGAGTGAGTTGCACTGAAAAACTTAGAATTTAAGAAACGCACAGTGTTTTTCATAGTATATGAGTGAGTTGCACTGAAAAACTTAGAATATAAGAAACGCACAGTGTAGTACATAGTATTTGAGTGAGTTGCACTGAAAAACTTAGAATATAAGAAACGCACAGTGTAGTACATAGTATATGAGTGAGTTGCACTGAAAATCTTAGAATATAAGAAACGCACAGTGTAGTACATAGTATATGAGTGAGTTGCACTGAAAAACTTAGAATATAAGAAACGCACAGTGTAGTACATAGTATATGAGTGAGTTGCACTGAAAAACTTAGAATATAAGAAACGCACAGTGTAGTACATAGTATATGAGTGAGTTGCACTTAAAAACTTAGAATATAAGAAACGCTCAGTGTAGTACATAGTATATGAGTGAGTTGCACTGAAAAACTTAGAATATAAGAAACGCACAGTGTAGTACATAGTATATGAGTGAGTTGCACTGAAAAACTTAGAATATAAGAAACGCACAGTGTAGTACATAGTATATGAGTGAGTTGCACTGAAAAACTTAGAATATAAGAAACGCACAGTGTAGTACATAGTATATGAGTGAGTTGCACTGAAAAACTTAGAATATAAGAAACGCACAGTGTAGTACATAGTATATGAGTGAGTTGCACTGAAAAACTTAGAATATAAGAAACGCATAGTGTAGTACATAGTATATGAGTGAGTTGCACTGAAAAACTTAGAATATAAGAAACGCACAGTGTAGTACATAGTATATGAGTGAGTTGCACTGAAAAACTTAGAATATAAGAAACGCACAGTGTAGTACATAGTATATGAGTGAGTTGCACTGAAAAACTTAGAATATAAGAAACGCACAGTGTATAGTATATGAGTGAGTTGCACTGAAAAACTTAGAATATAAGAAACGCACAGTGTAGTACATAGTATATGAGTGAGTTCCACTGAAAAACTTAGAATATAAGAAACGCACAGTGTAGTACATAGTATATGAGTGAGTTGCACTGAAAAACTTAGAATTTACTGAAAAACCCGCATTACACGAAATGCACAGTGTAGTACATAGTATATGAGTGAGTTGCACTGAAAAACTTAGAATATAAGAAACGCACAGTGTAGTACATAGTATATGAGTGAGTTGCACTGAAAAACTTAGAATATAAGAAACGCACAGTGTAGTACATAGTATATGAGTGAGTTGCACTGAAAAACTTAGAATATAAGAAACGCATAGTGTAGTACATAGTATATGAGTGAGTTGCACTGAAAAACTTAGAATATAAGAAACGCACAGTGTAGTACATAGTATATGAGTGAGTTGCACTGAAAAACTTAGAATATAAGAAACGCACAGTGTATAGTATATGAGTGAGTTGCACTGAAAAACTTAGAATATAAGAAACGCACAGTGTAGTACATAGTATATGAGTGAGTTCCACTGAAAAACTTAGAATATAAGAAACGCACAGTGTAGTACATAGTATATGAGTGAGTTGCACTGAAAAACTTAGAATTTACTGAAAAACCCGCATTACACGAAATGCACAGTGTAGTACATAGTATATGAGTGAGTTGCACTGAAAAACTTAGAATATAAGAAACGCACAGTGTAGTACATAGTATATGAGTGAGTTGCACTGAAAAACTTAGAATATAAGAAACGCACAGTGTAGTACATAGTATATGAGTGAGTTGCACTGAAAAACTTAGAATATAATTAACGCACAGTGGAGTACATAGTATATGAGTGAGTTGCACTGAAAAACTTAGAATATAAGAAACGCACAGTGTAGTACATAGTATATGAGTGAGTTGCACTGAAAAACTTAGAATTTACTGAAAAACCCGCATTACACGAAATGCACAGTGTAGTACATAGTATATGAGTGAGTTGCACTGAAAAACTTAGAATATAAGAAACGCACAGTGTAGTACATAGTATATGAGTGAGTTGCACTGAAAAACTTAGAATATAAGAAACGCACAGTGTAGTACATAGTATATGAGTGAGTTGCACTGAAAAACTTAGAATATAAGAAACGCACAGTGTAGTACATAGTATATGAGTGAGTTGCACTGAAAAACTTAGAATATAAAAAAACGCACAGTGTAGTACATAGTATATGAGTGAGTTGCACTGAAAAACTTAGAATATAAGAAACGCACAGTGTAGTACATAGTATATGAGTGAGTTGCACTGAAAAACTTAGAATATAAGAAACGCACAGTGTATAGTATATGAGTGAGTTGCACTGAAAAACTTAGAATATAAGAAACGCACAGTGTAGTACATAGTATATGAGTGAGTTGCACTGAAAAACTTAGAATATAAGAAACGCACAGTGTAGTACATAGTATATGAGTGAGTTGCACTGAAAAACTTAGAATATAAGAAACGCACAGTGTAGTACATAGTATATGAGTGAGTTGCACTGAAAAACTTAGAATACAAAAAAACGCACAGTGTAGTACATAGTATATGAGTGAGTTGCACTGAAAAACTTAGAATATAAGAAACGCACAGTGTAGTACATAGTATATGAGTGAGTTGCACTGAAAAACTTAGAATATAAGAAACGCACAGTGTAGTACATTGTATATGAGTGAGTTGCACTGAAAAACTTAGAATATAAGAAACGCACAGTGTAGTACATAGTATATGAGTGAGTTGCACGGAAAAACTTAGAATATAAGAAACGCACAGTGTAGTACATAGTATATGAGTGAGTTGCACTGAAACACTTAGCATATAAGAAACGCACAGTGTAGTACATAGTATATGAGTGAGTTGCACTGAAAAACTAAGAATTTAAGAAACGCACAGTGTAGTACATAGTATATGAGTGAGTTGCACTGAAAAACTTAGAATATAAGAAACGCACAGTGTAGTACATAGTATATGAGTGAGTTGCACTGAAAAACTTAGAATATAAGAAACGCACAGTGTAGTACATAGTATATGAGTGAGTTGCACTGAAAAACTTAGAATATAAGAAACGCACAGTGTAATACATAGTATATGAGTGAGATGCACTGAAAAACTTAGAATTTAAGAAACGCACAGTGTAGTACATAGTATATGAGTGAGTTGCACTGTAAAACTTAGAATATAAGAAACGCACAGTGTAGTACATAGTATATGAGTGAGTTGCACTGAAAAACTTAGAATATAAGAAACGCACAGTGTAGTACATAGTATATGAGTGAGTTGCACTGAAAAACTTAGAATATAAGAAACGCACAGTGTAGTACATAGTATATGAGTGAGTTGCACTGAAAAACTTAGAATATAAGAAACGCACAGTGTAGTACATAGTATATGAGTGAGTTGCACTGAAAAACTTAGAATATAAGAAACGCACAGTGTAGTACATAGTATATGAGTGAGTTGCACTGAAAAACTTAGAATATAAGAAACGCACAGTGTAGTACATAGTATATGAGTGAGTTGCACTGAAAAACTTAGAATATAAGAAACGCACAGTGTAGTACATAGTATATGAGTGAGTTGCACTGAAAAACTTAGAATTTAAGAAACGCACAGTGTTTTTCATAGTATATGAGTGAGTTGCACTGAAAAACTTAGAATATAAGAAACGCACAGTGTAGTACATAGTATATGAGTGAGTTGCACTGAAAAACTTAGAATATAAGAAACGCACAGTGTATAGTATATGAGTGAGTTGCACTGATAAACTTAGAATATAAGAAACGCACAGTGTAGTACATAGTATATGAGTGAGTTCCACTGAAAAACTTAGAATATAAGAAACGCACAGTGTAGTACATAGTATATGAGTGAGTTGCACTGAAAAACTTAGAATTTACTGAAAAACCCGCATTACACGAAATGCACAGTGTAGTACATAGTATATGAGTGAGTTGCACTGAAAAACTTAGAATATAAGAAACGCACAGTGTAGTACATAGTATATGAGTGAGTTGCACTGAAAAACTTAGAATATAAGAAACGCACAGTGTAGTACATAGTATATGAGTGAGTTGCACTGAAAAACTTAGAATATAAGAAACGCACAGTGTAGTACATAGTATATGAGTGAGTTGCACTGAAAAACTTAGAATATAAGAAACGCACAGTGTAGTACATAGTATATGAGTGAGTTGCACTGAAAAACTTAGAATTTACTGAAAAACCCGCATTACACGAAATGCACAGTGTAGTACATAGTATATGAGTGAGTTGCACTGAAAAACTTAGAATATAAGAAACGCACAGTGTAGTACATAGTATATGAGTGAGTTGCACTGAAAAACTTAGAATTTAAGAAACGCACAGTGTAGTACATAGTATATGAGTGAGTTGCACTGAAAAACTTAGAATATAAGAAACGCACAGTGTAGTACATAGTATATGAGTGAGTTGCACTGAAAAACTTAGAATATAAGAAACGCACAGTGTAGTACATAGTATATGAGTGAGTTGCACTGAAAAACTTAGAATATAAGAAACGCACAGTGTAGTACATAGTATATGAGTGAGTTGCACTGAAAAACTTAGAATATAAGAAACGCACAGTGTAGTACATAGTTTATGAGTGAGTTGCACTGAAAAACTTAGAATATAAGAAACGCACAGTGTAGTACATAGTATATGAGTGAGTTGCACTGAAAAACTTAGAATATAAGAAACGCACAGTGTAGTACATAGTATATGAGTGAGTTGCACTGAAAAACTTAGAATATAAGAAACGCACAGTGTAGTACATAGTATATGAGTGAGTTGCACTGAAAAACTTAGAATATAAGAAACGCACAGTGTAGTACATAGTATATGAGTGAGTTGCACTGAAAAACTTAGAATTTAAGAAACGCACAGTGTTTTTCATATTATATGAGTGAGTTGCACTGAAAAACTTAGAATATAAGAAACGCACAGTGTAGTACAAAGTATATGAGTGAGTTGCACTGAAAAACTTAGAATATAAGAAACGCACAGTGTAGTACATAGTATATGAGTGAGTTGCACTGAAAAACTTAGAATTTACTGAAAAACCCGCATTACACGAAATGCACAGTGTAGTACATAGTATATGAGTGAGTTGCACTGAAAAACTAAGAATTTAAGAAACGCACAGTGTAGTACATAGTATATGAGTGAGTTGCACTGAAAAACTTAGAATATAAGAAACGCACAGTGTAGTACATAGTATATGAGTGAGTTGCACTGAAAAACTTAGAATATAAGAAACGCACAGTGTAGTACATAGTATATGAGTGAGTTGCACTGAAAAACTTAGAATATAAGAAACGCACAGTGTAGTACATAGTATATGAGTGAGTTGCACTGAAAAACTTAGAATATAAGAAACGCACAGTGTAGTACATAGTATATGAGTGAGTTGCACTGAAAAACTTAGAATATAAGAAACGCACAGTGTAGTACATAGTATATGAGTGAGTTGCACTGAAAAACTTAGAATATAAGAAAAGCACAGTGTAGTACATAGTATATGAGTGAGTTGCACTGAAAAACTTAGAATATAAGAAACGCACAGTGTAGTACATAGTATATGAGTGAGTTGCACTGAAAAACTTAGAATTTACTGAAAAACCGGCATTACACGAAATGCACAGTGTAGTACATAGTATATGAGTGAGTTGCACTGAAAAACTTAGAATATAAGAAACGCACAGTGTAGTACATAGTATATGAGTGAGTTGCACTGAAAAACTTAGAATATAAGAAACGCACAGTGTAGTACATAGTATATGAGTGAGTTGCACTGAAAAACGTAGAATATAAGAAACGCACAGTGTAGTACATAGTATATGAGTGAGTTGCACTGAAAAACTTAGAATTTAAGAAACGCACAGTGTAGTACATAGTATATGAGTGAGTTGCACTGAAAAACTTAGAATTTAAGAAACGTACAGTGTAGTATATAGTATATGAGTGAGTTGCACTGAAAAACTTAGAATATAAGAAACGCACAGTGTAGTACATAGTATATGAGTGAGTTGCACTGAAAAACTTAGAATATAAGAAACGCACAGTGTAGTACATAGTATATGAGTGAGTTGCACTGAAAAACTTAGAATATAAGAAACTCACAGTGTAATACATAGTATATGAGTGAGATGCACTGAAAAACTTAGAATTTAAGAAACGCACAGTGTAGTACATAGTATATGAGTGAGTTGCACTGAAAAACTTAGAATATAAGAAACGCACAGTGTAGTACATAGTATATGAGTGAGTTGCACTGAAAAACTTAGAATATAAGAAACGCACAGTGTAGTACATAATATATGAGTGAGTTGCACTGAAAAACTTAGAATTTAAGAAACGCACAGTGTAGTACATAGTATATGAGTGAGTTGCACTGAAAAACTTAGAATATAAGAAACTCACAGTGTAGTACATAGTATATGAGTGAGTTGCACTGAAAAACTTAGAATATAAGAAACGCACAGTGTAGTACATAGTATATGAGTGAGTTGCACTGAAAAACTTAGAATATAAGAAACGCACAGTGTAGTACATAGTATATGAGTGAGTTGCACTGAAAAACTTAGAATATAAGAAACGCACAGTGTAGTACATAGTATATGAGTGAGTTGCACTGAAAAACTTAGAATATAGGAAACGCACAGTGTAGTACATAGTATATGAGTGAGTTGCACTGAAAAACTTAGAATATAAGAAACGCACAGTGTAGTACATAGTATATGAGTGAGTTGCACTGAAAAACTTAGAATTTACTGAAAAACCCGCATTACACGAAATGCACAGTGTAGTACATAGTATATGAGTGAGTTGCACTGAAAAACTTAGAATATAAGAAACGCACAGTGTAGTACATAGTATATGAGTGAGTTGCACTGAAAAACTTAGAATATAAGAAACGCACAGTGTAGTACATAGTATATGAGTGAGTTGCACTGAAAAACTTAGAATATAAGAAACGCACAGTGTAGTACATAGTATATGAGTGAGTTGCACTGAAAAACTTAGAATATAAGAAACGCACAGTGTAGTACATAGTATATGAGTGAGTTGCACTGAAAAACTTAGAATATAAGAAACGCACAGTGTAGTACGTTGTATATGAGTGAGTTGCACTGAAAAACTTAGAATTTAAGAAACGCACAGTGTAGTACATAGTATATGAGTGAGTTGCACTGAAAAACTTAGAATATAAGAAACGCACAGTGTAGTACATAGTATATGAGTGAGTTGCACTGAAAAACTTAGAATATAAGAAACGCACAGTGTAGTACATAGTATATGAGTGAGTTGCACTGAAAAACTTAGAATTTACTGAAAAACCCGCATTACACGAAATTCACAGTGTAGTACATAGTATATGAGTGAGTTGCACTGAAAAACTTAGAATATAAGAAACGCACAGTGTAGTACATAGTATATGAGTGAGTTGCACTGAAAAACTTAGAATATAAGAAACGCACAGTGTAGTACATAATATATGAGTGAGTTGCACTGAAAAACTTAGAATATAAGAAACGCACAGTGTAGTACATAGTATATGAGTGAGTTGCACTGAAAAACTTAGAATATAAGAAACGCACAGTGTAGTACATAATATATGAGTGAGTTGCACTGAAAAACTTAGAATATAAGAAACGCACAGTGTAGTACATAGTATATGAGTGAGTTGCACTGAAAAACTTAGAATATAAGAAACGCACAGTGTAGTACATAATATATGAGTGAGTTGCACTGAAAAACTTAGAATATAAGAAACGCACAGTGTAGTACATAGTATATGAGTGAGTTGCACTGAAAAACTTAGAATATAAGAAACGCACAGTGTAGTACATAGTATATGAGTGAGTTGCACTGAAAAACTTAGAATATAAGAAACGCACAGTGTAGTACATAGTATATGAGTGAGTTGCACTGAAAAACTTAGAATATAAAAAAACGCACAGTGTAGTACATAGTATATGAGTGAGTTGCACTGAAAAACTTAGAATATAAGAAACGCACAGTGTAGTACATAGTATATGAGTGAGTTGCACTGAAAAACTTAGAATATAAGAAACGCACAGTGTAGTACATTGTATATGAGTGAGTTGCACTGAAAAACTTAGAATATAAGAAACGCACAGTGTAGTACATAGTATATGAGTGAGTTGCACGGAAAAACTTAGAATATAAGAAACGCACAGTGTAGTACATAGTATATGAGTGAGTTGCACTGAAACACTTAGCATATAAGAAACGCACAGTGTAGTACATAGTATATGAGTGAGTTGCACTGAAAAACTAAGAATTTAAGAAACGCACAGTGTAGTACATAGTATATGAGTGAGTTGCACTGAAAAACTTAGAATATAAGAAACGCACAGTGTAGTACATAGTATATGAGTGAGTTGCACTGTAAAACTTAGAATATAAGAAACGCACAGTGTAGTACATAGTATATGAGTGAGTTGCACTGAAAAACTTAGAATATAAGAAACGCACAGTGTAATACATAGTATATGAGTGAGATGCACTGAAAAACTTAGAATTTAAGAAACGCACAGTGTAGTACATAGTATATGAGTGAGTTGCACTGTAAAACTTAGAATATAAGAAACGCACAGTGTAGTACATAGTATATGAGTGTGTTGCACTGAAAAACTTAGAATATAAGAAACGCACAGTGTAGTACATAGTATATGAGTGAGTTGCACTGAAAAACTTAGAATATAAGAAACGCACACTGTAGTACATAGTATATGAGTGAGTTGCACTGAAAAACTTAGAATATAAGAAACGCACAGTGTAGTACATAGTATATGAGTGAGTTGCACTGTAACACTTAGAATATAAGAAACGCACAGTGTAGTACATAGTATATGAGTGAGTTGCACTGAAAAACTTAGAATTTAAGAAACGCACAGTGTAGTACATAGTATATGAGTGAGTTGCACTGAAAAACTTAGAATATAAGAAACGCACAGTGTAGTACATAGTATATGAGTGAGTTGCACTGAAAAACTTAGAATATAAGAAACGCACAGTGTAGTACATAGTATATGAGTGAGTTGCACTGAAAAACTTAGAATATAAGAAACGCACAGTGTAGTACATAGTATATGAGTGAGTTGCACTGAAAAACTTAGAATATAAGAAACGCACAGTGTAGTACATAGTATATGAGTGAGTTGCACTGAAAAACTTAGAATATAAGAAACGCACAGTGTAGTACATAGTATATGAGTGAGTTGCACTGAAAAACTTAGAATATAAGAAACGCACAGTGTAGTACATAGTATATGAGTGAGTTGCACTGAAAAACTTAGAATATAAGAAACGCACAGTGTAGTACATTGTATATGAGTGAGTTGCACTGAAAAACTTAGAATATAAGAAACGCACAGTGTAGTACATAGTATATGAGTGAGTTGCACTGAAAAACTTAGAATTTACTGAAAAACCCGCATTACACGAAATTCACAGTGTAGTACATAGTATATGAGTGAGTTGCACTGAAAAACTTAGAATATAAGAAACGCACAGTGTAGTACATAGTATATGAGTGAGTTGCACTGAAAAACTTAGAATATAAGAAACGCACAGTTTAGTACATAGTATATGAGTGAGTTGCACTGAAAAACTTAGAATATAAGAAACGCACAGTGTAGTACATAGTATATGAGTGAGTTGCACTGAAAAACTTAGAATATAAGAAACGCACAGTGTAGTACATAGTATATGAGTGAGTTGCACTGAAAAACTTAGAATATAAGAAACGCACAGTGTAGTACATAGTATATGAGTGAGTTGCACTGAAAAACTTAGAATATAAGAAACGCACAGTGTAGTACATTGTATATGAGTGAGTTGCACTGAAAAACTTAGAATTTAAGAAACGCACAGTGTAGTACATAGTATATGAGTGAGTTGCACGGAAAAACTTAGAATATAAGAAACGCACAGTGTAGTACATAGTATATGAGTGAGTTGCACTGAAACACTTAGAATATAAGAAACGCACAGTGTAGTACATAGTATATGAGTGAGTTGCACTGAAAAACTAAGAATTTAAGAAACGCACAGTGTAGTACATAGTATATGAGTGAGTTGCACTGAAAAACTTAGAATATAAGAAACGCACAGTGTAGTACATAGTATATGAGTGAGTTGCACTGAAAAACTTAGAATATAAGAAACGCACAGTGTAGTACATAGTATATGAGTGAGTTGCACTGAAAAACTTAGAATATAAGAAACGCACAGTGTAATACATAGTATATGAGTGAGATGCACTGAAAAACTTAGAATTTAAGAAACGCACAGTGTAGTACATAGTATATGAGTGAGTTGCACTGTAAAACTTAGAATATAAGAAACGCACAGTGTAGTACATAGTATATGAGTGTGTTGCACTGAAAAACTTAGAATATAAGAAACGCACAGTGTAGTACATAGTATATGAGTGAGTTGCACTGAAAAACTTAGAATATAAGAAACGCACAGTGTAGTACATAGTATATGAGTGAGTTGCACTGAAAAACTTAGAATATAAGAAACGCACAGTGTAGTACATAGTATATGAGTGAGTTGCACTGTAACACTTAGAATATAAGAAACGCACAGTGTAGTACATAGTATATGAGTGAGTTGCACTGAAAAACTTAGAATTTAAGAAACGCACAGTGTAGTACATAGTATATGAGTGAGTTGCACTGAAAAATTTAGAATATAAGAAACGCACAGTGTAGTACATAGTATATGAGTGAGTTGCACTGAAAAACTTAGAATATAAGAAACGCACAGTGTAGTACATAGTATATGAGTGAGTTGCACTGAAAAACTTAGAATATAAGAAACGCACAGTGTAGTACATAGTATATGAGTGAGTTGCACTGAAAAACTTAGAATATAAGAAACGCACAGTGTAGTACATAGTATATGAGTGAGTTGCACTGAAAAACTTAGAATATAAGAAACGCACAGTGTAGTACATAGTATATGAGTGAGTTGCACTGAAAAACTTAGAATATAAGGAACGCACAGTGTAGTACATAGTATATGAGTGAGTTGCACTGAAAAACTTAGAATTTACTGAAAAATCCGCATTACACGAAATGCACAGTGTAGTACATAGTATATGAGTGAGTTGCACTGAAAAACTTAGAATATAAGAAACGCACAGTGTAGTACATAGCATATGAGTGAGTTGCACTGAAAAACTTAGAATATAAGAAACGCACAGTGTAGTACATAGTATATGAGTGAGTTGCACTGAAAAACTTAGAATATAAGAAACGCACAGTGTAGTACATAGTATATGAGTGAGTTGCACTGAAAAACTAAGTATTTAAGAAACGCACAGTGTAGTACATAGTATATGAGTGAGTTGCACTGTAAAACTTAGAATATAAGAAACGCACAGTGTAGTACATAGTATATGAGTGTGTTGCACTGAAAAACTTAGAATATAAGAAACGCACAGTGTAGTACATAGTATATGAGTGAGTTGCACTGAAAAACTTAGAATATAAGAAACGCACAGTGTAGTACATAGTATATGAGTGAGTTGCACTGAAAAACTTAGAATATAAGAAACGCACAGTGTAGTACATAGTATATGAGTGAGTTGCACTGAAAAACTTAGAATATAAGAAACGCACAGTGTAGTACATAGTATATGAATGAGTTGCACTGAAAAACTTAGAATATAAAAAACGCACAGTGTAGTACATAGTATATGAGTGAGTTGCACTGAAAAACTTAGAATATAAGAAACGCACAGTGTAGTACATAGTATATGAGTGAGTTGCACTGAAAAACTTAGAATATAAGAAACGCACAGTGTAATACATAGTATATGAGTGAGATGCACTGAAAAACTTAGAATTTAAGAAACGCACAGTGTAGTACATAGTATATGAGTGAGTTGCACTGAAAAACTTAGAATTTAAGAAACGCACAGTGTAGTACATAGTATATGAGTGAGTTGCACTGAAAAATTTAGAATATAAGAAACGCACAGTGTAGTACATAGTATATGAGTGAGTTGCACTGAAAAACTTAGAATATAAGAAACGCACAGTGTAGTACATAGTATATGAGTGAGTTGCACTGAAAAACTTAGAATATAAGAAACGCACAGTGTAGTACATAGTATATGAGTGAGTTGCACTGAAAAACTTAGAATATAAGAAACGCACAGTGTAGTACATAGTATATGAGTGAGTTGCACTGAAAAACTTAGAATATAAGAAACGCACAGTGTAGTACATAGTATATGAGTGAGTTGCACTGAAAAACTTAGAATATAAGGAACGCACAGTGTAGTACATAGTATATGAGTGAGTTGCACTGAAAAACTTAGAATTTACTGAAAAATCCGCATTACACGAAATGCACAGTGTAGTACATAGTATATGAGTGAGTTGCACTGAAAAACTTAGAATATAAGAAACGCACAGTGTAGTACATAGCATATGAGTGAGTTGCACTGAAAAACTTAGAATATAAGAAACGCACAGTGTAGTACATAGTATATGAGTGAGTTGCACTGAAAAACTTAGAATATAAGAAACGCACAGTGTAGTACATAGTATATGAGTGAGTTGCACTGAAAATCTAAGTATTTAAGAAACGCACAGTGTAGTACATAGTATATGAGTGAGTTGCACTGTAAAACTTAGAATATAAGAAACGCACAGTGTAGTACATAGTATATGAGTGTGTTGCACTGAAAAACTTAGAATATAAGAAACGCACAGTGTAGTACATAGTATATGAGTGAGTTGCACTGAAAAACTTAGAATATAAGAAACGCACAGTGTAGTACATAGTATATGAGTGAGTTGCACTGAAAAACTTAGAATATAAGAAACGCACAGTGTAGTACATAGTATATGAGTGAGTTGCACTGAAACACTTAGAATATAAGAAACGCACAGTGTAGTACATAGTATATGAGTGAGTTGCACTGAAAAACTTAGAATTTAAGAAACGCACAGTGTAGTACATAGTATATGAGTGAGTTGCACTGAAAAACTTAGAATATAAGAAACGCACAGTGTAGTACATAGTATATGAGTGAGTTGCACTGAAAAACTTAGAATATAAGAAACGCACAGTGTAGTACATAGTATATGAGTGAGTTGCACTGAAAAACTTAGAATATAAGAAACGCACAGTGTAGTACATAGTATATGAATGAGTTGCACTGAAAAACTTAGAATATAAAAAACGCACAGTGTAGTACATAGTATATGAGTGAGTTGCACTGAAAAACTTAGAATATAAGAAACGCACAGTGTAGTACATAGTATATGAGTGAGTTGCACTGAAAAACTTAGAATATAAGAAACGCACAGTGTAATACATAGTATATGAGTGAGATGCACTGAAAAACTTAGAATTTAAGAAACGCACAGTGTAGTACATAGTATATGAGTGAGTTGCACTGTAAAACTTAGAATATAAGAAACGCACAGTGTAGTACATAGTATATGAGTGAGTTGCACTGAAAAACTTAGAATATAAGAAACGCACAGTGTAGTACATAGTATATGAGTGAGTTGCACTCAAAAACTTAGAATATAAGAAACGCACAGTGTAGTACATAGTATATGAGTGAGTTGCACTGAAAAACTTAGAATATAAGAAACGCACAGTGTAGTACATAGTATATGAGTGAGTTGCACTGAAAAACTTAGAATATAAGAAACGCACAGTGTAGTACATAGTATATGAGTGAGTTGCACTGAAAAACTTAGAATATAAGGAACGCACAGTGTAGTACATAGTATATGAGTGAGTTGCACTGAAAAACTTAGAATTAACTGAAAAATCCGCATTACACGAAATGCACAGTGTAGTACATAGTATATGAGTGAGTTGCACTGAAAAACTTAGAATATAAGAAACGCACAGTGTAGTACATAGCATATGAGTGAGTTGCACTGAAAAACTTAGAATATAAGAAACGCACAGTGTAGTACATAGTATATGAGTGAGTTGCACTGAAAAACTTAGAATATAAGAAACGCACAGTGTAGTACATAGTATATGAGTGAGTTGCACTGAAAAACTAAGAATTTAAGAAACGCACAGTGTAGTACATAGTATATGAGTGAGTTGCACTGTAAAACTTAGAATATAAGAAACGCACAGTGTAGTACATAGTATATGAGTGTGTTGCACTGAAAAACTTAGAATATAAGAAACGCACAGTGTAGTACATAGTATATGAGTGAGTTGCACTGAAAAACTTAGAATATAAGAAACGCACAGTGTAGTACATAGTATATGAGTGAGTTGCACTGAAACACTTAGAATATAAGAAACGCACAGTGTAGTACATAGTATATGAGTGAGTTGCACTGAAAAACTTAGAATATAAGAAACGCACAGTGTAGTACATAGTATATGAGTGAGTTGCACTGAAAAACTTAGAATATAAGAAACGCACAGTGTAGTACATAGTATATGAGTGAGTTGCACTGAAAAACTTAGAATATAAGAAACGCACAGTGTAGTACATAGTATATGAGTGAGTTGCACTGAAAAACTTAGAATATAAGAAACGCACAGTGTAGTACATAGTATATGAGTGAGTTGCACTGAAAAACTTAGAATATAAAAAACGCACAGTGTAGTACATAGTATATGAGTGAGTTGCACTGAAAAACTTAGAATATAAGAAACGCACAGTGTAGTACATAGTATATGAGTGAGTTGCACTGAAAAACTTAGAATATAAGAAACGCACAGTGTAATACATAGTATATGAGTGAGATGCACTGAAAAACTTAGAATTTAAGAAACGCACAGTGTAGTACATAGTATATGAGTGAGTTGCACTGTAAAACTTAGAATATAAGAAACGCACAGTGTAGTACATAGTATATGAGTGAGTTGCACTGAAAAACTTAGAATATAAGAAACGCACAGTGTAGTACATAGTATATGAGTGAGTTGCACTCAAAAACTTAGAATATAAGAAACGCACAGTGTAGTACATAGTATATGAGTGAGTTGCACTGAAAAACTTAGAATATAAGAAACGCACAGTGTAGTACATAGTATATGAGTGAGTTGCTCTGAAAAACTTAGAATTTAAGAAACGCACAGTGTAGTACATAGTATATGAGTGAGTTGCACTGAAAAACTTGAATTTACTGAAAAACCCGCATTACACGAAATGCACAGTGTAGTACATAGTATATGAGTGAGTTGCACTGAAAAACTTAGAATATAAGAAACGCACAATGTAGTACATAGTATATGAGTGAGTTGCACTGAAAAACTTAGAATATAAGAAACGCACAGTGTAGTAAGTAGTATATGAGTGAGTTGCACTGAAAAACTTAGAATATAAGAAACGCACAGTGTAGTACAAAGTATATGAGTGAGTTGCACTGAAAAACTTAGAATGTAAGAAACGCACAGTGTAGTACATAGTATATGAGTGAGTTGCACTGAAAAACTTAGAATATAAGAAACGCACAGTGTAGTGCATAGTATATGAGTGAGTTGCACTGAAAAACTTAGAATATAAGAAACGCACAGTATAGTACATAGTATATGAATGAATTGCACTGAAAAACTTAGAATTTACTGAAAAACCCGCATTACACGAAATGCACAGTGTAGTACATAGTATATGAGTGAGTTGCACTGAAAAACTTAGAATATAAGAAACGCACAGTGTAGTGCATAGTATATGAGTGAGTTGCACTGAAAAACTTAGAATATAAGAAACGCACAGTGTAGTACAGAGTATATGAGTGAGTTGCACTGAAAAACTTAGAATTTACTGAAAAACCCGCATTACACGAAATGCACAGTGTAGTACATAGTATATGAGTGAGTTGCACTGAAAAACTTAGAATTTAGAGAAACGCACAGTGTAGTACATATTATATGATTGAGTTGCACTGAAAAACTTAGAATATAAGAAACGCACAGTGTAGTACATAGTATATGAGTGAGTTGCACTGAAAAACTTAGAATATAAGAAACGCACAGTGTAGTACATAGTATATGAGTGAGTTGCACTGAAAAACTTAGAATATAAGAAACGCACAGTGTAGTACATAGTATATGAGTGAGTTGCACTGAAAAACTTAGAATATAAGAAACGCACAGTGTAGTACATAGTATATGAGTGAGTTGCACTGAAAAACTTAGAATATAAGAAACGCACAGTGTAGTACATAGTATATGAGTGAGTTGCACTGAAAAACTTAGAATATAAGAAACGCACAGTGTAGTACATAGTATATGAGTGAGTTGCACTGAAAAACTTAGAATATAAGAAACGCACAGTGTAGTACATAGTATATGAGTGAGTTGCACTGAAAAACTTAGAATATAAGAAACGCACAGTGTATAGTATATGAGTGAGTTGCACTGAAAAACTTAGAATATAAGAAACGCACAGTGTAGTACATAGTATATGAGTGAGTTCCACTGAAAAACTTAGAATATAAGAAACGCACAGTGTAGTACATAGTATATGAGTGAGTTGCACTGAAAAACTTAGAATTTACTGAAAAACCCGCATTACACGAAATGCACAGTGTAGTACATAGTATATGAGTGAGTTGCACTGAAAAACTTAGAATATAAGAAACGCACAGTGTAGTACATAGTATATGAGTGAGTTGCACTGAAAAACTTAGAATATAAGAAACGCACAGTGTAGTACATAGTATATGAGTGAGTTGCACTGAAAAACTTAGAATATAAGAAACGCACAGTGTAGTACATAGTATATGAGTGAGTTGCACTGAAAAACTTAGAATATAAGAAACGCACAGTGTAGTACATAGTATATGAGTGAGTTGCACTGAAAAACTTAGAATTTACTGAAAAACCCGCATTACACGAAATGCACAGTGTAGTACATAGTATATGAGTGAGTTGCACTGAAAAACTTAGAATATAAGAAACGCACAGTGTAGTACATAATATATGAGTGAGTTGCACTGAAAAACTTAGAATATAAGAAACGCACAGTGTAGTACATAGTATATGAGTGAGTTGCACTGAAAAACTTAGAATATAAGAAACGCACAGTGTAGTACATAGTATATGAGTGAGTTGCACTGAAAAACTTAGAATATAAGAAACGCACAGTGTAGTACATAGTATATGAGTGAGTTGCACTGAAAAACTGAGAATATAAGAAACGCACAGTGTAGTACATAGTATATGAGTGAGTTGCACTGAAAAACTTAGAATATAAGAAACGCACAGTGTAGTACATAGTATATGAGTGAGTTGCACTGAAAAACTTAGAATATAAGAAACGCACAGTGTAGTACATAGTATATGAGTGAGTTGCACTGAAAAACTTAGAATATAAGAAACGCACAGTGTAGTACATAGTATATGAGTGAGTTGCACTGAAAAACTTAGAATATAAGAAACGCACAGTGTAGTACATAGTATATGAGTGAGTTACACTGAAAAACTTAGAATATAAGAAACGCACAGTGTAGTACATAGTATATGAGTGAGTTGCACTGAAAAACTTAGAATTTAAGAAACGCACAGTGTTTTTCATATTATATGAGTGAGTTGCACTGAAAAACTTAGAATATAAGAAACGCACAGTGTAGTACATAGTATATGAGTGAGTTGCACTGAAAAACTTAGAATATAAGGAACGCACAGTGTAGTACATAGTATATGAGAGAGTTGCACTGAAAAACTTAGAATTTACTGAAAAATCCGCATTACACGAAATGCACAGTGTAGTACATAGTATATGAGTGAGTTGCACTGAAAAACTTAGAATATAAGAAACGCACAGTGTAGTACATAGCATATGAGTGAGTTGCACTGAAAAACTTAGAATATAAGAAACGCACAGTGTAGTACATAGTATATGAGTGAGTTCCACTGAAAAACTTAGAATATAAGAAACGCACAGTGTAGTACATAGTATATGAGTGAGTTGCACTGAAAAACTAAGAATTTAAGAAACGCACAGTGTAGTACATAGTATATGAGTGAGTTGCACTGTAAAACTTAGAATATAAGAAACGCACAGTGTAGTACATAGTATATGAGTGTGTTGCACTGAAAAACTTAGAATATAAGAAACGCACAGTGTAGTACATAGTATATGAGTGAGTTGCACTGAAAAACTTAGAATATAAGAAACGCACAGTGTAGTACATAGTATATGAGTGAGTTGCACTGAAAAACTTAGAATATAAGAAACGCACAGTGTAGTACATAGTATATGAGTGAGTTGCACTGAAACACTTAGAATATAAGAAACGCACAGTGTAGTACATAGTATATGAGTGAGTTGCACTGAAAAACTTAGAATTTAAGAAACGCACAGTGTAGTACATAGTATATGAGTGAGTTGCACTGAAAAACTTAGAATATAAGAAACGCACAGTGTAGTACATAGTATATGAGTGAGTTGCACTGAAAAACTTAGAATATAAGAAACGCACAGTGTAGTACATAGTATATGAGTGAGTTGCACTGAAAAACTTAAAATATAAGAAACGCACAGTGTAGTACATAGTATATGAATGAGTTGCACTGAAAAACTTAGAATATAAAAAACGCACAGTGTAGTACATAGTATATGAGTGAGTTGCACTGAAAAACTTAGAATATAAGAAACGCACAGTGTAGTACATAGTATATGAGTGAGTTGCACTGAAAAACTTAGAATATAAGAAACGCACAGTGTAATACATAGTATATGAGTGAGATGCACTGAAAAACTTAGAATTTAAGAAACGCACAGTGTAGTACATAGTATATGAGTGAGTTGCACTGTAAAACTTAGAATATAAGAAACGCACAGTGTAGTACATAGTATATGAGTGAGTTGCACTGAAAACTTAGAATATAAGAAACGCACAGTGTAGTACATAGTATATGAGTGAGTTGCACTCAAAAACTTAGAATATAAGAAACGCACAGTGTAGTACATAGTATATGAGTGAGTTGCACTGAAAAACTTAGAATATAAGAAACGCACAGTGTAGTACATAGTATATGAGTGAGTTGCACTGAAAAACTTAGAATTTAAGAAACGCACAGTGTAGTACATAGTATATGAGTGAGTTGCACTGAAAAACTTGAATTTACTGAAAAACCCGCATTACACGAAATGCACAGTGTAGTACATAGTATATGAGTGAGTTGCACTGAAAAACTTAGAATATAAGAAACGCACAGTGTAGTACATAGTATATGAGTGAGTTGCACTGAAAAACTTAGAATATAAGAAACGCACAGTGTAGTGCATAGTATATGAGTGAGTTGCACTGAAAAACTTAGAATATAAGAAACGCACAGTGTAGTACAAAGTATATGAGTGAGTTGCACTGAAAAACTTAGAATGTAAGAAACGCACAGTGTAGTACATAGTATATGAGTGAGTTGCACTGAAAAACTTAGAATATAAGAAACGCACAGTGTAGTACATAGTATATGAGTGAGTTGCACTGAAAAACTTAGAATATAAGAAACGCACAGTGTAGTGCATAGTATATGAGTGAGTTGCACTGAAAAACTTAGAATATAAGAAACGCACAGTGTAGTGCATAGTATATGAGTGAGTTGCACTGAAAAACTTAGAATATAAGAAACGCACAGTATAGTACATAGTATATGAATGAATTGCACTGAAAAACTTAGAATTTACTGAAAAACCCGCATTACACGAAATGACAATGTAGTACATAGTATATGAGTGAGTTGCACTGAAAAACTTAGAATATAAGAAACGCACAGTGTAGTGCATAGTATATGAGTGAGTTGCACTGAAAAACTTAGAATATAAGAAACGCACAGTGTAGTACATAGTATATGAGTGAGTTGCACTGAAAAACTTAGAATTTACTGAAAAACCCGCATTACACGAAATGCACAGTGTAGTACATAGTATATGAGTGAGTTGCACTGAAAAACTTAGAATATAAGAAACGCACAGTGTAGTACATAGTATATTAGTGAGTTGCACTGAAAAACTTAGAATATAAGAAACGCACAGTGTAGTACATAGTATATGAGTGAGTTGCACTGAAAAACTTAGAATATAAGAAACGCACAGTGTAGTACATAGTATATGAGTGAGTTGCACTGAAAAACTTAGAATTTAGAGAAACGCACAGTGTAGTACATAGTATATGAGTGAGTTGCACTGAAAAACTTAGAATTTAGAGAAACGCACAGTGTAGTACATATTATATGAGTGAGTTGCACTGAAAAACTTAGAATATAAGAAACGCACAGTGTAGTACATAGTATATGAGTGAGTTGCACTGAAAAACTTAGAATATAAGAAACGCACAGTGTAGTACATAGTATATGAGTGAGTTGCACTGAAAAACTTAGAATATAAGAAACGCACAGTGTAGTACATAGTATATGAGTGAGTTGCACTGAAAAACTTAGAATATAAGAAACGCACAGTGTAGTACATAGTATATGAGTGAGTTGCACTGAAAAACTTAGAATATAAGAAACGCATAGTGTAGTACATAGTATATGAGTGAGTTGCACTGAAAAACTTAGAATATAAGAAACGCACAGTGTAGTACATAGTATATGAGTGAGTTGCACTGAAAAACTTAGAATATAAGAAACGCACAGTGTAGTACATAGTATATGAGTGAGTTGCACTGAAAAACTTAGAATATAAGAAACGCACAGTGTATAGTATATGAGTGAGTTGCACTGAAAAACTTAGAATATAAGAAACGCACAGTGTAGTACATAGTATATGAGTGAGTTCCACTGAAAAACTTAGAATATAAGAAACGCACAGTGTAGTACATAGTATATGAGTGAGTTGCACTGAAAAACTTAGAATTTACTGAAAAACCCGCATTACACGAAATGCACAGTGTAGTACATAGTATATGAGTGAGTTGCACTGAAAAACTTAGAATATAAGAAACGCACAGTGTAGTACATAGTATATGAGTGAGTTGCACTGAAAAACTTAGAATATAAGGAACGCACAGTGTAGTACATAGTATATGAGTGAGTTGCACTGAAAAACTTAGAATATAAGAAACGCACAGTGTAGTACATAGTATATGAGTGAGTTGCACTGAAAAACTTAGAATATAAGAAACGCACAGTGTAGTACATAGTATATGAGTGAGTTGCACTGAAAAACTTAGAATTTACTGAAAAACCCGCATTACACGAAATGCACAGTGTAGTACATAGTATATGAGTGAGTTGCACTGAAAAACTTAGAATATAAGAAACGCACAGTGTAGTACATAGTATATGAGTGAGTTGCACTGAAAAACTTAGAATATAAGAAACGCACAGTGTAGTACATAGTATATGAGTGAGTTGCACTGAAAAACTTAGAATATAAGAAACGCACAGTGTAGTACATAGTATATGAGTGAGTTGCACTGAAAAACTTAGAATATAAGAAACGCACAGTGTAGTACATAGTATATGAGTGAGTTGCACTGAAAAACTTAGAATATAAGAAACGCACAGTGTAGTACATAGTATATGAGTGAGTTGCACTGAAAAACTTAGAATATAAGAAACGCACAGTGTAGTACATAGTATATGAGTGAGTTGCACTGAAAAACTTAGAATATAAGAAACGCACAGTGTAGTACATAGTATATGAGTGAGTTGCACTGAAAAACTTAGAATATAAGAAACGCACAGTGTAGTACATAGTATATGAGTGAGTTGCACTGAAAAACTTAGAATATAAGAAACGCACAGTGTAGTACATAGTATATGAGTGAGTTGCACTGAAAAACTTAGAATTTAAGAAACGCACAGTGTTTTTCATATTATATGAGTGAGTTGCACTGAAAAACTTAGAATATAAGAAACGCACAGTGTAGTACAAAGTATATGAGTGAGTTGCACTGAAAAACTTAGAATATAAGAAACGCACAGTGTAGTACATAGTATATGAGTGAGTTGCACTGAAAAACTTAGAATTTACTGAAAAACCCGCATTACACGAAATGCACAGTGTAGTACATAGTATATGAGTGAGTTGCACTGAAAAACGTAGAATATAAGAAACGCACAGTGTAGTACATAGTATATGAGTGAGTTGCACTGAAAAACTTAGAATATAAGAAACGCACAGTGTAGTACATAGTATATGAGTGAGTTGCACTGAAAAACTTAGAATATAAGAAACGCACAGTGTAGTACATAGTATATGAGTGAGTTGCACTGAAAAACTTAGAATATAAGAAACGCACAGTGTAGTACATAGTATATGAGTGAGTTGCACTGAAAAACTTAGAATATAAGAAACGCACAGTGTAGTACATAGTATATGAGTGAGTTGCACTGAAAAACTTAGAATATAAGAAACGCACAGTGTAGTACATAGTATATGAGTGAGTTGCACTGAAAAACTTAGAATATAAGAAACGCACAGTGTAGTACATAGTATATGAGTGAGTTGCACTGAAAAACTTAGAATATAAGAAACGCACAGTGTAGTACATAGTATATGAGTGAGTTGCACTGTAACACTTAGAATATAAGAAACGCACAGTGTAGTACATAGTATATGAGTGAGTTGCACTGAAAAACTTAGAATTTAAGAAACGCACAGTGTAGTACATAGTATATGAGTGAGTTGCACTGAAAAACTTAGAATATAAGAAACGCACAGTGTAGTACATAGTATATGAGTGAGTTGCACTGAAAAACTTAGAATATAAGAAACGCACAGTGTAGTACATTGTATATGAGTGAGTTGCACTGAAAAACTTAGAATTTAAGAAACGCACAGTGTAGTACATAGTATATGAGTGAGTTGCACGGAAAAACTTAGAATATAAGAAACGCACAGTGTAGTACATAGTATATGAGTGAGTTGCACTGAAACACTTAGAATATAAGAAACGCACAGTGTAGTACATAGTATATGAGTGAGTTGCACTGAAAAACTAAGAATTTAAGAAACGCACAGTGTAGTACATAGTATATGAGTGAGTTGCACTGAAAAACTTAGAATATAAGAAACGCACAGTGTAGTACATAGTATATGAGTGAGTTGCACTGAAAAACTTAGAATATAAGAAACGCACAGTGTAATACATAGTATATGAGTGAGATGCACTGAAAAACTTAGAATTTAAGAAACGCACAGTGTAGTACATAGTATATGAGTGAGTTGCACTGTAAAACTTAGAATATAAGAAACGCACAGTGTAGTACATAGTATATGAGTGTGTTGCACTGAAAAACTTAGAATATAAGAAACGCACAGTGTAGTACATAGTATATGAGTGAGTTGCACTGAAAAACTTAGAATATAAGAAACGCACAGTGTAGTACATAGTATATGAGTGAGTTGCACTGAAAAACTTAGAATATAAGAAACGCACAGTGTAGTACATAGTATATGAGTGAGTTGCACTGTAACACTTAGAATATAAGAAACGCACAGTGTAGTACATAGTATATGAGTGAGTTGCACTGAAAAACTTAGAATTTAAGAAACGCACAGTGTAGTACATAGTATATGAGTGAGTTGCACTGAAAAACTTAGAATATAAGAAACGCACAGTGTAGTACATAGTATATGAGTGAGTTGCACTGAAAAACTTAGAATATAAGAAACGCACAGTGTAGTACATAGTATATGAGTGAGTTGCACTGAAAAACTTAGAATATAAGAAACGCACAGTGTAGTACATAGTATATGAGTGAGTTGCACTGAAAAACTTAGAATATAAGAAACACACAGTGTAGTACATAGTATATGAGTGAGTTGCACTGAAAAACTTAGAATATAAGAAACGCACAGTGTAGTACATAGTATATGAGTGAGTTGCACTGAAAAACTTAGAATATAAGGAACGCACAGTGTAGTACATAGTATATGAGTGAGTTGCACTGAAAAACTTAGAATTTACTGAAAAATCCGCATTACACGAAATGCACAGTGTAGTACATAGTATATGAGTGAGTTGCACTGAAAAACTTAGAATATAAGAAACACACAGTGTAGTACATAGCATATGAGTGAGTTGCACTGAAAAACTTAGAATATAAAAAACGCACAGTGTAGTACATAGTATATGAGTGAGTTGCACTGAAAAACTTAGAATATAAGAAACGCACAGTGTAGTACATAGTATATGAGTGAGTTGCACTGAAAAACTAAGAATTTAAGAAACGCACAGTGTAGTACATAGTATATGAGTGAGTTGCACTGTAAAACTTAGAATATAAGAAACGCACAGTGTAGTACATAGTATATGAGTGTGTTGCACTGAAAAACTTAGAATATAAGAAACGCACAGTGTAGTACATAGTATATGAGTGAGTTGCACTGAAAAACTTAGAATATAAGAAACGCACAGTGTAGTACATAGTATATGAGTGAGTTGCACTGAAAAACTTAGAATATAAGAAACGCACAGTGTAGTACATAGTATATGAGTGAGTTGCACTGAAAAACTTAGAATATAAGAAACGCACAGTGTAGTACATAGTATATGAGTGAGTTGCACTGAAAAACTTAGAATTTAAGAAACGCACAGTGTAGTACATAGTATATGAGTGAGTTGCACTGAAAAACTTAGAATATAAGAAACGCACAGTGTAGTACATAGTATATGAGTGAGTTGCACTGAAAAACTTAGAAAATAAGAAACGCACAGTGTAGTACATAGTATATGAATGAGTTGCACTGAAAAACTTAGAATATAAAAAACGCACAGTGTAGTACATAGTATATGAGTGAGTTGCACTGAAAAACTTAGAATATAAGAAACGCACAGTGTAGTACATAGTATATGAGTGAGTTGCACTGAAAAACTTAGAATATAAGAAACGCACAGTGTAATACATAGTATATGAGTGAGATGCACTGAAAAACTTAGAATTTAAGAAACGCACAGTGTAGTACATAGTATATGAGTGAGTTGCACTGTAAAACTTAGAATATAAGAAACGCACAGTGTAGTACATAGTATATGAGTGAGTTGCACTGAAAAACTTAGAATATAAGAAACGCACAGTGTAGTACATAGTATATGAGTGAGTTGCACTCAAAAACTTAGAATATAAGAAACGCACAGTGTAGTACATAGTATATGAGTGAGTTGCACTGAAAAACTTAGAATATAAGAAACGCACAGTGTAGTACATAGTATATGAGTGAGTTGCACTGAAAAACTTAGAATTTAAGAAACGCACAGTGTAGTACATAGTATATGAGTGAGTTGCACTGAAAAACTTGAATTTACTGAAAAACCCGCATTACACGAAATGCACAGTGTAGTACATAGTATATGAGTGAGTTGCACTGAAAAACTTAGAATATAAGAAACGCACAGTGTAGTACATAGTATATGAGTGAGTTGCACTGAAAAACTTAGAATATAAGAAACGCACAGTGTAGTAATAGTATATGAGTGAGTTGCACTGAAAAACTTAGAATATAAGAAACGCACAGTGTAGTACAAAGTATATGAGTGAGTTGCACTGAAAAACTTAGAATGTAAGAAACGCACAGTGTAGTACATAGTATATGAGTGAGTTGCACTGAAAAACTTAGAATATAAGAAACGCACAGTGTAGTACATAGTATATGAGTGAGTTTCACTGAAAAACTTAGAATATAAGAAACGCACAGTGTAGTGCATAGTATATGAGTGAGTTGCACTGAAAAACTTAGAATATAAGAAACGCACAGTGTAGTGCATAGTATATGAGTGAGTTGCACTGAAAAACTTAGAATATAAGAAACGCACAGTATAGTACATAGTATATGAATGAATTGCACTGAAAAACTTAGAATTTACTGAAAAACCCGCATTACACGAAATGCACAGTGTAGTACATAGTATATGAGTGAGTTGCACTGAAAAACTTAGAATATAAGAAACGCACAGTGTAGTGCATAGTATATGAGTGAGTTGCACTGAAAAACTTAGAATATAAGAAACGCACAGTGTAGTACATAGTATATGAGTGAGTTGCACTGAAAAACTTAGAATTTACTGAAAAACCCGCATTACACGAAATGCACAGTGTAGTACATAGTATATGAGTGAGTTGCACTGAAAAACTTAGAATATAAGAAACGCACAGTGTAGTACATAGTATATGAGTGAGTTGCACTGAAAAACTTAGAATATAAGAAACGCACAGTGTAGTACATAGTATATGAGTGAGTTGCACTGAAAAACTTAGAATATAAGAAACGCACAGTGTAGTACATAGTATATGAGTGAGTTGCACTGAAAAACTTAGATTATAAGAAACGCACAGTGTAGTACATAGTATATGAGTGAGTTGCACTGAAAAACTTAGAATATAAAAAACGCACAGTGTAGTACATAGTATATGAGTGAGTTGCACTGAAAAATTAGAATATAAGAAACGCACAGTGTAGTACATAGTATATGAGTGAGTTGCACTGAAAAACTTAGAATATAAGAAACGCACAGTGTAGTACATAGTATATGAGTGAGTTGCACTGAAAAACTTAGAATATAAGAAACGCACAGTGTAGTACATAGTATATGAGTGAGTTGCACTCAAAAACTTTGAATATAAGAAACGCACAGTGTAGTACATAGTATATGAGTGAGTTGCACTGAAAAACTTAGAATATAAGAAACGCACAGTGTAGTACATAGTATATGAGTGAGTTGCACTGAAAAACTTAGAATATAAGAAACGCACAGTGTAGTACATAGTATATGAGTGAGTTGCACTGAAAAACTTGAATTTACTGAAAAACCCGCATTACACGAAATGCACAGTGTAGTACATGGTATATGATTGAGTTGCACTCAAAGACTTAGAATATAAGAAACGCACAGTGTAGTACATAGTATATGAGTGAGTTGCACTGAAAAACTTAGAATATAAGAAACGCACAGTGTAGTAAGTAGTATATGAGTGAGTTGCACTGAAAAACTTAGAATATAAGAAACGCACAGTGTAGTACAAAGTATATGAGTGAGTTGCACTGAAAAACTTAGAATATAAGAAACGCACAGTGTAGTACATAGTATATGAGTGAGTTGCACTGAAAAACTTAGAATATAAGAAACGCACAGTGTAGTACATAGTATATGAGTGAGTTGCACTGAAAAACTTAGAATATAAGAAACGCACAGTGTAGTACATAGTATATGAGTGAGTTGCACTGAAAAACTTAGAATATAAGAAACGCACAGTGTAGTACATAGTATATGAGTGAGTTGCATTGAAAAACTTAGAATATAAGAAACGCACAGTGTAGTGCATAGTATATGAGTGAGTTGCACTGAAAAACTTAGAATATAAGAAACGCACAGTATAGTACATAGTATATGAATGAGTTGCACTGAAAAACTTAGAATTTACTGAAAAACCCGCATTACACGAAATGCACAGTGTAGTACATAGTATATGAGTGAGTTGCACTGAAAAACTTAGAATATAAGAAACGCACAGTGTAGTACATAGTATATGAGTGAGTTGCACTGAAAAACTTAGAATATAAGAAACGCACAGTGTAGTACATAGTATATGAGTGTGTTGCACTGAAAAACTTAGAATATAAGAAACGCACAGTGTAGTACATAGTATATGAGTGAGTTGCACTGAAAAACTTAGAATATAAGAAACGCAAAGTGTAGTACATAGTATATGAGTGAGTTGCACTGAAAAACTTAGAATTTAAGAAACGCACAGTGTAGTACATAGTATATGAGTGAGTTGCACTGAAAAACTTAGAATATAAGAAACGCACAGTGTAGTACATAGTATATGAGTGAGTTGCACTGAAAAACTTAGAATATAAGAAACGCACAGTGTAGTACATAGTATATGAGTGAGTTGCACTGAAAAACTTAGAATATAAGAAACGCACAGTGTAGTACATAGTATATGAGTGAGTTGCACTGAAAAACTTAGAATATAAGAAATGCACAGTGTAGTACATAGTATATGAGTGAGTTGCACTCAAAAACTTAGAATATAAGAAACGCACAGTGTAGTACATAGTATATGAGTGAGTTGCACTGAAAAACTTAGAATGTAAAAAACGCACAGTGTAGTACATAGTATATGAGTGAGTTGCACTGAAAAACTTAGAATATAAGAAACGCACAGTGTAGTACATAGTATATGAGTGAGTTGCGATGAAAAACTTAGAATATAAGAAACGCACAGTGTAGTACATAGTTATGAGTGAGTTGCACTGAAAAACTTAGAATATAAGAAACGCAAAGTGTAGTACATAGTATATGAGTTGCACTGAAAAACTTAGAATATAAGAAACGCACAGTGTAATACATAGTATATGAGTGAGATGCACTGAAAAACTTAGAATTTAAGAAACGCACAGTGTAGTACATAGTATATGAGTGAGTTGCACTGTAAAACTTAGAATATAAGAAACGCACAGTGTAGTACATAGTATATGAGTGAGTTGCACTGAAAAACTTAGAATATAAGAAACGCACAGTGTAGTACATAGTATATGAGTGAGTTGCACTCAAAAACTTAGAATTTACTGAAAAACCCGCATTACACGAAATGCACAGTGTAGTACATAGTATATGAGTGAGTTGCACTCAAAAACTTAGAATATAAGAAACGCACAGTGTAGTAAGTAGTATATGAGAGAGTTGCACTGAAAAACTTAGAATATAAGAAACGCACAGTGTAGTACAAAGTATATGAGTGAGTTGCACTGAAAAACTTAGAATGTAAGAAACGCACAGTGTAGTACATAGTATATGAGTGAGTTGCACTGAAAAACTTAGAATATAAGAAACGCACAGTGTAGTACATAGTATATGAGTGAGTTGCACTGAAAAACTTAGAATATAAGAAACGCACAGTGTAGTACATAGTATATGAGTGAGTTGCATTGAAAAACTTAGAATATAAGAAACGCACAGTGTAGTGCATAGTATATGTGTGAGTTGCACTGAAAAACTTAGAATATAAGAAACGCACAGTATAGTACATAGTATATGAATGAGTTGCACTGAAAAACTTAGAATTTACTGAAAAACCCGCATTACACGAAATGCACAGTGTAGTACATAGTATATGAGTGAGTTGCACTGAAAAACTTAGAATATAAGAAACGCACAGTGTAGTGCATAGTATATGAGTGAGTTGCACTGAAAAACTTAGAATATAAGAAACGCACAGTGTAGTACATAGTATATGAGTGAGTTGCACTGAAAAACTTAGAATTTACTGAAAAACCCGCATTACACGAAATGCACAGTGTAGTACATAGTATATGAGTGAGTTGCACTGAAAAACTTAGAATATAAGAAACGCACAGTGTAGTACATAGTATATGAGTGAGTTGCACTGAAAAACTTAGAATATAAGAAACGCACAGTGTAGTACATAGTATATGAGTGAGTTGCACTGAAAAACTTAGAATATAAGAAACGCACAGTGTAGTACATAGTATATGAATGAGTTGCACTGAAAAACTTAGAATATAAAAAAAGGCACAGTGTAGTACATAGTATATGAGTGAGTTGCACTGAAAAACTTAGAATATAAGAAACGCACAGTGTAGTACATAGTATATGAGTGAGTTGCACTGAAAAACTTAGAATATAAGAAACGCACAGTGTAGTACATAGTATATGAGTGAGTTGCACTGAAAAACTTAGAATATAAGAAACGCACAGTGTAGTACATAGTATATGAGTGAGTTGCACTGAAAAACTTAGAATATAAGAAACGCACAGTGTAGTACATAGTATATGAGTGAGTTGCACTGAAAAACTTAGAATATAAGAAACGCAGAGTGTAGTACATAGTATATGAGTGAGTTGCACTGAAAAACTTAGAATATAAAAAACGCACAGTGTAGTACATAGTATATGAGTGAGTTGCACTGAAAAACTTAGAATATAAGAAACGCACAGTGTAGTACATAGTATATGAGTGAGTTGCACTGAAAAACTTAGAATATAAGAAACGCACAGTGTAATACATAGTATATGAGTGAGATGCACTGAAAAACTTAGAATTTAAGAAACGCACAGTGTAGTACATAGTATATGAGTGAGTTGCACTGTAAAACTTAGAATATAAGAAACGCACAGTGTAGTACATAGTATATGAGTGAGTTGCACTGAAAAACTTAGAATATAAGAAACGCACAGTGTAGTACATAGTATATGAGTGAGTTGCACTGAAAAACTTAGAATATAAGAAATGCACAGTGTAGTACATAGTATATGAGTGAGTTGCACTCAAAAACTTAGAATATAAGAAACGCACAGTGTAGTACATAGTATATGAGTGAGTTGCACTGAAAAACTTAGAATATAAGAAACGCACAGTGTAGTACATAGTATATGAATGAGTTGCACTGAAAAACTTAGAATTTACTGAAAAACCCGCTTTACACGAAATGCACAGTGTAGTACATAGTATATGAGTGAGTTGCACTGAAAAACTTAGAATATAAGAAACGCACAGTGTAGTGCATAGTATATGAGTGAGTTGCACTGAAAAACTTAGAATATAAGAAACGCACAGTGTAGTACATAGTATATGAGTGAGTTGCACTGAAAAACTTAGAATTTACTGAAAAACCCGCATTACACGAAATGCACAGTGTAGTACATAGTATATGAGTGAGTTGCACTTAAAAACTTAGAATATAAGAAACGTACAGTGTAGTACATAGTATATGAGTGAGTTGCACTGAAAAACTTAGAATATAAGAAACGCACAGTGTAGTACATAGTATATGAGTGAGTTGCACTGAAAAACTTAGAATATAAGAAAGGCACAGTGTAGTACATAGTATATGAGTGAGTTGCACTGAAAAACTTAGAATATAAGAAACGCACAGTGTAGTACATAGTATATGAATGAGTTGCACTGAAAAACTTAGAATATAAAAAACGCACAGTGTAGTACATAGTATATGAGTGAGTTGCACTGAAAAACTTAGAATATAAGAAACGCACAGTGTAGTACATAGTATATGAGTGAGTTGCACTGAAAAACTTAGAATATAAGAAACGCACAGTGTAATACATAGTATATGAGTGAGTTGCACTGAAAAACTTAGAATTTACTGAAAAACCCGCATTACACGAAATGCACAGTGTAGTACATAGTATATGAGTGAGTTGCACTGAAAAACTTAGAATATAAGAAACGCACAGTGTAGTACATAGTATATGAGTGAGTTGCACTGAAAAACTTAGAATATAAGAAACGCACAGTGTAGTACATAGTATATGAGTGAGTTGCACTGAAAAACTTAGAATATAAGAAACGCACAGTGTAGTACATAGTATATGAGTGAGTTGCACTGAAAAACTTAGAATATAAGAAACGCACAGTGTAGTACATAGTATATGAATGAGTTGCACTGAAAAACTTAGAATATAAAAAACGCACAGTGTAGTACATAGTATATGAGTGAGTTGCACTGAAAAACTTAGAATATAAGAAACGCACAGTGTAGTACATAGTATATGAGTGAGTTGCACTGAAAAACTTAGAATATAAGAAACGCACAGTGTAATACATAGTATATGAGTGAGTTGCACTGAAAAACTTAGAATTTACTGAAAAACCCGCATTACACGAAATGCACAGTGTAGTACATAGTATATGAGTGAGTTGCACTGAAAAACTAAGAATATAAGAAACGCACAGTGTAGTACATAGTATATGAGTGAGTTGCACTGAATAACTTAGAATATAAGAAACGCACAGTGTAGTACATAGTATATGAGTGAGTTGCACTGAAAAACTTAGAATATAAGAAACGCACAGTGTAGTACATAGTATATGAGTGAGTTGCACTGAAAAACTTAGAATATAAGAAACGCACAGTGTAGTACATAGTATATGAGTGAGTTGCACTGAAAAACTTAGAATATAAAAAACGCACAGTGTAGTACATAGTATATGAGTGAGTTGCACTGAAAAACTTAGAATATAAGAAACGCACAGTGTAGTACATAGTATATGAGTGAGTTGCACTGAAAAACTTAGAATATAAGAAACGCACAGTGTAATACATAGTATATGAGTGAGATGCACTGAAAAACTTAGAATTTAAGAAACGCACAGTGTAGTACATAGTATATGAGTGAGTTGCACTGTAAAACTTAGAATATAAGAAACGCACAGTGTAGTACATAGTATATGAGTGAGTTGCACTGAAAAACTTAGAATATAAGAAACGCACAGTGTAGTACATAGTATATGAGTGAGTTGCACTGAAAAACTTAGAATATAAGAAACGCACAGTGTAGTACATAGTATATGAGTGAGTTGCACTCAAAAACTTAGAATATAAGAAACGCACAGTGTAGTACATAGTATATGAGTGAGTTGCACTGAAAAACTTAGAATATAAGAAACGCACAGTGTAGTACATAGTATATGAGTGAGTTGCACTGAAAAACTTAGAATATAAGAAACGCACAGTGTAGTACATATTATATGAGTGAGTTGCACTGAAAAACTTAGAATATAAGAAACGCACAGTGTAGTACATAGTATATGAGTGAGTTGCACTGAAAAACTTAGAATATAAGAAACGCACATTGTAGTACATAGTATATGAGTGAGTTGCACTGAAAAACTTAGAATGTAAAAAACGCACAGTGTAGTACATAGTATATGAGTGAGTTGCACTGAAAAACTTAGAATATAAGAAACGCACAGTGTAGTACATAGTATATGAGTGAGTTGCGATGAAAAACTTAGAATATAAGAAACGCACAGTGTAGTACATAGTTATGAGTGAGTTGCACTGAAAAACTTAGAATATAAGAAACGCAAAGTGTAGTACATAGTATATGAGTGAGTTGCACTGAAAAACTTAGAATATAAGAAACGCACAGTGTAATACATAGTATATGAGTGAGATGCACTGAAAAACTTAGAATTTAAGAAACGCACAGTGTAGTACATAGTATATGAGTGAGTTGCACTGTAAAACTTAGAATATAAGAAACGCACAGTGTAGTACATAGTATATGAGTGAGTTGCACTGAAAAACTTAGAATATAAGAAACGCACAGTGTAGTACATAGTATATGAGTGAGTTGCACTCAAAAACTTGAATTTACTGAAAAACCCGCATTACACGAAATGCACAGTGTAGTACATAGTATATGAGTGAGTTGCACTGAAAAACTTAGAATATAAGAAACGCACAGTGTAGTACATAGTATATGAGTGAGTTGCACTGAAAAACTTAGAATATAAGAAACGCACAGTGTAGTACATAGTATATGAGTGAGTTGCATTGAAAAACTTAGAATATAAGAAACGCACAGTGTAGTGCATAGTATATGAGTGAGTTGCACTGAAAAACTTAGAATATAAGAAACGCACAGTATAGTACATAGTATATGAATGAGTTGCACTGAAAAAATTAGAATTTACTGAAAAACCCGCATTACACGAAATGCACAGTGTAGTACATAGTATATGAGTGAGTTGCACTGAAAAACTTAGAATATAAGAAACGCACAGTGTAGTGCATAGTATATGAGTGAGTTGCACTGAAAAACTTAGAATATAAGAAACGCACAGTGTAGTACATAGTATATGAGTGAGTTGCACTGAAAAACTTAGAATTTACTGAAAAACCCGCATTACACGAAATGCACAGTGTAGTACATAGTATATGAGTGAGTTGCACTGAAAAACTTAGAATATAAGAAACGCACAGTGTAGTACATAGTATATGAGTGAGTTGCACTGAAAAACTTAGAATATAAGAAACGCACAGTGTAGTACATAGTATATGAGTTAGTTGCACTGAAAAACTTAGAATATAAGAAACGCACAGTGTAGTACATAGTATATGAGTGAGTTGCACTGAAAAACTTAGAATATAAGAAACGCACAGTGTAGTACATAGTATATGAATGAGTTGCACTGAAAAACTTAGAATATAAAAAACGCACAGTGTAGTACATAGTATATGAGTGAGTTGCACTGAAAAACTTAGAATATAAGAAACGCACAGTGTAGTACATAGTATATGAGTGAGTTGCACTGAAAAACTTAGAATATAAGAAACGCACAGTGTAATACATAGTATATGAGTGAGTTGCACTGAAAAACTTAGAATTTACTGAAAAACCCGCATTACACGAAATGCACAGTGTAGTACATAGTATATGAGTGAGTTGCACTGAAAAACTTAGAATATAAGAAACGCACAGTGTAGTACATAGTATATGAGTGAGTTGCACTGAAAAACTTAGAATATAAGAAACGCACAGTGTAATACATAGTATATGAGTGAGATGCACTGAAAAACTTAGAATTTAAGAAACGCACAGTGTAGTACATAGTATATGAGTGAGTTGCACTGTAAAACTTAGAATATAAGAAACGCACAGTGTAGTACATAGTATATGAGTGAGTTGCACTGAAAAACTTAGAATATAAGAAACGCACAGTGTAGTACATAGTATATGAGTGAGTTGCACTGAAAAACTTAGAATATAAGAAACGCACAGTGTAGTACATAGTATATGAGTGAGTTGCACTCAAAAACTTAGAATATAAGAAACGCACAGTGTAGTACATAGTATATGAGTGAGTTGCACTGAAAAACTTAGAATATAAGAAACGCACAGTGTAGTACATAGTATATGAGTGAGTTGCACTGAAAAACTTAGAATATAAGAAACGCACAGTGTAGTACATATTATATGAGTGAGTTGCACTGAAAAACTTAGAATATAAGAAACGCACAGTGTAGTACATAGTATATGAGTGAGTTGCACTGAAAAACTTAGAATATAAGAAACGCACATTGTAGTACATAGTATATGAGTGAGTTGCACTGAAAAACTTAGAATGTAAAAAACGCACAGTGTAGTACATAGTATATGAGTGAGTTGCACTGAAAAACTTAGAATATAAGAAACGCACAGTGTAGTACATAGTATATGAGTGAGTTGCGATGAAAAACTTAGAATATAAGAAACGCACAGTGTAGTACATAGTTATGAGTGAGTTGCACTGAAAAACTTAGAATATAAGAAACGCAAAGTGTAGTACATAGTATATGAGTGAGTTGTACTGAAAAACTTAGAATATAAGAAACGCACAGTGTAATACATAGTATATGAGTGAGATGCACTGAAAAACTTAGAATTTAAGAAACGCACAGTGTAGTACATAGTATATGAGTGAGTTGCACTGTAAAACTTAGAATATAAGAAACGCACAGTGTAGTACATAGTATATGAGTGAGTTGCACTGAAAAACTTAGAATATAAGAAACGCACAGTGTAGTACATAGTATATGAGTGAGTTGCACTCAAAAACTTGAATTTACTGAAAAACCCGCATTACACGAAATGCACAGTGTAGTACATAGTATATGAGTGAGTTGCACTGAAAAACTTAGAATATAAGAAACGCACAGTGTAGTACATAGTATATGAGTGAGTTGCACTGAAAAACTTAGAATATAAGAAACGCACAGTGTAGTACATAGTATATGAGTGAGTTGCATTGAAAAACTTAGAATATAAGAAACGCACAGTGTAGTGCATAGTATATGAGTGAGTTGCACTGAAAAACTTAGAATATAAGAAACGCACAGTATAGTACATAGTATATGAATGAGTTGCACTGAAAAAATTAGAATTTACTGAAAAACCCGCATTACACGAAATGCACAGTGTAGTACATAGTATATGAGTGAGTTGCACTGAAAAACTTAGAATATAAGAAACGCACAGTGTAGTGCATAGTATATGAGTGAGTTGCACTGAAAAACTTAGAATATAAGAAACGCACAGTGTAGTACATAGTATATGAGTGAGTTGCACTGAAAAACTTAGAATTTACTGAAAAACCCGCATTACACGAAATGCACAGTGTAGTACATAGTATATGAGTGAGTTGCACTGAAAAACTTAGAATATAAGAAACGCACAGTGTAGTACATAGTATATGAGTGAGTTGCACTGAAAAACTTAGAATATAAGAAACGCACAGTGTAGTACATAGTATATGAGTTAGTTGCACTGAAAAACTTAGAATATAAGAAACGCACAGTGTAGTACATAGTATATGAGTGAGTTGCACTGAAAAACTTAGAATATAAGAAACGCACAGTGTAGTACATAGTATATGAATGAGTTGCACTGAAAAACTTAGAATATAAAAAACGCACAGTGTAGTACATAGTATATGAGTGAGTTGCACTGAAAAACTTAGAATATAAGAAACGCACAGTGTAGTACATAGTATATGAGTGAGTTGCACTGAAAAACTTAGAATATAAGAAACGCACAGTGTAATACATAGTATATGAGTGAGTTGCACTGAAAAACTTAGAATTTACTGAAAAACCCGCATTACACGAAATGCACAGTGTAGTACATAGTATATGAGTGAGTTGCACTGAAAAACTTAGAATATAAGAAACGCACAGTGTAGTACATAGTATATGAGTGAGTTGCACTGAAAAACTTAGAATATAAGAAACGCACAGTGTAATACATAGTATATGAGTGAGATGCACTGAAAAACTTAGAATTTAAGAAACGCACAGTGTAGTACATAGTATATGAGTGAGTTGCACTGTAAAACTTAGAATATAAGAAACGCACAGTGTAGTACATAGTATATGAGTGAGTTGCACTGAAAAACTTAGAATATAAGAAACGCACAGTGTAGTACATAGTATATGAGTGAGTTGCACTGAAAAACTTAGAATATAAGAAACGCACAGTGTAGTACATAGTATATGAGTGAGTTGCACTCAAAAACTTAGAATATAAGAAACGCACAGTGTAGTACATAGTATATGAGTGAGTTGCACTGAAAAACTTAGAATATAAGAAACGCACAGTGTAGTACATAGTATATGAGTGAGTTGCACTGAAAAACTTAGAATATAAGAAACGCACAGTGTAGTACATATTATATGAGTGAGTTGCACTGAAAAACTTAGAATATAAGAAACGCACAGTGTAGTACATAGTATATGAGTGAGTTGCACTGAAAAACTTAGAATATAAGAAACGCACATTGTAGTACATAGTATATGAGTGAGTTGCACTGAAAAACTTAGAATGTAAAAAACGCACAGTGTAGTGCATAGTATATGAGTGAGTTGCACTGAAAAACTTAGAATATAAGAAACGCACAGTATAGTACATAGTATATGAATGAGTTGCACTGAAAAACTTAGAATTTACTGAAAAACCCGCATTACACGAAATGCACAGTGTAGTACATAGTATATGAGTGAGTTGCACTGAAAAACTTAGAATATAAGAAACGCACAGTGTAGTGCATAGTATATGAGTGAGTTGCACTGAAAAACTAAGAATATAAGAAACGCACAGTGTAGTACATAGTATATGAGTGAGTTGCACTGAAAAACTTAGAATTTACTGAAAAACCCGTATTACACGAAATGCACAGTGTAGTACATAGTATATGAGTGAGTTGCACTGAAAAACTTAGAATATAAGAAACGCACAGTGTAGTACATAGTATATGAGTGAGTTGCACTGAAAAACTTAGAATATAAGAAACGCACAGTGTAGTACATAGTATATGAGTTAGTTGCACTGAAAAACTTAGAATATAAGAAACGCACAGTGTAGTACATAGTATATGAGTGAGTTGCACTGAAAAACTTAGAATATAAGAAACGCACAGTGTAGTACATAGTATATGAATGAGTTGCACTGAAAAACTTAGAATATAAAAAACGCACAGTGTAGTACATAGTATATGAGTGAGTTGCACTGAAAAACTTAGAATATAAGAAACGCACAGTGTAGTACATAGTATATGAGTGAGTTGCACTGAAAAACTTAGAATATAAGAAACGCACAGTGTAATACATAGTATATGAGTGAGTTGCACTGAAAAACTTAGAATTTACTGAAAAACCCGCATTACACGAAATGCACAGTGTAGTACATAGTATATGAGTGAGTTGCACTGAAAAACTTAGAATATAAGAAACGCACAGTGTAGTACATAGTATATGAGTGAGTTGCACTGAAAAACTTAGAATATAAGAAACGCACAGTGTAGTACATAGTATATGAGTGAGTTGCACTGAAAAACTTAGAATATAAGAAACGCACAGTGTAGTACATAGTATATGAGTGAGTTGCACTGAAAAACTTAGAATTTACTGAAAAACCCGCATTACACGAAATGCACAGTGTAGTACATAGTATATGAGTGAGTTGCACTGAAAAACTTAGAATATAAGAAACGCACAGTGTAGTACATAGTATATGAGTGAGTTGCACTGAAAAACTTAGAATATAAGAAACGCACAGTGTAGTACATATTATATGAGTGAGTTGCACTGAAAAACTTAGAATATAAGAAACGCACAGTGTAGTACATAGTATATGAGTGAGTTGCACTGAAAAACTTAGAATATAAGAAACGCACAGTGTAGTACATAGTATATGAGTGAGTTGCACTGAAAAACTTAGAATATAAGAAACGCACAGTGTAGTACAAAGTATATGAGTGAGTTGCACTGAAAAACTTAGAATATAAGAAACGCACAGTGTAGTACATAGTATATGAGTGAGTTGCACTGAAAAACTTAGAATATAAGAAACGCACAGTGTAGTACATAGTATATGAGTGAGTTGCACTGAAAAACTTAGAATATAAGAAACGCACAGTGTAGTACATAGTATATGAGTGAGTTGCACTGAAAAACTTAGAATATAAGAAACGCACAGTGTAGTACATAGTATATGAGTGAGTTGCATTGAAAAACTTAGAATATAAGAAACGCACAGTGTAGTGCATAGTATATGAGTGAGTTGCCCTGAAAAACTTAGAATATAAGAAACGCACAGTATAGTACATAGTATATGAGTGAGTTGCACTGAAAAACTTAGAATATAAGAAACGCACAGTGTAGTACATAGTATATGAGTGAGTTGCACTGAAAAACTTAGAATATAAGAAACGCAAAGTGTAGTACATAGTATATGAGTGAGTTGCCCTGAAAAACTTAGAATTTAAGAAATGCACAGTGTAGTACATAGTATATGAGTGAGTTGCACTGAAAAACTTAGAATATAAGAAACGCACAGTGTAGTACATAGTATATGAGTGAGTTGCACTGAAAAACTTAGAATTTAGAGAAACGCACAGTGTAGTACATAGTATATGAGTGAGTTGCACTGAAAAACTTAGAATATAAGAAACGCACAGTGTAGTACATAGTATATGAGTGAGTTGCACTGAAAAACTTAGAATATAAGAAACGCACAGTGTAGTACATAGTATATGAGTGAGTTGCACTGAAAAACTTAGAATATAAGAAACGCAAAGTGTAGTACATAGTATATGAGTGAGTTGCCCTGAAAAACTTAGAATTTAAGAAACGCACAGTGTAGTACATAGTATATGAGTGAGTTGCACTGAAAAACTTAGAATATAAGAAACGCACAGTGTAGTACATAGTATATGAGTGAGTTGCACTGAAAAACTTAGAATATAAGAAACGCACAGTGTAGTACATAGTATATGAGTGAGTTGCACTGAAAAACTTAGAATATAAGAAACGCACAGTGTAGTACATAGTATATGAGTGAGTTGCACTGAAAAACTTAGAATATAAGAAACGCACAGTGTAGTACATATTATATGAGTGAGTTGCACTGAAAAACTTAGAATATAAGAAACGCACAGTGTAGTACATAGTATATGAGTGAGTTGCACTGAAAAACTTAGAATATAAGAAACGCACAGTGTAGTACATAGTATATGAGTGAGTTGCACTGAAAAACTTAGAATGTAAAAAACGCACAGTGTAGTACATAGTATATGAGTGAGTTGCACTGAAAAACTTAGAATATAAGAAACGCACAGTGTAGTACATAGTATATGAGTGAGTTGCGATGAAAAACTTAGAATATAAGAAACGCACAGTGTAGTACATAGTTATGAGTGAGTTGCACTGAAAAACTTAGAATATAAGAAACGCAAAGTGTAGTACATAGTATATGAGTGAGTTGCACTGAAAAACTTAGAATATAAGAAACGCACAGTGTAATACATTGTATATGAGTGAGATGCACTGAAAAACTTAGAATTTAAGAAACGCACAGTGTAGTACATAGTATATGAGTGAGTTGCACTGTAAAACTTAGAATATAAGAAACGCACAGTGTAGTACATAGTATATGAGTGAGTTGCACTGAAAAACTTAGAATATAAGAAACGCACAGTGTAGTACATAGTATATGAGTGAGTTGCACTCAAAAACTTGAATTTACTGAAAAACCCGCATTACACGAAATGCACAGTGTAGTACATTGTATATGAGTGAGTTGCACTCAAAAACTTAGAATATAAGAAACGCACAGTGTAGTAAGTAGTATATGAGTGAGTTGCACTGAAAAACTTAGAATATAAGAAACGCACAGTGTAGTACAAAGTATATGAGTGAGTTGCACTGAAAAACTTAGAATGTAAGAAACGCACAGTGTAGTACATAGTATATGAGTGAGTTGCACTGAAAAACTTAGAATATAAGAAACGCACATTGTAGTACATAGTATATGAGTGAGTTGCACTGAAAAACTTAGAATATAAGAAACGCACAGTGTAGTACATAGTATATGAGTGAGTTGCATTGAAAAACTTAGAATATAAGAAACGCACAGTGTAGTGCATAGTATATGAGTGAGTTGCACTGAAAAACTTAGAATATAAGAAACGCACAGTATAGTACATAGTATATGAATGAGTTGCACTGAAAAACTTAGAATTTACTGAAAAACCCGCATTACACGAAATGCACAGTGTAGTACATAGTATATGAGTGAGTTGCACTGAAAAACTTAGAATATAAGAAACGCACAGTGTAGTGCATAGTATATGAGTGAGTTGCACTGAAAAACTTAGAATATAAGAAACGCACAGTGTAGTACATAGTATATGAGTGAGTTGCACTGAAAAACTTAGAATTTACTGAAAAACCCGCATTACACGAAATGCACAGTGTAGTACATAGTATATGAGTGAGTTGCACTGAAAAACTTAGAATATAAGAAACGCACAGTGTAGTACATAGTATATGAGTGAGTTGCACTGAAAAACTTAGAATATAAGAAACGCACAGTGTAGTACATAGTATATGAGTGAGTTGCACTGAAAAACTTAGAATATAAGAAACGCACAGTGTAGTACATAGTATATGAGTGAGTTGCACTGAAAAACTTAGAATATAAGAAACGCACAGTGTAGTACATAGTATATGAATGAGTTGCACTGAAAAACTTAGAATATAAAAAACGCACAGTGTAGTACATAGTATATGAGTGAGTTGCACTGAAAAACTTAGAATATAAGAAACGCACAGTGTAGTACATAGTATATGAGTGAGTTGCACTGAAAAACTTAGAATATAAGAAACGCACAGTGTAATACATAGTATATGAGTGAGATGCACTGAAAAACTTAGAATTTAAGAAACGCACAGTGTAGTACATAGTATATGAGTGAGTTGCACTGTAAAACTTAGAATATAAGAAACGCACAGTGTAGTACATAGTATATGAGTGAGTTGCACTGAAAAACTTAGAATATAAGAAACGCACAGTGTAGTACATAGTATATGAGTGAGTTGCACTCAAAAACTTAGAATATAAGAAACGCACAGTGTAGTACATAGTATATGAGTGAGTTGCACTGAAAAACTTAGAATATAAGAAACGCACAGTGTAGTACATAGTATATGAGTGAGTTGCACTCAAAAACTTAGAATATAAGAAACGCACAGTGTAGTACATAGTATATGAGTGAGTTGCACTGAAAAACTTAGAATATAAGAAACGCACAGTGTAGTACATAGTATATGAGTGAGTTGCACTGAAAAACTTAGAATATAAGAAACGCACAGTGTAGTACATAGTATATGAGTGAGTTGCACTGAAAAACTTAGATTATAAGAAATGCACAGTGTAGTACATAGTATATGAGTGAGTTGCACTGAAAAACTTAGAATATAAGAAACGCACAGTGTAGTACATAGTATATGAGTGAGTTGCACTGAAAAACTTAGAATTTACTGAAAAACCCGCATTACACGAAATGCACAGTGTAGTACATATTATATGAGTGAGTTGCACTGAAAAACTTAGAATATAAGAAACGCACAGTGTAGTACATAGTATATGAGTGAGATGCACTGAAAAACTTAGAATATAAGAAACGCACAGTGTAGTACATAGTATATGAGTGAGTTGCACTGAAAAACTTAGAATATAAGAAACGCACAGTGTAGTACATAGTATATGAGTGAGTTGCACTGAAAAACTTAGAATATAAGAAACGCACAGTGTAGTACATAGTATATGAGTGAGTTGCACTGAAAAACTTAGAATATAAGAAACGCACAGTGTAGTACATAGTATATGAGTGAGTTGCACTGAAAAACTTAGAATATAAGAAACGCACAGTGTAGTACATAGATATGAGTGAGTTGCACTGAAAAACTTAGAATATAAGAAACGCACAGTGTAGTACATAGTATATGAGTGAGTTGCACTGAAAAACTTAGAATTTAAGAAACGCACAGTGTAGTACATAGTATATGAGTGAGTTGCACTGAAAAACTTAGAATATAAGAAACGCACAGTGTAGTACAAAGTATATGAGTGAGTTGCACTGAAAAACTTAGAATATAAGAAACGCACAGTGTAGTACATAGTATATGAGTGAGTTGCACTGAAAAACTTAGAATTTACTGAAAAACCCGCATTACACGAAATGCACAGTGTAGTACATATTATATGAGTGAGTTGCACTGAAAAACTTAGAATATAAGAAACGCACAGTGTAGTACATAGTATATGAGTGAGTTGCACTGAAAAACTTAGAATATAAGAAACGCACAGTGTAGTACATAGTATATGAGTGAGTTGCACTGAAAAACTTAGAATTTAGAGAAACGCACAGTGTAGTACATAGTATATGAGTGAGTTGCACTGAAAAACTTAGAATTTAGAGAAACGCACAGTGTAGTACATAGTATATGAGTGAGTTGCACTGAAAAACTTAGAATATAAGAAACGCACAGTGTAGTACATAGTATATGAGTGAGTTGCACTGAAAAACTTAGAATATAAGAAACGCACAGTGTAGTACATAGTATATGAGTGAGTTGCACTGAAAAACTTAGAATATAAGAAACGCACAGTGTAGTACATAGTATATGAGTGAGTTGCACTGAAAAACTTAGAATATAAGAAACGCACAGTGTAGTACATAGTATATGAGTGAGTTGCACTGAAAAACTTAGAATATAAGAAACGCACAGTGTAGTACATAGTATATGAGTGAGTTGCACTGAAAAACTTAGATTATAAGAAATGCACAGTGTAGTACATAGTATATGAGTGAGTTGCACTGAAAAACTTAGAATATAAGAAACGCACAGTGTAGTACATAGTATATGAGTGAGTTGCACTGAAAAACTTAGAATTTACTGAAAAACCCGCATTACACGAAATGCACAGTGTAGTACATATTATATGAGTGAGTTGCACTGAAAAACTTAGAATATAAGAAACGCACAGTGTAGTACATAGTATATGAGTGAGATGCACTGAAAAACTTAGAATATAAGAAACGCACAGTGTAGTACATAGTATATGAGTGAGTTGCACTGAAAAACTTAGAATATAAGAAACGCACAGTGTAGTACATAGTATATGAGTGAGTTGCACTGAAAAACTTAGAATATAAGAAACGCACAGTGTAGTACATAGTATATGAGTGAGTTGCACTGAAAAACTTAGAATATAAGAAACGCACAGTGTACTACATAGTATATGAGTGAGTTGCACTGAAAAACTTAGAATATAAGAAACGCACAGTGTAGTCCATAGTATATGAGTGAGTTGCACTGAAAAACTTAGAATATAAGAAACGCACAGTGTAGTACATAGTATATGAGTGAGTTGCACTGAAAAACTTAGAATTTAAGAAACGCACAGTGTAGTACATAGTATATGAGTGAGTTGCACTGAAAAACTTAGAATATAAGAAACGCACAGTGTAGTACAAAGTATATGAGTGAGTTGCACTGAAAAACTTAGAATATAAGAAACGCACAGTGTAGTACATAGTATTTGAGTGAGTTGCACTGAAAAACTTAGAATTTACTGAAAAACCCGCATTACACGAAATGCACAGTGTAGTACATATTATATGAGTGAGTTGCACTGAAAAACTTAGAATATAAGAAACGCACAGTGTAGTACATAGTATATGAGTGAGTTGCACTGAAAAACTTAGAATATAAGAAACGCACAGTGTAGTACATAGTATATGAGTGAGTTGCACTGAAAAACTTAGAATTTAGAGAAACGCACAGTGTAGTACATAGTATATGAGTGAGTTGCACTGAAAAACTTAGAATTTAGAGAAACGCACAGTGTAGTACATAGTATATGAGTGAGTTGCACTGAAAAACTTAGAATATAAGAAACGCACAGTGTAGTACATAGTATATGAGTGAGTTGCACTGAAAAACTTAGAATATAAGAAACGCACAGTGTAGTACATTGTATATGAGTGAGTTGCACTGAAAAACTTAGAATTTAAGAAACGCACAGTGTAGTACATAGTATATGAGTGAGTTGCACTGAAAAACTTAGAATATAAGAAACGCACAGTGTAGTACATAGTATATGAGTGAGTTGCACTGAAAAACTTAGAATATAAGAAACGCACAGTGTAGTACATAGTATATGAGTGAGTTGCACTGAAAAACTTAGAATATAAGAAACGCACAGTGTAGTACATAGTATATGAGTGAGTTGCACTGAAAAACTTAGAATATAAGAAACGCACAGTGTAGTACATAGTATATGAGTGAGTTGCACTGAAAAACTTAGAATATAAGAAACGCACAGTGTAGTACATAGTATATGAGTGAGTTGCACTGAAAAACTTAGAATATAAGAAACGCACAGTGTAGTACATAGTATATGAGTGAGTTGCACTGAAAAACTTAGAATATAAGAAACGCACAGTGTAGTACATAGTATATGAGTGAGTTGCACTGAAAAACTTAGAATATAAGAAACGCACAGTATAGTACATAGTATATGAGTGAGTTGCACTGAAAAACTTAGAATATAAGAAACGCACAGTGTAGTACATAGTATATGAGTGAGTTGCACTGAAAAACTTAGAATTTAGAGAAACGCACAGTGTAGTACATAGTATATGAGTGAGTTGCACTGAAAAACTTAGAATATAAGAAACGCACAGTGTAGTACATAGTATATGAGTGAGTTGCACTGAAAAACTTAGAATATAAGAAACGCACAGTGTAGTACATAGTATATGAGTGAGTTGCACTGAAAAACTTAGAATTTACTGAAAAACCCGCATTACACGAAATGCACAGTGTAGTACATATTATATGAGTGAGTTGCACTGAAAAACTTAGAATATAAGAAACGCACAGTGTAGTACATAGTATATGAGTGAGTTGCACTGAAAAACTTAGAATATAAGAAACGCACAGTGTAGTACATAGTACATGAGTGAGTTGAACTGAAAAACTTAGAATATAAGAAACGCACAGTGTAGTACATAGTATATGAGTGAGTTGCACTGAAAAACTTAGAATATAAGAAACGCACAGTGTAGTACATAGTATATGAGTGAGTTGCACTGAAAAACTTAGAATATAAGAAACGCACAGTGTAGTACATAGTATATGAGTGAGTTGCACTGAAAAACTTAGAATATAAGAAACGCACAGTGTAGTCCATAGTATATGAGTGAGTTGCACTGAAAAACTTAGAATATAAGAAACGCACAGTGTAGTACATAGTATATGAGTGAGTTGCACTGAAAAACTTAGAATTTAAGAAACGCACAGTGTAGTACATAGTATATGAGTGAGTTGCACTGAAAAACTTAGAATATAAGAAACGCACAGTGTAGTACAAAGTATATGAGTGAGTTGCACTGAAAAACTTAGAATATAAGAAACGCACAGTGTAGTACATAGTATATGAGTGAGTTGCACTGAAAAACTTAGAATTTACTGAAAAACCCGCATTACACGAAATGCACAGTGTAGTACATATTATATGAGTGAGTTGCACTGAAAAACTTAGAATATAAGAAACGCACAGTGTAGTGCATAGTATATGAGTGAGTTGCACTGAAAAACTTAGAATATAAGAAACGCACAGTGTAGTGCATAGTATATGAGTGAGTTGCACTGAAAAACTTAGAATATAAGAAACGCACAGTGTAGTACATAGTATACGAGTGAGTTGCACTGAAAAACTTAGAATATAAGAAACGCACAGTGTAGTACATAGTATATGAGTGAGTTGCACTGAAAAACTTAGAATATAAGAAACGCACAGTGTAGTACATAGTATATGAGTGAGTTGCACTGAAAAACTTAGAATATAAGAAACGCACAGTGTAGTACATAGTATATGAGTGAGTTGCACTGAAAAACTTAGAATATAAGAAACGCACAGTGTAGTACATAGTATATGAGTGAGTTGCACTGAAAAACTTAGAATATAAGAAACGCACAGTGTAGTACATAGTATATGAGTGAGTGGCACTGAAAAACTTAGAATTTAGAGAAACGCACAGTGTAGTACATAGTATATGAGTGAGTTGCACTGAAAAACTTAGAATTTAGAGAAACGCACAGTGTAGTACATAGTATATGAGTGAGTTGCACTGAAAAACTTAAAATATAAGAAACGCACAGTGTAGTACATAGTATATGAGTGAGTTGCACTGAAAAACTTAGAATATAAGAAACGCACAGTGTAGTACATTGTATATGAGTGAGTTGCACTGAAAAACTTAGAATTTAAGAAACGCACAGTGTAGTACATAGTATATGAGTGAGTTGAACTGAAAAACTTAGAATATAAGAAACGCACAGTGTAGTACATAGTATATGAGTGAGTTGCACTGAAAAACTTAGAATATAAGAAACGCACAGTGTAGTACATAGTATATGAGTGAGTTGCACTGAAAAACTTAGAATATAAGAAACGCACAGTGTATAGTATATGAGTGAGTTGAAGTGAAAAAACTTAGAATATAAGAAACGCACAGTGTAGTACATAGTATATGAGTGAGTTGCACTGAAAAACTTAGAATATAAGAAACGCACAGTGTAGTACATAGTATATGAGTGAGTTGCACTGAAAAACTTAGAATATAAGAAACGCACAGTGTAGTACATAGTATATGAGTGAGTTGCACTGAAAAACTTAGAATATAAGAAACGCACAGTGTAGTACATAGTATATGAGTGAGTTGCACTGAAAAACTTAGAATATAAGAAACGCACAGTGTAGTACATAGTATATGAGTGAGTTGCACTGAAAAACTTAGAATATAAGAAACGCACAGTGTAGTACATAGTATATGAGTGAGTTGCACTGAAAAACTTAGAATTTAGAGAAACGCACAGTGTAGTACATAGTATATGAGTGAGTTGCACTGAAAAACTTAGAATTTAGAGAAACGCACAGTGTAGTACATAGTATATGAGTGAGTTGCACTGAAAAACTTAGAATATAAGAAACGCACAGTGTAGTACATAGTATATGAGTGAGTTGCACAGAAAAACTTAGAATATAAGAAACGCACAGTGTAGTACATTGTATAGGAGTGAGTTGCACTGAAAAACTTAGAATTTAAGAAACGCACAGTGTAGTACATAGTATATGAGTGAGTTGCACTGAAAAACTTAGAATATAAGAAACGCACAGTGTAGTACATAGTATATCAGTGAGTTGCACTGAAAAACTTAGAATATAAGAAACGCACAGTGTAGTACATAGTATATGAGTGAGTTGCACTGAAAAACTTAGAATATAAGAAACGCACAGTGTATAGTATATGAGTGAGTTGCACTGAAAAACTTAGAATATAAGAAACGCACAGTGTAGTACATAGTATATGAGTGAGTTCCACTGAAAAACTTAGAATATAAGAAACGCACAGTGTAGTACATAATATATGAGTGAGTTGCACTGAAAAACTTAGAATTTACTGAAAAACCCGCATTACACGAAATGCACAGTGTAGTACATAGTATATGAGTGAGATGCACTGAAAAACTTAGAATATAAGAAACGCACAGTGTAGTACATAGTATATGAGTGAGTTGCACTGAAAAACTTAGAATTTACTGAAAAACCCGCATTACACGAAATGCACAGTGTAGTACATATTATATGAGTGAGTTGCACTGAAAAACTTAGAATATAAGAAACGCACAGTGTAGTACATAGTATATGAGTGAGTTGCACTGAAAAACTTAGAATATAAGAAACGCACAGTGTAGTACATAGTATATGAGTGAGTTGAACTGAAAAACTTAGAATATAAGAAACGCACAGTGTAGTACATAGTATATGAGTGAGTTGCACTGAAAAACTTAGAATATAAGAAACGCACAGTGTAGTACATAGTATATGAGTGAGTTGCACTGAAAAACTTAGAATATAAGAAACGCACAGTGTAGTACATAGTATATGAGTGAGTTGCACTGAAAAACTTAGAATATAAGAAACGCACAGTGTAGTCCATAGTATATGAGTGAGTTGCACTGAAAAACTTAGAATATAAGAAACGCACAGTGTAGTACATAGTATATGAGTGAGTTGCACTGAAAAACTTAGAATTTAAGAAACGCACAGTGTAGTACATAGTATATGAGTGAGTTGCACTGAAAAACTTAGAATATAAGAAACGCACAGTGTAGTACAAAGTATATGAGTGAGTTGCACTGAAAAACTTAGAATATAAGAAACGCACAGTGTAGTACATAGTATATGAGTGAGTTGCACTGAAAAACTTAGAATTTACTGAAAAACCCGCATTACACGAAATGCACAGTGTAGTACATATTATATGAGTGAGTTGCACTGAAAAACTTAGAATATAAGAAACGCACAGTGTAGTGCATAGTATATGAGTGAGTTGCACTGAAAAACTTAGAATATAAGAAACGCACAGTGTAGTGCATAGTATATGAGTGAGTTGCACTGAAAAACTTAGAATATAAGAAACGCACAGTGTAGTACATAGTATACGAGTGAGTTGCACTGAAAAACTTAGAATATAAGAAACGCACAGTGTAGTACATAGTATATGAGTGAGTTGCACTGAAAAACTTAGAATATAAGAAACGCACAGTGTAGTACATAGTATATGAGTGAGTTGCACTGAAAAACTTAGAATATAAGAAACGCACAGTGTAGTACATAGTATATGAGTGAGTTGCACTGAAAAACTTAGAATATAAGAAACGCACAGTGTAGTACATAGTATATGAGTGAGTTGCACTGAAAAACTTAGAATATAAGAAACGCACAGTGTAGTACATAGTATATGAGTGAGTGGCACTGAAAAACTTAGAATTTAGAGAAACGCACAGTGTAGTACATAGTATATGAGTGAGTTGCACTGAAAAACTTAGAATTTAGAGAAACGCACAGTGTAGTACATAGTATATGAGTGAGTTGCACTGAAAAACTTAGAATATAAGAAACGCACAGTGTAGTACATAGTATATGAGTGAGTTGCACTGAAAAACTTAGAATATAAGAAACGCACAGTGTAGTACATTGTATATGAGTGAGTTGCACTGAAAAACTTAGAATTTAAGAAACGCACAGTGTAGTACATAGTATATGAGTGAGTTGAACTGAAAAACTTAGAATATAAGAAACGCACAGTGTAGTACATAGTATATGAGTGAGTTGCACTGAAAAACTTAGAATATAAGAAACGCACAGTGTAGTACATAGTATATGAGTGAGTTGCACTGAAAAACTTAGAATATAAGAAACGCACAGTGTATAGTATATGAGTGAGTTGAAGTGAAAAAACTTAGAATATAAGAAACGCACAGTGTAGTACATAGTATATGAGTGAGTTGCACTGAAAAACTTAGAATATAAGAAACGCACAGTGTAGTACATAGTATATGAGTGAGTTGCACTGAAAAACTTAGAATATAAGAAACGCACAGTGTAGTACATAGTATATGAGTGAGTTGCACTGAAAAACTTAGAATATAAGAAACGCACAGTGTAGTACATAGTATATGAGTGAGTTGCACTGAAAAACTTAGAATATAAGAAACGCACAGTGTAGTACATAGTATATGAGTGAGTTGCACTGAAAAACTTAGAATATAAGAAACGCACAGTGTAGTACATAGTATATGAGTGAGTTGCACTGAAAAACTTAGAATTTAGAGAAACGCACAGTGTAGTACATAGTATATGAGTGAGTTGCACTGAAAAACTTAGAATTTAGAGAAACGCACAGTGTAGTACATAGTATATGAGTGAGTTGCACTGAAAAACTTAGAATATAAGAAACGCACAGTGTAGTACATAGTATATGAGTGAGTTGCACAGAAAAACTTAGAATATAAGAAACGCACAGTGTAGTACATTGTATAGGAGTGAGTTGCACTGAAAAACTTAGAATTTAAGAAACGCACAGTGTAGTACATAGTATATGAGTGAGTTGCACTGAAAAACTTAGAATATAAGAAACGCACAGTGTAGTACATAGTATATCAGTGAGTTGCACTGAAAAACTTAGAATATAAGAAACGCACAGTGTAGTACATAGTATATGAGTGAGTTGCACTGAAAAACTTAGAATATAAGAAACGCACAGTGTATAGTATATGAGTGAGTTGCACTGAAAAACTTAGAATATAAGAAACGCACAGTGTAGTACATAGTATATGAGTGAGTTCCACTGAAAAACTTAGAATATAAGAAACGCACAGTGTAGTACATAATATATGAGTGAGTTGCACTGAAAAACTTAGAATTTACTGAAAAACCCGCATTACACGAAATGCACAGTGTAGTACATAGTATATGAGTGAGATGCACTGAAAAACTTAGAATATAAGAAACGCACAGTGTAGTACATAGTATATGAGTGAGTTGCACTGAAAAACTTAGAATATAAGAAACGCACAGTGTAGTACATAGTATATGAGTGAGTTGCACTGAAAAACTTAGAATATAAGAAACGCACAGTGTATAGTATATGAGTGAGTTGCACTGAAAAACTTAGAATATAAGAAACGCACAGTGTAGTACATAGTATATGAGTGAGTTGCACTGAAAAACTTAGAATATAAGAAACGCACAGTGTAGTACATAGTATATGAGTGAGTTGCACTGAAAAACTTAGAATATAAGAAACGCACAGTGTAGTACATAGTATATGAGTGAGTTGCACTGAAAAACTTAGAATTTAGAGAAACGCACAGTGTAGTACATAGTATATGAGTGAGTTGCACTGAAAAACTTAGAATATAAGAAACGCACAGTGTAGTACATAGTATATGAGTGAGTTGCACTGAAAAACTTAGAATATAAGAAACGCACAGTGTAGTACATAGTATATGAGTGAGTTGCACTGAAAAACTTAGAATTTACTGAAAAACCCGCATTACACGAAATGCACAGTGTAGTACATATTATATGAGTGAGTTGCACTGAAAAACTTAGAATATAAGAAACGCACAGTGTAGTACATAGTATATGAGTGAGTTGCACTGAAAAACTTAGAATATAAGAAACGCACAGTGTAGTACATAGTATATGAGTGAGTTGAACTGAAAAACTTAGAATATAAGAAACGCACAGTGTAGTACATAGTATATGAGTGAGTTGCACTGAAAAACTTAGAATATAAGAAACGCACAGTGTAGTACATAGTATATGAGTGAGTTGCACTGAAAAACTTAGAATATAAGAAACGCACAGTGTAGTACATAGTATATGAGTGAGTTGCACTGAAAAACTTAGAATATAAGAAACGCACAGTGTAGTCCATAGTATATGAGTGAGTTGCACTGAAAAACTTAGAATATAAGAAACGCACAGTGTAGTACATAGTATATGAGTGAGTTGCACTGAAAAACTTAGAATTTAAGAAACGCACAGTGTAGTACATAGTATATGAGTGAGTTGCACTGAAAAACTTAGAATATAAGAAACGCACAGTGTAGTACAAAGTATATGAGTGAGTTGCACTGAAAAACTTAGAATATAAGAAACGCACAGTGTAGTACATAGTATATGAGTGAGTTGCACTGAAAAACTTAGAATTTACTGAAAAACCCGCATTACACGAAATGCACAGTGTAGTACATATTATATGAGTGAGTTGCACTGAAAAACTTAGAATATAAGAAACGCACAGTGTAGTGCATAGTATATGAGTGAGTTGCACTGAAAAACTTAGAATATAAGAAACGCACAGTGTAGTGCATAGTATATGAGTGAGTTGCACTGAAAAACTTAGAATATAAGAAACGCACAGTGTAGTACATAGTATACGAGTGAGTTGCACTGAAAAACTTAGAATATAAGAAACGCACAGTGTAGTACATAGTATATGAGTGAGTTGCACTGAAAAACTTAGAATATAAGAAACGCACAGTGTAGTACATAGTATATGAGTGAGTTGCACTGAAAAACTTAGAATATAAGAAACGCACAGTGTAGTACATAGTATATGAGTGAGTTGCACTGAAAAACTTAGAATATAAGAAACGCACAGTGTAGTACATAGTATATGAGTGAGTTGCACTGAAAAACTTAGAATATAAGAAACGCACAGTGTAGTACATAGTATATGAGTGAGTGGCACTGAAAAACTTAGAATTTAGAGAAACGCACAGTGTAGTACATAGTATATGAGTGAGTTGCACTGAAAAACTTAGAATTTAGAGAAACGCACAGTGTAGTACATAGTATATGAGTGAGTTGCACTGAAAAACTTAGAATATAAGAAACGCACAGTGTAGTACATAGTATATGAGTGAGTTGCACTGAAAAACTTAGAATATAAGAAACGCACAGTGTAGTACATTGTATATGAGTGAGTTGCACTGAAAAACTTAGAATTTAAGAAACGCACAGTGTAGTACATAGTATATGAGTGAGTTGAACTGAAAAACTTAGAATATAAGAAACGCACAGTGTAGTACATAGTATATGAGTGAGTTGCACTGAAAAACTTAGAATATAAGAAACGCACAGTGTAGTACATAGTATATGAGTGAGTTGCACTGAAAAACTTAGAATATAAGAAACGCACAGTGTATAGTATATGAGTGAGTTGAAGTGAAAAAACTTAGAATATAAGAAACGCACAGTGTAGTACATAGTATATGAGTGAGTTGCACTGAAAAACTTAGAATATAAGAAACGCACAGTGTAGTACATAGTATATGAGTGAGTTGCACTGAAAAACTTAGAATATAAGAAACGCACAGTGTAGTACATAGTATATGAGTGAGTTGCACTGAAAAACTTAGAATATAAGAAACGCACAGTGTAGTACATAGTATATGAGTGAGTTGCACTGAAAAACTTAGAATATAAGAAACGCACAGTGTAGTACATAGTATATGAGTGAGTTGCACTGAAAAACTTAGAATATAAGAAACGCACAGTGTAGTACATAGTATATGAGTGAGTTGCACTGAAAAACTTAGAATTTAGAGAAACGCACAGTGTAGTACATAGTATATGAGTGAGTTGCACTGAAAAACTTAGAATTTAGAGAAACGCACAGTGTAGTACATAGTATATGAGTGAGTTGCACTGAAAAACTTAGAATATAAGAAACGCACAGTGTAGTACATAGTATATGAGTGAGTTGCACAGAAAAACTTAGAATATAAGAAACGCACAGTGTAGTACATTGTATAGGAGTGAGTTGCACTGAAAAACTTAGAATTTAAGAAACGCACAGTGTAGTACATAGTATATGAGTGAGTTGCACTGAAAAACTTAGAATATAAGAAACGCACAGTGTAGTACATAGTATATCAGTGAGTTGCACTGAAAAACTTAGAATATAAGAAACGCACAGTGTAGTACATAGTATATGAGTGAGTTGCACTGAAAAACTTAGAATATAAGAAACGCACAGTGTATAGTATATGAGTGAGTTGCACTGAAAAACTTAGAATATAAGAAACGCACAGTGTAGTACATAGTATATGAGTGAGTTCCACTGAAAAACTTAGAATATAAGAAACGCACAGTGTAGTACATAATATATGAGTGAGTTGCACTGAAAAACTTAGAATTTACTGAAAAACCCGCATTACACGAAATGCACAGTGTAGTACATAGTATATGAGTGAGATGCACTGAAAAACTTAGAATATAAGAAACGCACAGTGTAGTACATAGTATATGAGTGAGTTGCACTGAAAAACTTAGAATATAAGAAACGCACAGTGTAGTACATAGTATATGAGTGAGTTGCACTGAAAAACTTAGAATATAAGAAACGCACAGTGTATAGTATATGAGTGAGTTGCACTGAAAAACTTAGAATATAAGAAACGCACAGTGTAGTACATAGTATATGAGTGAGTTGCACTGAAAAACTTAGAATATAAGAAACGCACAGTGTAGTACATAGTATATGAGTGAGTTGCACTGAAAAACTTAGAATATAAGAAACGCACAGTGTAGTACATAGTATATGAGTGAGTTGCACTGAAAAACTTAGAATATAAGAAACGCACAGTGTAGTACATAGTATATGAGTGAGTTGCACTGAAAAACTTAGAATATAAGAAACGCACAGTGTAGTACATAGTATATGAGTGAGTTGCACTGAAAAACTTAGAATTTAAGAAACGCACAGTGTAGTACATAGTATATGAGTGAGTTGCACTGAAAAACTTAGAATATAAGAAACGCACAGTGTAGTACAAAGTATATGAGTGAGTTGCACTGAAAAACTTAGAATATAAGAAACGCACAGTGTAGTACATAGTATATGAGTGAGTTGCACTGAAAAACTTAGAATTTACTGAAAAACCCGCATTACACGAAATGCACAGTGTAGTACATATTATATGAGTGAGTTGCACTGAAAAACTTAGAATATAAGAAACGCACAGTGTAGTGCATAGTATATGAGTGAGTTGCACTGAAAAACTTAGAATATAAGAAACGCACAGTGTAGTGCATAGTATATGAGTGAGTTGCACTGAAAAACTTAGAATATAAGAAACGCACAGTGTAGTACATAGTATACGAGTGAGTTGCACTGAAAAACTTAGAATATAAGAAACGCACAGTGTAGTACATAGTATATGAGTGAGTTGCACTGAAAAACTTAGAATATAAGAAACGCACAGTGTAGTACATAGTATATGAGTGAGTTGCACTGAAAAACTTAGAATATAAGAAACGCACAGTGTAGTACATAGTATATGAGTGAGTTGCACTGAAAAACTTAGAATATAAGAAACGCACAGTGTAGTACATAGTATATGAGTGAGTTGCACTGAAAAACTTAGAATATAAGAAACGCACAGTGTAGTACATAGTATATGAGTGAGTGGCACTGAAAAACTTAGAATTTAGAGAAACGCACAGTGTAGTACATAGTATATGAGTGAGTTGCACTGAAAAACTTAGAATTTAGAGAAACGCACAGTGTAGTACATAGTATATGAGTGAGTTGCACTGAAAAACTTAGAATATAAGAAACGCACAGTGTAGTACATAGTATATGAGTGAGTTGCATTGAAAAACTTAGAATATAAGAAACGCACAGTGTAGTACATTGTATATGAGTGAGTTGCACTGAAAAACTTAGAATTTAAGAAACGCACAGTGTAGTACATAGTATATGAGTGAGTTGAACTGAAAAACTTAGAATATAAGAAACGCACAGTGTAGTACATAGTATATGAGTGAGTTGCACTGAAAAACTTAGAATATAAGAAACGCACAGTGTAGTACATAGTATATGAGTGAGTTGCACTGAAAAACTTAGAATATAAGAAACGCACAGTGTATAGTATATGAGTGAGTTGAAGTGAAAAAACTTAGAATATAAGAAACGCACAGTGTAGTACATAGTATATGAGTGAGTTGCACTGAAAAACTTAGAATATAAGAAACGCACAGTGTAGTACATAGTATATGAGTGAGTTGCACTGAAAAACTTAGAATATAAGAAACGCACAGTGTAGTACATAGTATATGAGTGAGTTGCACTGAAAAACTTAGAATATAAGAAACGCACAGTGTAGTACATAGTATATGAGTGAGTTGCACTGAAAAACTTAGAATATAAGAAACGCACAGTGTAGTACATAGTATATGAGTGAGTTGCACTGAAAAACTTAGAATATAAGAAACGCACAGTGTAGTACATAGTATATGAGTGAGTTGCACTGAAAAACTTAGAATTTAGAGAAACGCACAGTGTAGTACATAGTATATGAGTGAGTTGCACTGAAAAACTTAGAATTTAGAGAAACGCACAGTGTAGTACATAGTATATGAGTGAGTTGCACTGAAAAACTTAGAATATAAGAAACGCACAGTGTAGTACATAGTATATGAGTGAGTTGCACAGAAAAACTTAGAATATAAGAAACGCACAGTGTAGTACATTGTATAGGAGTGAGTTGCACTGAAAAACTTAGAATTTAAGAAACGCACAGTGTAGTACATAGTATATGAGTGAGTTGCACTGAAAAACTTAGAATATAAGAAACAAACAGTGTAGTACATAGTATATCAGTGAGTTGCACTGAAAAACTTAGAATATAAGAAACGCACAGTGTAGTACATAGTATATGAGTGAGTTGCACTGAAAAACTTAGAATATAAGAAACGCACAGTGTATAGTATATGAGTGAGTTGCACTGAAAAACTTAGAATATAAGAAACGCACAGTGTAGTACATAGTATATGAGTGAGTTCCACTGAAAAACTTAGAATATAAGAAACGCACAGTGTAGTACATAATATATGAGTGAGTTGCACTGAAAAACTTAGAATTTACTGAAAAACCCGCATTACACGAAATGCACAGTGTAGTACATAGTATATGAGTGAGATGCACTGAAAAACTTAGAATATAAGAAACGCACAGTGTAGTACATAGTATATGAGTGAGTTGCACTGAAAAACTTAGAATATAAGAAACGCACAGTGTAGTACATAGTATATGAGTGAGTTGCACTGAAAAACTTAGAATATAAGAAACGCACAGTGTAGTACATAGTATAAGAGTGAGTTGCACTGAAAAACTTAGAATATAAGAAACGCACAGTGTAGTACATAGTATATGAGTGAGTTGCACTGAAAAACTTAGAATATAAGAAACGCACAGTGTAGTACATAGTATATGAGTGAGTTGCACTGAAAAACTTAGAATATAAGAAACGCACAGTGTATAGTATATGAGTGAGTTGCACTGAAAAACTTAGAATATAAGAAACGCACAGTGTAGTACATAGTATATGAGTGAGTTGCACTGAAAAACTTAGAATATAAGAAACGCACAGTGTAGTACATAGTATATGAGTGAGTTGCACTGAAAAACTTAGAATATAAGAAACGCACAGTGTAGTACATAGTATATGAGTGAGTTGCACTGAAAAACTTAGAATATAAGAAACGCACAGTGTAGTACATAGTATATGAGTGAGTTGCACTGAAAAACTTAGAATATAAGAAACGCACAGTGTAGTACATAGTATATGAGTGAGTTGCACTGAAAAACTTAGAATTTAAGAAACGCACAGTGTAGTACATATTATATGAGTGAGTTGCACTGAAAAACTTAGAATATAAGAAACGCACAGTGTAGTACAAAGTATATGAGTGAGTTGCACTGAAAAACTTAGAATATAAGAAACGCACAGTGTAGTACATAGTATATGAGTGAGTTGCACTGAAAAACTTAGAATTTACTGAAAAACCCGCATTACACGAAATGCACAGTGTAGTACATATTATATGAGTGAGTTGCACTGAAAAACTTAGAATATAAGAAAAGCACAGTGTAGTGCATAGTATATGAGTGAGATGCACTGAAAAACTTAGAATATAAGAAACGCACAGTGTAGTACATAGTATATGAGTGAGTTGCACTGAAAAACTTAGAATATAAGAAACGGACAGTGTAGTACATAGTATACGAGTGAGTTGCACTGAAAAACTTAGAATATAAGAAACGCACAGTGTAGTACATAGTATATGAGTGAGTTGCACTGAAAAACTTAGAATATAAGAAACGCACAGTGTAGTACATAGTATATGAGTGAGTTGCACTGAAAAACTTAGAATATAAGAAACGCACAGTGTAGTACATAGTATATGAGTGAGTTGCACTGAAAAACTTAGAATATAAGAAACGCACAGTGTAGTACATAGTATATGAGTGAGTTGCACTGAAAAACTTAGAATATAAGAAACGCACAGTGTAGTACATAGTATATGAGTGAGTTGCACTGAAAAACTTAGAATATAAGAAACGCACAGTGTAGTACATAGTATATGAGTGAGTTGCACTGAAAAACTTAGAATTTAGAGAAACGCACAGTGTAGTACATAGTATATGAGTGAGTTGCACTGAAAAACTTAGAATTTAGAGAAACGCACAGTGTAGTACATAGTATATGAGTGAGTTGCACTGAAAAACTTAGAATATAAGAAACGCACAGTGTAGTACATAGTATATGAGTGAGTTGCACTGAAAAACTTAGAATATAAGAAACGCACAGTGTAGTACATAGTATATGAGTGAGTTGCACTGAAAAACTTAGAATATAAGAAACGCACAGTGTATAGTATATGAGTGAGTTGCACTGAAAAAACTTAGAATATAAGAAACGCACAGTGTAGTACATAGTATATGAGTGAGTTGCACTGAAAAACTTAGAATATAAGAAACGCACAGTGTAGTACATAGTATATGAGTGAGTTGCACTGAAAAACTTAGAATATAAGAAACGCACAGTGTAGTACATAGTATATGAGTGAGTTGCACTGAAAAACTTAGAATATAAGAAACGCACAGTGTAGTACATAGTATATGAGTGAGTTGCACTGAAAAACTTAGAATATAAGAAACGCACAGTGTAGTACATAGTATATGAGTGAGTTGCACTGAAAAACTTAGAATATAAGAAACGCACAGTGTAGTACATAGTATATGAGTGAGTTGCACTGAAAAACTTAGAATTTAGAGAAACGCACAGTGTAGTACATAGTATATGAGTGAGTTGCACTGAAAAACTTAGAATTTAGAGAAACGCACAGTGTAGTACATAGTATATGAGTGAGTTGCACTGAAAAACTTAGAATATAAGAAACGCACAGTGTAGTACATAGTATATGAGTGAGTTGCACAGAAAAACTTAGAATATAAGAAACGCACAGTGTAGTACATTGTATATGAGTGAGTTGCACTGAAAAACTTAGAATTTAAGAAACGCACAGTGTAGTACATAGTATATGAGTGAGTTGCACTGAAAAACTTAGAATATAAGAAACGCACAGTGTAGTACATAGTATATGAGTGAGTTGCACTGAAAAACTTAGAATATAAGAAACGCACAGTGTAGTACATAGTATATGAGTGAGTTGCACTGAAAAACTTAGAATATAAGAAACGCACAGTGTAGTACATAGTATATGAGTGAGTTGCACTGAAAAACTTAGAATATAAGAAACGCACAGTGTAGTACATAGTATATGAGTGAGTTGCACTGAAAAACTTAGAATATAAGAAACGCACAGTGTAGTACATAGTATATGAGTGAGTTGCACTGAAAAACTTAGATTATAAGAAATGCACAGTGTAGTACATAGTATATGAGTGAGTTGCACTGAAAAACTTAGAATATAAGAAACGCACAGTGTAGTACATAGTATATGAGTGAGTTGCACTGAAAAACTTAGAATTTACTGAAAAACCCGCATTACACGAAATGCACAGTGTAGTACATATTATATGAGTGAGTTGCACTGAAAAACTTAGAATATAAGAAACGCACAGTGTAGTACATAGTATATGAGTGAGATGCACTGAAAAACTTAGAATATAAGAAACGCACAGTGTAGTACATAGTATATGAGTGAGTTGCACTGAAAAACTTAGAATATAAGAAACGCACAGTGTAGTACATAGTATATGAGTGAGTTGCACTGAAAAACTTAGAATATAAGAAACGCACAGTGTAGTACATAGTATATGAGTGAGTTGCACTGAAAAACTTAGAATATAAGAAACGCACAGTGTATAGTATATGAGTGAGTTGCACTGAAAAAACTTAGAATATAAGAAACGCACAGTGTAGTACATAGTATATGAGTGAGTTGCACTGAAAAACTTAGAATATAAGAAACGCACAGTGTAGTACATAGTATATGAGTGAGTTGCACTGAAAAACTTAGAATATAAGAAACGCACAGTGTAGTACATAGTATATGAGTGAGTTGCACTGAAAAACTTAGAATATAAGAAACGCACAGTGTAGTACATAGTATATGAGTGAGTTGCACTGAAAAACTTAGAATATAAGAAACGCACAGTGTAGTACATAGTATATGAGTGATTTGCACTGAAAAACTTAGAATATAAGAAACGCACAGTGTAGTACATAGTATATGAGTGAGTTGCACTGAAAAACTTAGAATTTAGAGAAACGCACAGTGTAGTACATAGTATATGAGTGAGTTGCACTGAAAAACTTAGAATTTAGAGAAACGCACAGTGTAGTACATAGTATATGAGTGAGTTGCACTGAAAAACTTAGAATATAAGAAACGCACAGTGTAGTACATAGTATATGAGTGAGTTGCACAGAAAAACTTAGAATATAAGAAACGCACAGTGTAGTACATTGTATATGAGTGAGTTGCACTGAAAAACTTAGAATTTAAGAAACGCACAGTGTAGTACATAGTATATGAGTGAGTTGCACTGAAAAACTTAGAATATAAGAAACGCACAGTGTAGTACATAGTATATGAGTGAGTTGCACTGAAAAACTTAGAATATAAGAAACGCACAGTGTAGTACATAGTATATGAGTGAGTTGCACTGAAAAACTTAGAATATAAGAAACGCACAGTGTAGTACATAGTATATGAGTGAGTTGCACTGAAAAACTTAGAATATAAGAAACGCACAGTGTAGTACATAGTATATGAGTGAGTTGCACTGAAAAACTTAGAATATAAGAAACGCACAGTGTAGTACATAGTATATGAGTGAGTTGCACTGAAAAACTTAGATTATAAGAAATGCACAGTGTAGTACATAGTATATGAGTGAGTTGCACTGAAAAACTTAGAATATAAGAAACGCACAGTGTAGTACATAGTATATGAGTGAGTTGCACTGAAAAACTTAGAATTTACTGAAAAACCCGCATTACACGAAATGCACAGTGTAGTACATATTATATGAGTGAGTTGCACTGAAAAACTTAGAATATAAGAAACGCACAGTGTAGTACATAGTATATGAGTGAGATGCACTGAAAAACTTAGAATATAAGAAACGCACAGTGTAGTACATAGTATATGAGTGAGTTGCACTGAAAAACTTAGAATATAAGAAACGCACAGTGTAGTACATAGTATATGAGTGAGTTGCACTGAAAAACTTAGAATATAAGAAACGCACAGTGTAGTACATAGTATATGAGTGAGTTGCACTGAAAAACTTAGAATATAAGAAACGCACAGTGTAGTACATAGTATATGAGTGAGTTGCACTGAAAAACTTAGAATATAAGAAACGCACAGTGTAGTACATAGTATATGAGTGAGTTGCACTGAAAAACTTAGAATATAAGAAACGCACAGAGTAGTACATAGTATATGAGTGAGTTGCACTGAAAAACTTAGAATATAAGAAACGCACAGTGTAGTACATTGTATATGAGTGAGTTGCACTGAAAAACTTAGAATTTAAGAAACGCACAGTGTAGTACATAGTATATGAGTGAGTTGCACTGAAAAACTTAGAATATAAGAAACGCACAGTGTAGTACATAGTATATGAGTGAGTTGCACTGAAAAACTTAGAATATAAGAAACGCACAGTGTAGTACATAGTATATGAGTGAGTTGCACTGAAAAACTTAGAATATAAGAAACGCACAGTGTAGTACATAGTATATGAGTGAGTTGCACTGAAAAACTTAGAATATAAGAAACGCACAGTGTAGTACATAGTATATGAGTGAGTTGCACTGAAAAACTTAGAATATAAGAAACGCACAGTGTAGTACATAGTATATGAGTGAGTTGCACTGAAAAACTTAGAATATAAGAAACGCACAGTGTAGTACATAGTATATGAGTGAGTTGCACTGAAAAACTTAGAATTTAGAGAAACGCACAGTGTAGTACATAGTATATGAGTGAGTTGCACTGAAAAACTTAGAATATAAGAAACGCACAGTGTAGTACATAGTATATGAGTGAGTTGCACTGAAAAACTTAGAATATAAGAAACGCACAGTGTAGTACATAGTATATGAGTGAGTTGCACTGAAAAACTTAGAATTTACTGAAAAACCCGCATTACACGAAATGCACAGTGTAGTACATATTATATGAGTGAGTTGCACTGAAAAACTTAGAATATAAGAAACGCACAGTGTAGTACATAGTATATGAGTGAGTTGCACTGAAAAACTTAGAATATAAGAAACGCACAGTGTAGTACATAGTATATGAGTGAGTTGAACTGAAAAACTTAGAATATAAGAAACGCACAGTGTAGTACATAGTATATGAGTGAGTTGCACTGAAAAACTTAGAATATAAGAAACGCACAGTGTAGTACATAGTATATGAGTGAGTTGCACTGAAAAACTTAGAATATAAGAAACGCACAGTGTAGTACATAGTATATGAGTGAGTTGCACTGAAAAACTTAGAATATAAGAAACGCACAGTGTAGTCCATAGTATATGAGTGAGTTGCACTGAAAAACTTAGAATATAAGAAACGCACAGTGTAGTACATAGTATATGAGTGAGTTGCACTGAAAAACTTAGAATTTAAGAAACGCACAGTGTAGTACATAGTATATGAGTGAGTTGCACTGAAAAACTTAGAATATAAGAAACGCACAGTGTAGTACAAAGTATATGAGTGAGTTGCACTGAAAAACTTAGAATATAAGAAACGCACAGTGTAGTACATAGTATATGAGTGAGTTGCACTGAAAAACTTAGAATTTACTGAAAAACCCGCATTACACGAAATGCACAGTGTAGTACATATTATATGAGTGAGTTGCACTGAAAAACTTAGAATATAAGAAACGCACAGTGTAGTGCATAGTATATGAGTGAGTTGCACTGAAAAACTTAGAATATAAGAAACGCACAGTGTAGTGCATAGTATATGAGTGAGTTGCACTGAAAAACTTAGAATATAAGAAACGCACAGTGTAGTACATAGTATACGAGTGAGTTGCACTGAAAAACTTAGAATATAAGAAACGCACAGTGTAGTACATAGTATATGAGTGAGTTGCACTGAAAAACTTAGAATATAAGAAACGCACAGTGTAGTACATAGTATATGAGTGAGTTGCACTGAAAAACTTAGAATATAAGAAACGCACAGTGTAGTACATAGTATATGAGTGAGTTGCACTGAAAAACTTAGAATATAAGAAACGCACAGTGTAGTACATAGTATATGAGTGAGTTGCACTGAAAAACTTAGAATATAAGAAACGCACAGTGTAGTACATAGTATATGAGTGAGTGGCACTGAAAAACTTAGAATTTAGAGAAACGCACAGTGTAGTACATAGTATATGAGTGAGTTGCACTGAAAAACTTAGAATTTAGAGAAACGCACAGTGTAGTACATAGTATATGAGTGAGTTGCACTGAAAAACTTAGAATATAAGAAACGCACAGTGTAGTACATAGTATATGAGTGAGTTGCACTGAAAAACTTAGAATATAAGAAACGCACAGTGTAGTACATTGTATATGAGTGAGTTGCACTGAAAAACTTAGAATTTAAGAAACGCACAGTGTAGTACATAGTATATGAGTGAGTTGAACTGAAAAACTTAGAATATAAGAAACGCACAGTGTAGTACATAGTATATGAGTGAGTTGCACTGAAAAACTTAGAATATAAGAAACGCACAGTGTAGTACATAGTATATGAGTGAGTTGCACTGAAAAACTTAGAATATAAGAAACGCACAGTGTATAGTATATGAGTGAGTTGAAGTGAAAAAACTTAGAATATAAGAAACGCACAGTGTAGTACATAGTATATGAGTGAGTTGCACTGAAAAACTTAGAATATAAGAAACGCACAGTGTAGTACATAGTATATGAGTGAGTTGCACTGAAAAACTTAGAATATAAGAAACGCACAGTGTAGTACATAGTATATGAGTGAGTTGCACTGAAAAACTTAGAATATAAGAAACGCACAGTGTAGTACATAGTATATGAGTGAGTTGCACTGAAAAACTTAGAATATAAGAAACGCACAGTGTAGTACATAGTATATGAGTGAGTTGCACTGAAAAACTTAGAATTTAGAGAAACGCACAGTGTAGTACATAGTATATGAGTGAGTTGCACTGAAAAACTTAGAATTTAGAGAAACGCACAGTGTAGTACATAGTATATGAGTGAGTTGCACTGAAAAACTTAGAATATAAGAAACGCACAGTGTAGTACATAGTATATGAGTGAGTTGCACAGAAAAACTTAGAATATAAGAAACGCACAGTGTAGTACATTGTATAGGAGTGAGTTGCACTGAAAAACTTAGAATTTAAGAAACGCACAGTGTAGTACATAGTATATGAGTGAGTTGCACTGAAAAACTTAGAATATAAGAAACGCACAGTGTAGTACATAGTATATCAGTGAGTTGCACTGAAAAACTTAGAATATAAGAAACGCACAGTGTAGTACATAGTATATGAGTGAGTTGCACTGAAAAACTTAGAATATAAGAAACGCACAGTGTATAGTATATGAGTGAGTTGCACTGAAAAACTTAGAATATAAGAAACGCACAGTGTAGTACATAGTATATGAGTGAGTTCCACTGAAAAACTTAGAATATAAGAAACGCACAGTGTAGTACATAATATATGAGTGAGTTGCACTGAAAAACTTAGAATTTACTGAAAAACCCGCATTACACGAAATGCACAGTGTAGTACATAGTATATGAGTGAGATGCACTGAAAAAGTTAGAATATAAGAAACGCACAGTGTAGTACATAGTATATGAGTGAGTTGCACTGAAAAACTTAGAATATAAGAAACGCACAGTGTAGTACATAGTATATGAGTGAGTTGCACTGAAAAACTTAGAATATAAGAAACGCACAGTGTAGTACATAGTATATGAGTGAGTTGCACTGAAAAACTTAGAATTTAGAGAAACGCACAGTGTAGTACATAGTATATGAGTGAGTTGCACTGAAAAACTTAGAATATAAGAAACGCACAGTGTAGTACATAGTATATGAGTGAGTTGCACTGAAAAACTTAGAATATAAGAAACGCACAGTGTAGTACATAGTATATGAGTGAGTTGCACTGAAAAACTTAGAATTTACTGAAAAACCCGCATTACACGAAATGCACAGTGTAGTACATATTATATGAGTGAGTTGCACTGAAAAACTTAGAATATAAGAAACGCACAGTGTAGTACATAGTATATGAGTGAGTTGCACTGAAAAACTTAGAATATAAGAAACGCACAGTGTAGTACATAGTATATGAGTGAGTTGAACTGAAAAACTTAGAATATAAGAAACGCACAGTGTAGTACATAGTATATGAGTGAGTTGCACTGAAAAACTTAGAATATAAGAAACGCACAGTGTAGTACATAGTATATGAGTGAGTTGCACTGAAAAACTTAGAATATAAGAAACGCACAGTGTAGTACATAGTATATGAGTGAGTTGCACTGAAAAACTTAGAATATAAGAAACGCACAGTGTAGTCCATAGTATATGAGTGAGTTGCACTGAAAAACTTAGAATATAAGAAACGCACAGTGTAGTACATAGTATATGAGTGAGTTGCACTGAAAAACTTAGAATTTAAGAAACGCACAGTGTAGTACATAGTATATGAGTGAGTTGCACTGAAAAACTTAGAATATAAGAAACGCACAGTGTAGTACAAAGTATATGAGTGAGTTGCACTGAAAAACTTAGAATATAAGAAACGCACAGTGTAGTACATAGTATATGAGTGAGTTGCACTGAAAAACTTAGAATTTACTGAAAAACCCGCATTACACGAAATGCACAGTGTAGTACATATTATATGAGTGAGTTGCACTGAAAAACTTAGAATATAAGAAACGCACAGTGTAGTGCATAGTATATGAGTGAGTTGCACTGAAAAACTTAGAATATAAGAAACGCACAGTGTAGTGCATAGTATATGAGTGAGTTGCACTGAAAAACTTAGAATATAAGAAACGCACAGTGTAGTACATAGTATACGAGTGAGTTGCACTGAAAAACTTAGAATATAAGAAACGCACAGTGTAGTACATAGTATATGAGTGAGTTGCACTGAAAAACTTAGAATATAAGAAACGCACAGTGTAGTACATAGTATATGAGTGAGTTGCACTGAAAAACTTAGAATATAAGAAACGCACAGTGTAGTACATAGTATATGAGTGAGTTGCACTGAAAAACTTAGAATATAAGAAACGCACAGTGTAGTACATAGTATATGAGTGAGTTGCACTGAAAAACTTAGAATATAAGAAACGCACAGTGTAGTACATAGTATATGAGTGAGTGGCACTGAAAAACTTAGAATTTAGAGAAACGCACAGTGTAGTACATAGTATATGAGTGAGTTGCACTGAAAAACTTAGAATTTAGAGAAACGCACAGTGTAGTACATAGTATATGAGTGAGTTGCACTGAAAAACTTAGAATATAAGAAACGCACAGTGTAGTACATAGTATATGAGTGAGTTGCACTGAAAAACTTAGAATATAAGAAACGCACAGTGTAGTACATTGTATATGAGTGAGTTGCACTGAAAAACTTAGAATTTAAGAAACGCACAGTGTAGTACATAGTATATGAGTGAGTTGAACTGAAAAACTTAGAATATAAGAAACGCACAGTGTAGTACATAGTATATGAGTGAGTTGCACTGAAAAACTTAGAATATAAGAAACGCACAGTGTAGTACATAGTATATGAGTGAGTTGCACTGAAAAACTTAGAATATAAGAAACGCACAGTGTATAGTATATGAGTGAGTTGAAGTGAAAAAACTTAGAATATAAGAAACGCACAGTGTAGTACATAGTATATGAGTGAGTTGCACTGAAAAACTTAGAATATAAGAAACGCACAGTGTAGTACATAGTATATGAGTGAGTTGCACTGAAAAACTTAGAATATAAGAAACGCACAGTGTAGTACATAGTATATGAGTGAGTTGCACTGAAAAACTTAGAATATAAGAAACGCACAGTGTAGTACATAGTATATGAGTGAGTTGCACTGAAAAACTTAGAATATAAGAAACGCACAGTGTAGTACATAGTATATGAGTGAGTTGCACTGAAAAACTTAGAATTTAGAGAAACGCACAGTGTAGTACATAGTATATGAGTGAGTTGCACTGAAAAACTTAGAATTTAGAGAAACGCACAGTGTAGTACATAGTATATGAGTGAGTTGCACTGAAAAACTTAGAATATAAGAAACGCACAGTGTAGTACATAGTATATGAGTGAGTTGCACAGAAAAACTTAGAATATAAGAAACGCACAGTGTAGTACATTGTATAGGAGTGAGTTGCACTGAAAAACTTAGAATTTAAGAAACGCACAGTGTAGTACATAGTATATGAGTGAGTTGCACTGAAAAACTTAGAATATAAGAAACGCACAGTGTAGTACATAGTATATCAGTGAGTTGCACTGAAAAACTTAGAATATAAGAAACGCACAGTGTAGTACATAGTATATGAGTGAGTTGCACTGAAAAACTTAGAATATAAGAAACGCACAGTGTATAGTATATGAGTGAGTTGCACTGAAAAACTTAGAATATAAGAAACGCACAGTGTAGTACATAGTATATGAGTGAGTTCCACTGAAAAACTTAGAATATAAGAAACGCACAGTGTAGTACATAATATATGAGTGAGTTGCACTGAAAAACTTAGAATTTACTGAAAAACCCGCATTACACGAAATGCACAGTGTAGTACATAGTATATGAGTGAGATGCACTGAAAAAGTTAGAATATAAGAAACGCACAGTGTAGTACATAGTATATGAGTGAGTTGCACTGAAAAACTTAGAATATAAGAAACGCACAGTGTAGTACATAGTATATGAGTGAGTTGCACTGAAAAACTTAGAATATAAGAAACGCACAGTGTAGTACATAGTATAAGAGTGAGTTGCACTGAAAAACTTAGAATATAAGTAACGCACAGTGTAGTACATAGTATATGAGTGAGTTGCACTGAAAAACTTAGAATATAAGAAACGCACAGTGTAGTACATAGTATATGAGTGAGTTGCACTGAAAAACTTAGAATATAAGAAACGCACAGTGTATAGTATATGAGTGAGTTGCACTGAAAAACTTAGAATATAAGAAACGCACAGTGTAGTACATAGTATATGAGTGAGTTGCACTGAAAAACTTAGAATATAAGAAACGCACAGTGTAGTACATAGTATATGAGTGAGTTGCACTGAAAAACTTAGAATATAAGAAACGCACAGTGTAGTACATAGTATATGAGTGAGTTGCACTGAAAAACTTAGAATATAAGAAACGCACAGTGTAGTACATAGTATATGAGTGAGTTGCACTGAAAAACTTAGAATATAAGAAACGCACAGTGTAGTACATAGTATATGAGTGAGTTGCACTGAAAAACTTAGAATTTAAGAAACGCACAGTGTAGTACATATTATATGAGTGAGTTGCACTGAAAAACTTAGAATATAAGAAACGCACAGTGTAGTACAAAGTATATGAGTGAGTTGCACTGAAAAACTTAGAATATAAGAAACGCACAGTGTAGTACATAGTATATGAGTGAGTTGCACTGAAAAACTTAGAATTTACTGAAAAACCCGCATTACACGAAATGCACAGTGTAGTACATATTATATGAGTGAGTTGCACTGAAAAACTTAGAATATAAGAAAAGCACAGTGTAGTGCATAGTATATGAGTGAGTTGCACTGAAAAACTTAGAATATAAGAAACGCACAGTGTAGTACATAGTATATGAGTGAGTTGCACTGAAAAACTTAGAATATAAGAAACGGACAGTGTAGTACATAGTATACGAGTGAGTTGCACTGAAAAACTTAGAATATAAGAAACGCACAGTGTAGTACATAGTATATGAGTGAGTTGCACTGAAAAACTTAGAATATAAGAAACGCACAGTGTAGTACATAGTATATGAGTGAGTTGCACTGAAAAACTTAGAATATAAGAAACGCACAGTGTAGTACATAGTATATGAGTGAGTTGCACTGAAAAACTTAGAATATAAGAAACGCACAGTGTAGTACATAGTATATGAGTGAGTTGCACTGAAAAACTTAGAATATAAGAAACGCACAGTGTAGTACATAGTATATGAGTGAGTTGCACTGAAAAACTTAGAATATAAGAAACGCACAGTGTAGTACATAGTATATGAGTGAGTTGCACTGAAAAACTTAGAATTTAGAGAAACGCACAGTGTAGTACATAGTATATGAGTGAGTTGCACTGAAAAACTTAGAATTTAGAGAAACGCACAGTGTAGTACATAGTATATGAGTGAGTTGCACTGAAAAACTTAGAATATAAGAAACGCACAGTGTAGTACATAGTATATGAGTGAGTTGCACTGAAAAACTTAGAATATAAGAAACGCACAGTGTAGTACATTGTATATGAGTGAGTTGCACTGAAAAACTTAGAATTTAAGAAACGCACAGTGTAGTACATAGTATATGAGTGAGTTGCACTGAAAAACTTAGAATATAAGAAACGCACAGTGTAGTACATAGTATATGAGTGAGTTGCACTGAAAAACTTAGAATATAAGAAACGCACAGTGTAGTACATAGTATATGAGTGAGTTGCACTGAAAAACTTAGAATATAAGAAACGCACAGTGTATAGTATATGAGTGAGTTGCACTGAAAAAACTTAGAATATAAGAAACGCACAGTGTAGTACATAGTATATGAGTGAGTTGCACTGAAAAACTTAGAATATAAGAAACGCACAGTGTAGTACATAGTATATGAGTGAGTTGCACTGAAAAACTTAGAATTTAGAGAAACGCACAGTGTAGTACATAGTATATGAGTGAGTTGCACTGAAAAACTTAGAATTTAGAGAAACGCACAGTGTAGTACATAGTATATGAGTGAGTTGCACTGAAAAACTTAGAATATAAGAAACGCACAGTGTAGTACATAGTATATGAGTGAGTTGCACAGAAAAACTTAGAATATAAGAAACGCACAGTGTAGTACATTGTATATGAGTGAGTTGCACTGAAAAACTTAGAATTTAAGAAACGCACAGTGTAGTACATAGTATATGAGTGAGTTGCACTGAAAAACTTAGAATATAAGAAACGCACAGTGTAGTACATAGTATATGAGTGAGTTGCACTGAAAAACTTAGAATATAAGAAACGCACAGTGTAGTACATAGTATATGAGTGAGTTGCACTGAAAAACTTAGAATATAAGAAACGCACAGTGTATAGTATATGAGTGAGTTGCACTGAAAAACTTAGAATATAAGAAACGCACAGTGTAGTACATAGTATATGAGTGAGTTCCACTGAAAAACTTAGAATATAAGAAACGCACAGTGTAGTACATAATATATGAGTGAGTTGCACTGAAAAACTTAGAATTTACTGAAAAATCCACATTACACGAAATGCACAGTGTAGTACATAGTATATGAGTGAGATGCACTGAAAAACTTAGAATATAAGAAACGCACAGTGTAGTACATAGTATATGAGTGAGTTGCACTGAAAAACTTAGAATATAAGAAACGCACAGTGTAATACATAGTATATGAGTGAGTTGCACTGAAAAACTTAGAATATAAGAAACGCACAGTGTAGTACATAGTATAAGAGTGAGTTGCACTGAAAAACTTAGAATATAAGAAACGCACAGTGTAGTACATAGTATATGAGTGAGTTGCACTGAAAAACTTAGAATTTACTGAAAAACCCGCATTACACGAATTGCACAGTGTAGTACATAGTATATGAGTGAGTTGCACTGAAAAACTTAGAATATAAGAAACGCACAGTGTAGTACATAGTATATGAGTGAGTTGCACTGAAAAACTTAGAATATAAGAAACGCACAGTGTAGTACATAGTATATGAGTGAGTTGAACTGAAAAACTTAGAATATAAGAAACGCACAGTGTAGTACATAGTATATGAGTGAGTTGCACTGAAAAACTTAGAATATAAGAAACGCACAGTGTAGTACATAGTATATGAGTGAGTTGCACTGAAAAACTTAGAATATAAGAAACGCACAGTGTAGTACATAGTATATGAGTGAGTTGCACTGAAAAACTTAGAATATAAGAAACGAACAGTGTAGTACATAGTATATGAGTGAGTTGCACTGAAAAACTTAGAATATAAGAAACGCACAGTGTAGTACATAGTATATGAGTGAGTTGCACTGAAAAACTTAGAATATAAGAAACGCACAGTGTAGTACATAGTATATGAGTGAGTTGCACTGAAAAACTTAGAATATAAGAAACGCACAGTGTAGTACATAGTATATGAGTGAGTTGCACTGAAAAACTTAGAATATAAGAAACGCACAGTATAGTACATAGTATATGAGTGAGTTGCACTGAAAAACTTAGAATTTAAGAAACGCACAGTGTAGTACATAGTATATGAGTGAGTTGCACTGAAAACTTAGAATTTAAGAAACGCACAGTGTAGTACAAAGTATAAGAGTGAGTTGCACTGAAAAACTTAGAATATAAGAAACGCACAGTGTAGTTCATAGTATATGAGTGAGTTGCACTGAAAAACTTAGAATATAAGAAACGCACAGTGTAGTACATAGTATATGAGTGAGTTGCACTGAAAAACTTAGAATATAAGAAACGCACAGTGTAGTACATAGTATATGAGTGAGTTGCACTGAAAAACTTAGAATTTACTGAAAAACCCGAAATACACGAAATGCACAGTGTAGTACATAGTATATGAGTGAGTTGCACTGAAAAACTTAGAATATAAGAAACGCACAGTGTAGTACATAGTATATGAGTGAGTTGCACTGAAAAACTTAGAATATAAGAAACGCACAGTGTAGTACATAGTATAAGAGTGAGTTGCACTGAAAAACTTAGAATATAAGAAACGCACAGTGTAGTACATAGTATATGAGTGAGTTGCACTGAAAAACTTAGAATTTACTGAAAAACCCGCATTACACGAATTGCACAGTGTAGTACATTGTATATGAGTGAGTTGCACTGAAAAACTTAGAATATAAGAAACGCACAGTGTAGTACATAGTATATGAGTGAGTTGCACTGAAAAACTTAGAATATAAGAAACGCACAGTGTAGTACATAGTATATGAGTGAGTTGAACTGAAAAACTTAGAATTTAAGAAACGCACAGTGTAGTACATAGTATATGAGTGAGTTGCACTGAAAAACTTAGAATATAAGAAACGCACAGTGTAGTACATAGTATATGAGTGAGTTGCACTGAAAAACTTAGAATATAAGAAACGCACAGTGTAGTACATAGTATATGAGTGAGTTGCACTGAAAAACTTAGAATATAAGAAACGCACAGTGTAGTACATAGTATATGAGTGAGTTGCACTGAAAAACTTAGAATATAAGAAACGCTCAGTGTAGTACATAGTATATGAGTGAGTTGCACTGAAAAACTTAGAATATAAGAAACGCACAGTGTAGTACATAGTATATGAGTGAGTTGCACTGAAAAACTTAGAATATAAGAAACGCACAGTGTAGTACATAGTATATGAGTGAGTTGCACTGAAAAACTTAGAATATAAGAAAAGCACAGTATAGTACATAGAATATGAGAGAGTTGCACTGAAAAACTTAGAATATAAGAAACGCACAGTGTAGTACAAAGTATATGAGTGAGTTGCACTGAAAAACTTAGAATATAAGAAACGCACAGTGTAGTACATAGTTTATGAGTGAGTTGCACTGAAAAACTTAGAATTTACTGAAAAACCCGCATTACACGAAATGCACAGTTTAGTACATATTATATGAGTGAGTTGCACTGAAAAACTTAGAATATAAGAAACGCACAGTGTAGTACATAGTATATGAGTGAGTTGCACTGAAAAACTTAGAATATAAGAAACGCACAGTGTAGTACATAGTATATGAGTGAGTTGCACTGAAAAACTTAGAATATAAGAAACGCACAGTGTAGTACATAGTATACGAGTGAGTTGCACTGAAAAACTTAGAATATAAGAAACGCACAGTGTAGTACATAGTATATGAGTGAGTTGCACTGAAAAACTTAGAATATAAGAAACGCACAGTGTAGTACATAGTATATGAGTGAGTTGCACTGAAAAACTTAGAATATAAGAAACGCACAGTGTAGTACATAGTATATGAGTGAGTTGCACTGAAAAACTTAGAATATAAGAAACGCACAGTGTAGTACATAGTATATGAGTGAGTTGCACTGAAAAACTGAGAATATAAGAAACGCACAGTGTAGTACATAGTATATGAGTGAGTTGCACTGAAAAACTTAGAATTTAGAGAAACGCACAGTGTAGTACATAGTATATGAGTGAGTTGCACTGAAAAACTTAGAATTTAGAGAAACGCACAGTGTAGTACATAGTATATCAGTGAGTTGCACTGAAAAACTTAGAATATAAGAAACACACAGTGTAGTATATAGTATATGAGTGAGTTGCACTGAAAAACTTAGAATATAAGAAACGCACAGTGTAGTACATTGTATATGAGTGAGTTGCACTGAAAAACTTAGAATTTAAGAAACGCACAGTGTAGTACATAGTATATGAGTGAGTTGCACTGAAAAACTTAGAATATAAGAAACGCACAGTGTAGTACATAGTATATGAGTGAGTTGCACTGAAAAACTTAGAATATAAGAAACGCACAGTGTAGTACATAGTATATGAGTGAGTTGCACTGAAAAACTTAGAATATAAGAAACGCACAGTGTATAGTATATGAGTGAGTTGCACTGAAAAACTTAGAATATAAGAAACGCACAGTGTAGTACATAGTATATGAGTGAGTTGCACTGAAAAACTTAGAATATAAGAAACGCACAGTGTAGTACATAGTATATGAGTGAGTTGCACTGAAAAACTTAGAATATAAGAAACGCACAGTGTAGTACATAGTATATGAGTGAGTTGCACTGAAAAACTTAGAATATAAGAAACGCACAGTGTAGTACATAGTATATGAGTGAGTTGCACTGAAAAACTTAGAATATAAGAAACGCACAGTGTAGTACATAGTATATGAGTGAGTTGCACTGAAAAACTTAGAATATAAGAAACGCACAGTGTAGTACATAGTATATGAGTGAGTTGCACTGAAAAACTTAGAATTTAGAGAAACGCACAGTGTAGTACATAGTATATGAGTGAGTTGCACTGAAAAACTTAGAATTTAGAGAAACGCACAGTGTAGTACATAGTATATGAGTGAGTTGCACTGAAAAACTTAGAATATAAGAAACGCACAGTGTAGTACATAGTATATGAGTGAGTTGCACTGAAAAACTTAGAATATAAGAAACGCACATTGTAGTACATAGTGTATGAGTGAGTTGCACTGAAAAACTTAGAATTTAAGAAACGCACAGTGTAGTACATAGTATATGAGTGAGTTGCACTGAAAAACTTAGAATATAAGAAACGCACAGTGTAGTACATAGTATATGAGTGAGTTGCACTGAAAAACTTAGAATATAAGAAACACACAGTGTAGTACATAGTATATGAGTGAGTTGCACTGAAAAACTTAGAATATAAGAAACGCACAGTGTATAGTATATGAGTGAGTTGCACTGAAAAACTTAGAATATAAGAAACGCACAGTGTAGTACATAGTATATGAGTGAGTTCCACTGAAAAACTTAGAATATAAGAAACGCACAGTGTAGTACATAATATATGAGTGAGTTGCACTGAAAAACTTAGAATTTACTGAAAAACCCGCATTACACGAAATGCACAGTGTAGTACATAGTATATGAGTGATTTGCACTGAAAAACTTAGAATATAAGAAACGCACAGTGTAGTACATAGTATATGAGTGAGTTGCACTGAAAAACTTAGAATTTACTGAAAAACCCGCATTACACGAAATGCACAGTGTAGTACATAGTATATGAGTGAGTTGCACTGAAAAACTTAGAATATAAGAAACGCACAGTGTAGTACATAGTATATGAGTGAGTTGCACTGAAAAACTTAGAATATAAGAAACGCACAGTGTAGTACATAGTATATGAGTGAGTTGCACTGAAAAACTTAGAATATAAGAAACGCACAGTGTAGTACATAGTATATGAGTGAGTTGCACTGAAAAACTTAGAATATAAGAAACGCACAGTGTAGTACATAGTATATGAGTGAGTTGCACTGAAAAACTTAGAATTTAGAGAAACGCACAGTGTAGTACATAGTATATGAGTGAGTTGCACTGAAAAACTTAGAATTTAGAGAAACGCACAGTGTAGTACATAGTATATGAGTGAGTTGCACTGAAAAACTTAGAATATAAGAAACGCACAGTGTAGTACATAGTATATGAGTGAGTTGCACTGAAAAACTTAGAATATAAGAAACGCACAGTGTAGTACATTTTATATGAGTGAGTTGCACTGAAAAACTTAGAATATAAGAAACGCACAGTGTATAGTATATGAGTGAGTTGCACTGAAAAACTTAGAATATAAGAAACGCACAGTGTAGTACATAGTATATGAGTGAGTTGCACTGAAAAACTTAGAATTTAGAGAAACGCACAGTGTAGTACATAGTATATGAGTGAGTTGCACTGAAAAACTTAGAATTTAGAGAAACGCACAGTGTAGTACATAGTATATGAGTGAGTTGCACTGAAAAACTTAGAATATAAGAAACGCACAGTGTAGTACATAGTATATGAGTGAGTTGCACTGAAAAACTTAGAATATAAGAAACGCACAGTGTAGTACATTGTATATGAGTGAGTTGCACTGAAAAACTTAGAATTTAAGAAACGCACAGTGTAGTACATAGTATATGAGTGAGTTGCACTGAAAAACTTAGAATATAAGAAACGCACAGTGTAGTACATAGTATATGAGTGAGTTGCACTGAAAAACTTAGAATATAAGAAACGCACAGTGTAGTACATAGTATATGAGTGAGTTGCACTGAAAAACTTAGAATATAAGAAACGCACAGTGTAGTACATAGTATATGAGTGAGTTGCACTGAAAAACTTAGAATTTACTGAAAAACCCGCATTACACGAAATGCACAGTGTAGTACATAGTATATGAGTGAGTTGCACTGAAAAACTTAGAATATAAGAAACGCACAGTGTAGTACATAGTATATGAGTGAGTTGCACTGAAAAACTTAGAATATAAGAAACGCACAGTGTAGTACATAGTATATGAGTGAGTTGCACTGAAAAACTTAGAATATAAGAAACGCACAGTGTAGTACATAGTATATGAGTGAGTTGCACTGAAAAACTTAGAATATAAGAAACGCACAGTGTAGTACATAGTATATGAGTGAGTTGCACTGAAAAACTTAGAATATAAGAAACGCACAGTGTAGTACATAGTATATGAGTGAGTTGCACTGAAAAACTTAGAATTTAAGAAACGCACAGTGTTTTTCATAGTATATGAGTGAGTTGCACTGAAAAACTTAGAATATAAGAAACGCACAGTGTAGTACATAGTATATGAGTGAGTTGCACTGAAAAACTTAGAATATAAGAAACGCACAGTATAGTACATAGTATATGAGAGAGTTGCACTGAAAAACTTAGAATATAAGAAACGCACAGTGTAGTACAAAGTATATGAGTGAGTTGCACTGAAAAACTTAGAATATAAGAAACGCACAGTGTAGTACATAGTTTATGAGTGAGTTGCCCTGAAAAACTTAGAATTTACTGAAAAACCCGCATTACACGAAATGCACAGTTTAGTACATATTATATGAGTGAGTTGCACTGAAAAACTTAGAATATAAGAAACGCACAGTGTAGTACATAGTATATGAGTGAGTTGCACTGAAAAACTTAGAATATAAGAAACGCACAGTGTAGTACATAGTATAGGAGTGAGTTGCACTGAAAAACTTAGAATATAAGAAACACACAGTGTAGTACATAGTATATGAGTGAGTTGCACTGAAAAACTTAGAATATAAGAAACGCACAGTGTATAGTATATGAGTGAGTTGCACTGAAAAACTTAGAATATAAGAAACGCACAGTGTAGTACATAGTATATGAGTGAGTTGCACTGAAAAACTTAGAATTTAGAGAAACGCACAGTGTAGTACATAGTATATGAGTGAGTTGCACTGAAAAACTTAGAATTTAGAGAAACGCACAGTGTAGTACATAGTATATGAGTGAGTTGCACTGAAAAACTTAGAATATAAGAAACGCACAGTGTAGTACATAGTATATGAGTGAGTTGCACTGAAAAACTTAGAATATAAGAAACGCACAGTGTAGTACATTGTATATGAGTGAGTTGCACTGAAAAACTTAGAATTTAAGAAACGCACAGTGTAGTACATAGTATATGAGTGAGTTGCACTGAAAAACTTAGAATATAAGAAACGCACAGTGTAGTACATAGTATATGAGTGAGTTGCACTGAAAAACTTAGAATATAAGAAACGCACAGTGTAGTACATAGTATATGAGTGAGTTGCACTGAAAAACTTAGAATATAAGAAACGCACAGTGTAGTACATAGTATATGAGTGAGTTGCACTGAAAAACTTAGAATTTACTGAAAAACCCGCATTACACGAAATGCACAGTGTAGTACATAGTATATGAGTGAGTTGCACTGAAAAACTTAGAATATAAGAAACGCACAGTGTAGTACATAGTATATGAGTGAGTTGCACTGAAAAACTTAGAATATAAGAAACGCACAGTGTAGTACATAGTATATGAGTGAGTTGCACTGAAAAACTTAGAATATAAGAAACGCACAGTGTAGTACATAGTATATGAGTGAGTTGCACTGAAAAACTTAGAATATAAGAAACGCACAGTGTAGTACATAGTATATGAGTGAGTTGCACTGAAAAACTTAGAATATAAGAAACGCACAGTGTAGTACATAGTATATGAGTGAGTTGCACTGAAAAACTTAGAATATAAGAAACGCACAGTGTAGTACATAGTATATGAGTGAGTTGCACTGAAAAACTTAGAATATAAGAAACGCACAGTGTAGTACATAGTATATGAGTGAGTTGCACTGAAAAACTTAGAATATAAGAAACGCACAGTGTAGTACATAGTATATGAGTGAGTTGCACTGAAAAACTTAGAATATAAGAAACGCACAGTGTAGTACATAGTATATGAGTGAGTTGCACTGAAAAACTTAGAATATAAGAAACGCACAGTGTAGTACATAGTATATGAGTGAGTTGCACTGAAAAACTTAGAATATAAGAAACGCACAGTGTAGTACATAGTATATGAGTGAGTTGCACTGAAAAACTTAGAATATAAGAAACGCACAGTGTAGTACATAGTATATGAGTGAGTTGCACTGAAAAACTTAGAATATAAGAAACGCACAGTGTAGTACATAGTATATGAGTGAGTTGCACTGAAAAACTTAGAATATAAGAAACGCACAGTGTAGTACATAGTATATGAGTGAGTTGCACTGAAAAACTTAGAATATAAGAAACGCACAGTGTAGTACATAGTATATGAGTGAGTTGCACTGAAAAACTTAGAATTTAGAGAAACGCACAGTGTAGTACATAGTATATGAGTGAGTTGCACTGAAAAACTTAGAATTTAGAGAAACGCACAGTGTAGTAATAGTATATGAGTGAGTTGCACTGAAAAACTTAGAATATAAGAAACGCACAGTGTAGTACTTAGTATATGAGTGAGTTGCACTGAAAAACTTAGAATATAAGAAACGCACAGTGTAGTACATAGTATATGAGTGAGTTGCACTGAAAAACTTAGAATATAAGAAACGCACAGTGTAGTACATAGTATATGAGTGAGTTGCACTGAAAAACTTAGAATATAAGAAACGCACAGTGTAGTACATAGTATATGAGTGAGTTGCACTGAAAAACTTAGAATATAAGAAACGAACAGTGTAGTACATAGTATATGAGTGAGTTGCACTGAAAAACTTAGAATATAAGAAACGCACAGTGTAGTACATAGTATATGAGTGAGTTGCACTGAAAAACTTAGAATATAAGAAACGCACAGTGTAGTACATAGTATATGAGTGAGTTGCACTGAAAAACTTAGAATATAAGAAACGCACAGTGTAGTACATAGTATATGAGTGAGTTGCACTGAAAAACTTAGAATATAAGAAACGCACAGTATAGTACATAGTATATGAGAGAGTTGCACTGAAAAACTTAGAATATAAGAAACGCACAGTGTAGTACAAAGTATATGAGTGAGTTGCACTGAAAAACTTAGAATATAAGAAACGCACAGTGTAGTACATAGTTTATGAGTGAGTTGCCCTGAAAAACTTAGAATTTACTGAAAAACCCGCATTACACGAAATGCACAGTTTAGTACATATTATATGAGTGAGTTGCACTGAAAAACTTAGAATATAAGAAACGCACAGTGTAGTACATAGTATATGAGTGAGTTGCACTGAAAAACTTAGAATATAAGAAACGCACAGTGTAGTACATAGTATAGGAGTGAGTTGCACTGAAAAACTTAGAATATAAGAAACACACAGTGTAGTACATAGTATATGAGTGAGTTGCACTGAAAAACTTAGAATATAAGAAACGCACAGTGTATAGTATATGAGTGAGTTGCACTGAAAAACTTAGAATATAAGAAACGCACAGTGTAGTACATAGTATATGAGTGAGTTGCACTGAAAAACTTAGAATTTAGAGAAACGCACAGTGTAGTACATAGTATATGAGTGAGTTGCACTGAAAAACTTAGAATTTAGAGAAACGCACAGTGTAGTACATAGTATATGAGTGAGTTGCACTGAAAAACTTAGAATATAAGAAACGCACAGTGTAGTACATAGTATATGAGTGAGTTGCACTGAAAAACTTAGAATATAAGAAACGCACAGTGTAGTACATTGTATATGAGTGAGTTGCACTGAAAAACTTAGAATTTAAGAAACGCACAGTGTAGTACATAGTATATGAGTGAGTTGCACTGAAAAACTTAGAATATAAGAAACGCACAGTGTAGTACATAGTATATGAGTGAGTTGCACTGAAAAACTTAGAATATAAGAAACGCACAGTGTAGTACATAGTATATGAGTGAGTTGCACTGAAAAACTTAGAATATAAGAAACGCACAGTGTAGTACATAGTATATGAGTGAGTTGCACTGAAAAACTTAGAATTTACTGAAAAACCCGCATTACACGAAATGCACAGTGTAGTACATAGTATATGAGTGAGTTGCACTGAAAAACTTAGAATATAAGAAACGCACAGTGTAGTACATAGTATATGAGTGAGTTGCACTGAAAAACTTAGAATATAAGAAACGCACAGTGTAGTACATAGTATATGAGTGAGTTGCACTGAAAAACTTAGAATATAAGAAACGCACAGTGTAGTACATAGTATATGAGTGAGTTGCACTGAAAAACTTAGAATATAAGAAACGCACAGTGTAGTACATAGTATATGAGTGAGTTGCACTGAAAAACTTAGAATATAAGAAACGCACAGTGTAGTACATAGTATATGAGTGAGTTGCACTGAAAAACTTAGAATATAAGAAACGCACAGTGTAGTACATAGTATATGAGTGAGTTGCACTGAAAAACTTAGAATATAAGAAACGCACAGTGTAGTACATAGTATATGAGTGAGTTGCACTGAAAAACTTAGAATATAAGAAACGCACAGTGTAGTACATAGTATATGAGTGAGTTGCACTGAAAAACTTAGAATATAAGAAACGCACAGTGTAGTACATAGTATATGAGTGAGTTGCACTGAAAAACTTAGAATATAAGAAACGCACAGTGTAGTACATAGTATATGAGTGAGTTGCACTGAAAAACTTAGAATATAAGAAACGCACAGTGTAGTACATAGTATATGAGTGAGTTGCACTGAAAAACTTAGAATATAAGAAACGCACAGTGTAGTACATAGTATATGAGTGAGTTGCACTGAAAAACTTAGAATATAAGAAACGCACAGTGTAGTACATAGTATATGAGTGAGTTGCACTGAAAAACTTAGAATATAAGAAACGCACAGTGTAGTACATAGTATATGAGTGAGTTGCACTGAAAAACTTAGAATATAAGAAACGCACAGTGTAGTACATAGTATATGAGTGAGTTGCACTGAAAAACTTAGAATTTAGAGAAACGCACAGTGTAGTACATAGTATATGAGTGAGTTGCACTGAAAAACTTAGAATTTAGAGAAACGCACAGTGTAGTAATAGTATATGAGTGAGTTGCACTGAAAAACTTAGAATATAAGAAACGCACAGTGTAGTACTTAGTATATGAGTGAGTTGCACTGAAAAACTTAGAATATAAGAAACGCACAGTGTAGTACATAGTATATGAGTGAGTTGCACTGAAAAACTTAGAATATAAGAAACGCACAGTGTAGTACATAGTATATGAGTGAGTTGCACTGAAAAACTTAGAATATAAGAAACGCACAGTGTAGTACATAGTATATGAGTGAGTTGCACTGAAAAACTTAGAATATAAGAAACGCACAGTGTAGTACATAGTATATGAGTGAGTTGCACTGAAAAACTTAGAATTTAAGAAACGCACAGTGTTTTTCATAGTATATGAGTGAGTTGCACTGAAAAACTTAGAATATAAGAAACGCACAGTGTAGTACAAAGTATATGAGTGAGTTGCACTGAAAAACTTAGAATATAAGAAACGCACAGTGTAGTACATAGTATATGAGTGAGTTGCACTGAAAAACTTAGAATTTAGAGAAACGCACAGTGTAGTACATAGTATATGAGTGAGTTGCACTGAAAAACTTAGAATATAAGAAACGCACAGTGTAGTACATAGTATATGAGTGAGTTGCACTGAAAAACTTAGAATATAAGAAACGCACAGTGTAGTACATTGTATATGAGTGAGTTGCACTGAAAAACTTAGAATTTAAGAAACGCACAGTGTAGTACATAGTATATGAGTGAGTTGCACTGAAAAACTTAGAATATAAGAAACGCACAGTGTAGTACATAGTATATGAGTGAGTTGCACTGAAAAACTTAGAATATAAGAAACGCACAGTGTAGTACATAGTATATGAGTGAGTTGCACTGAAAAACTTAGAATATAAGAAACGCACAGTGTAGTACATAGTATATGAGTGAGTTGCACTGAAAAACTTAGAATTTACTGAAAAACCCGCATTACACGAAATGCACAGTGTAGTACATAGTATATGAGTGAGTTGCACTGAAAAACTTAGAATATAAGAAACGCACAGTGTAGTACATAGTATATGAGTGAGTTGCACTGAAAAACTTAGAATATAAGAAACGCACAGTGTAGTACATAGTATATGAGTGAGTTGCACTGAAAAACTTAGAATATAAGAAACGCACAGTGTAGTACATTATATGAGTGAGTTGCACTGAAAAACTTAGAATATAAGAAACGCACAGTATAGTACATAGTATATGAGAGAGTTGCACTGAAAAACTTAGAATTTACTGAAAAACCCGCATTACACGAAATGCACAGTGTAGTACATAGTATATGAGTGAGTTGCACTGAAAAACTTAGAATATAAGAAACGCACAGTGTAGTACATAGTATATGAGTGAGTTGCACTGAAAAACTTAGAATTTAAGAAACGCACAGTGTTTTTCATAGTATATGAGTGAGTTGCACTGAAAAACTTAGAATATAAGAAACGCACAGTGTAGTACATAGTATATGAGTGAGTTGCACTGAAAAACTTAGAATATAAGAAACGCACAGTATAGTACATAGTATATGAGAGAGTTGCACTGAAAAACTTAGAATATAAGAAACGCACAGTGTAGTACAAAGTATATGAGTGAGTTGCACTGAAAAACTTAGAATATAAGAAACGCACAGTGTAGTACATAGTTTATGAGTGAGTTGCCCTGAAAAACTTAGAATTTACTGAAAAACCCGCATTACACGAAATGCACAGTTTAGTACATATTATATGAGTGAGTTGCACTGAAAAACTTAGAATATAAGAAACGCACAGTGTAGTACATAGTATATGAGTGAGTTGCACTGAAAAACTTAGAATATAAGAAACGCACAGTGTAGTACATAGTATAGGAGTGAGTTGCACTGAAAAACTTAGAATATAAGAAACGCACAGTGTAGTACATAGTATACGAGTGAGTTGCACTGAAAAACTTAGAATATAAGAAACGCACAGTGTAGTACATAGTATATGAGTGAGTTGCACTGAAAAACTTAGAATATAAGAAACGCACAGTGTAGTACATAGTATACGAGTGAGTTGCACTGAAAAACTTAGAATATAAGAAACGCACAGTGTAGTACATAGTATATGAGTGAGTTGCACTGAAAAACTTAGAATATAAGAAACGCACAGTGTAGTACATAGTATATGAGTGAGTTGCACTGAAAAACTTAGAATATAAGAAACGCACAGTGTAGTACATAGTATATGAGTGAGTTGCACTGAAAAACTTAGAATTTAGAGAAACGCACAGTGTAGTACATAGTATATGAGTGAGTTGCACTGAAAAACTTAGAATTTAGAGAAACGCACAGTGTAGTACATAGTATATGAGTGAGTTGCACTGAAAAACTTAGAATATAAGAAACGCACAGTGTAGTATATAGTATATGAGTGAGTTGCACTGAAAAACTTAGAATATAAGAAACGCACAGTGTAGTACATTGTATATGAGTGAGTTGCACTGAAAAACTTAGAATTTAAGAAACGCACAGTGTAGTACATAGTATATGAGTGAGTTGCACTGAAAAACTTAGAATATAAGAAACGCACAGTGTAGTACATAGTATATGAGTGAGTTGCACTGAAAAACTTAGAATATAAGAAACGCACAGTGTAGTACATAGTATATGAGTGAGTTGCACTGAAAAACTTAGAATATAAGAAACGCACAGTGTATAGTATATGAGTGAGTTGCACTGAAAAACTTAGAATATAAGAAACGCACAGTGTAGTACATAGTATATGAGTGAGTTGCACTGAAAAACTTAGAATATAAGAAACGCACAGTGTAGTACATAGTATATGAGTGAGTTGCACTGAAAAACTTAGAATATAAGAAACGCACAGTGTAGTACATAGTATATGAGTGAGTTGCACTGAAAAACTTAGAATATAAGAAACGCACAGTGTAGTACATAGTATATGAGTGAGTTGCACTGAAAAACTTAGAATATAAGAAACGCACAGTGTAGTACATAGTATATGAGTGAGTTGCACTGAAAAACTTAGAATATAAGAAACGCACAGTGTAGTACATAGTATATGAGTGAGTTGCACTGAAAAACTTAGAATTTAGAGAAACGCACAGTGTAGTACATAGTATATGAGTGAGTTGCACTGAAAAACTTAGAATTTAGAGAAACGCACAGTGTAGTACATAGTATATGAGTGAGTTGCACTGAAAAACTTAGAATATAAGAAACGCACAGTGTAGTACATAGTATATGAGTGAGTTGCACTGAAAAACTTAGAATATAAGAAACGCACAGTGTAGTACATTGTATATGAGTGAGTTGCACTGAAAAACTTAGAATTTAAGAAACGCACAGTGTAGTACATAGTATATGAGTGAGTTGCACTGAAAAACTTAGAATATAAGAAACGCACAGTGTAGTACATAGTATATGAGTGAGTTGCACTGAAAAACTTAGAATTTAAGAAACGCACAGTGTAGTACATAGTATATGAGTGAGTTGCACTGAAAAACTTAGAATATAAGAAACGCACAGTGTATAGTATATGAGTGAGTTGCACTGAAAAACTTAGAATATAAGAAACGCACAGTGTAGTACATAGTATATGAGTGAGTTCCACTGAAAAACTTAGAATATAAGAAACGCACAGTGTAGTACATAATATATGAGTGAGTTGCACTGAAAAACTTAGAATTTACTGAAAAACCCGCATTACACGAAATGCACAGTGTAGTACATAGTATATGAGTGATTTGCACTGAAAAACTTAGAATATAAGAAACGCACAGTGTAGTACATAGTATATGAGTGAGTTGCACTGAAAAACTTAGAATTTACTGAAAAACCCGCATTACACGAAATGCACAGTGTAGTACATAGTATATGAGTGAGTTGCACTGAAAAACTTAGAATATAAGAAACGCACAGTGTAGTACATAGTATATGAGTGAGTTGCACTGAAAAACTTAGAATATAAGAAACGCACAGTGTAGTACATAGTATATGAGTGAGTTGCACTGAAAAACTTAGAATATAAGAAACGCACAGTGTAGTACATAGTATATGAGTGAGTTGCACTGAAAAACTTAGAATATAAGAAACGCACAGTGTAGTACATAGTATATGAGTGAGTTGCACTGAAAAACTTAGAATTTAGAGAAACGCACAGTGTAGTACATAGTATATGAGTGAGTTGCACTGAAAAACTTAGAATTTAGAGAAACGCACAGTGTAGTACATAGTATATGAGTGAGTTGCACTGAAAAACTTAGAATATAAGAAACGCACAGTGTAGTACATAGTATATGAGTGAGTTGCACTGAAAAACTTAGAATATAAGAAACGCACAGTGTAGTACATTGTATATGAGTGAGTTGCACTGAAAAACTTAGAATTTAAGAAACGCACAGTGTAGTACATAGTATATGAGTGAGTTGCACTGAAAAACTTAGAATATAAGAAACGCACAGTGTAGTACATAGTATATGAGTGAGTTGCACTGAAAAACTTAGAATATAAGAAACACACAGTGTAGTACATAGTATATGAGTGAGTTGCACTGAAAAACTTAGAATATAAGAAACGCACAGTGTATAGTATATGAGTGAGTTGCACTGAAAAACTTAGAATATAAGAAACGCACAGTGTAGTACATAGTATATGAGTGAGTTGCACTGAAAAACTTAGAATTTAGAGAAACGCACAGTGTAGTACATAGTATATGAGTGAGTTGCACTGAAAAACTTAGAATTTAGAGAAACGCACAGTGTAGTACATAGTATATGAGTGAGTTGCACTGAAAAACTTAGAATATAAGAAACGCACAGTGTAGTACATAGTATATGAGTGAGTTGCACTGAAAAACTTAGAATATAAGAAACGCACAGTGTAGTACATAGTTTATGAGTGAGTTGCCCTGAAAAACTTAGAATTTACTGAAAAACCCGCATTACACGAAATGCACAGTTTAGTACATATTATATGAGTGAGTTGCACTGAAAAACTTAGAATATAAGAAACGCACAGTGTAGTACATAGTATATGAGTGAGTTGCACTGAAAAACTTAGAATATAAGAAACGCACAGTGTAGTACATAGTATAGGAGTGAGTTGCACTGAAAAACTTAGAATATAAGAAACACACAGTGTAGTACATAGTATATGAGTGAGTTGCACTGAAAAACTTAGAATATAAGAAACGCACAGTGTATAGTATATGAGTGAGTTGCACTGAAAAACTTAGAATATAAGAAACGCACAGTGTAGTACATAGTATATGAGTGAGTTGCACTGAAAAACTTAGAATTTAGAGAAACGCACAGTGTAGTACATAGTATATGAGTGAGTTGCACTGAAAAACTTAGAATTTAGAGAAACGCACAGTGTAGTACATAGTATATGAGTGAGTTGCACTGAAAAACTTAGAATATAAGAAACGCACAGTGTAGTACATAGTATATGAGTGAGTTGCACTGAAAAACTTAGAATATAAGAAACGCACAGTGTAGTACATTGTATATGAGTGAGTTGCACTGAAAAACTTAGAATTTAAGAAACGCACAGTGTAGTACATAGTATATGAGTGAGTTGCACTGAAAAACTTAGAATATAAGAAACGCACAGTGTAGTACATAGTATATGAGTGAGTTGCACTGAAAAACTTAGAATATAAGAAACGCACAGTGTAGTACATAGTATATGAGTGAGTTGCACTGAAAAACTTAGAATATAAGAAACGCACAGTGTAGTACATAGTATATGAGTGAGTTGCACTGAAAAACTTAGAATTTACTGAAAAACCCGCATTACACGAAATGCACAGTGTAGTACATAGTATATGAGTGAGTTGCACTGAAAAACTTAGAATATAAGAAACGCACAGTGTAGTACATAGTATATGAGTGAGTTGCACTGAAAAACTTAGAATATAAGAAACGCACAGTGTAGTACATAGTATATGAGTGAGTTGCACTGAAAAACTTAGAATATAAGAAACGCACAGTGTAGTACATAGTATATGAGTGAGTTGCACTGAAAAACTTAGAATATAAGAAACGCACAGTGTAGTACATAGTATATGAGTGAGTTGCACTGAAAAACTTAGAATATAAGAAACGCACAGTGTAGTACATAGTATATGAGTGAGTTGCACTGAAAAACTTAGAATATAAGAAACGCACAGTGTAGTACATAGTATATGAGTGAGTTGCACTGAAAAACTTAGAATATAAGAAACGCACAGTGTAGTACATAGTATATGAGTGAGTTGCACTGAAAAACTTAGAATATAAGAAACGCACAGTGTAGTACATAGTATATGAGTGAGTTGCACTGAAAAACTTAGAATATAAGAAACGCACAGTGTAGTACATAGTATATGAGTGAGTTGCACTGAAAAACTTAGAATATAAGAAACGCACAGTGTAGTACATAGTATATGAGTGAGTTGCACTGAAAAACTTAGAATATAAGAAACGCACAGTGTAGTACATAGTATATGAGTGAGTTGCACTGAAAAACTTAGAATATAAGAAACGCACAGTGTAGTACATAGTATATGAGTGAGTTGCACTGAAAAACTTAGAATATAAGAAACGCACAGTGTAGTACATAGTATATGAGTGAGTTGCACTGAAAAACTTAGAATATAAGAAACGCACAGTGTAGTACATAGTATATGAGTGAGTTGCACTGAAAAACTTAGAATATAAGAAACGCACAGTGTAGTACATAGTATATGAGTGAGTTGCACTGAAAAACTTAGAATTTAGAGAAACGCACAGTGTAGTACATAGTATATGAGTGAGTTGCACTGAAAAACTTAGAATTTAGAGAAACGCACAGTGTAGTAATAGTATATGAGTGAGTTGCACTGAAAAACTTAGAATATAAGAAACGCACAGTGTAGTACTTAGTATATGAGTGAGTTGCACTGAAAAACTTAGAATATAAGAAACGCACAGTGTAGTACATAGTATATGAGTGAGTTGCACTGAAAAACTTAGAATATAAGAAACGCACAGTGTAGTACATAGTATATGAGTGAGTTGCACTGAAAAACTTAGAATATAAGAAACGCACAGTGTAGTACATAGTATATGAGTGAGTTGCACTGAAAAACTTAGAATATAAGAAACGCACAGTGTAGTACATAGTATATGAGTGAGTTGCACTGAAAAACTTAGAATTTAAGAAACGCACAGTGTTTTTCATAGTATATGAGTGAGTTGCACTGAAAAACTTAGAATATAAGAAACGCACAGTGTAGTACAAAGTATATGAGTGAGTTGCACTGAAAAACTTAGAATATAAGAAACGCACAGTGTAGTACATAGTATATGAGTGAGTTGCACTGAAAAACTTAGAATTTAGAGAAACGCACAGTGTAGTACATAGTATATGAGTGAGTTGCACTGAAAAACTTAGAATATAAGAAACGCACAGTGTAGTACATAGTATATGAGTGAGTTGCACTGAAAAACTTAGAATATAAGAAACGCACAGTGTAGTACATTGTATATGAGTGAGTTGCACTGAAAAACTTAGAATTTAAGAAACGCACAGTGTAGTACATAGTATATGAGTGAGTTGCACTGAAAAACTTAGAATATAAGAAACGCACAGTGTAGTACATAGTATATGAGTGAGTTGCACTGAAAAACTTAGAATATAAGAAACGCACAGTGTAGTACATAGTATATGAGTGAGTTGCACTGAAAAACTTAGAATATAAGAAACGCACAGTGTAGTACATAGTATATGAGTGAGTTGCACTGAAAAACTTAGAATTTACTGAAAAACCCGCATTACACGAAATGCACAGTGTAGTACATAGTATATGAGTGAGTTGCACTGAAAAACTTAGAATATAAGAAACGCACAGTGTAGTACATAGTATATGAGTGAGTTGCACTGAAAAACTTAGAATATAAGAAACGCACAGTGTAGTACATAGTATATGAGTGAGTTGCACTGAAAAACTTAGAATATAAGAAACGCACAGTGTAGTACATTATATGAGTGAGTTGCACTGAAAAACTTAGAATATAAGAAACGCACAGTATAGTACATAGTATATGAGAGAGTTGCACTGAAAAACTTAGAATTTACTGAAAAACCCGCATTACACGAAATGCACAGTGTAGTACATAGTATATGAGTGAGTTGCACTGAAAAACTTAGAATATAAGAAACGCACAGTGTAGTACATAGTATATGAGTGAGTTGCACTGAAAAACTTAGAATTTAAGAAACGCACAGTGTTTTTCATAGTATATGAGTGAGTTGCACTGAAAAACTTAGAATATAAGAAACGCACAGTGTAGTACATAGTATATGAGTGAGTTGCACTGAAAAACTTAGAATATAAGAAACGCACAGTATAGTACATAGTATATGAGAGAGTTGCACTGAAAAACTTAGAATATAAGAAACGCACAGTGTAGTACAAAGTATATGAGTGAGTTGCACTGAAAAACTTAGAATATAAGAAACGCACAGTGTAGTACATAGTTTATGAGTGAGTTGCCCTGAAAAACTTAGAATTTACTGAAAAACCCGCATTACACGAAATGCACAGTTTAGTACATATTATATGAGTGAGTTGCACTGAAAAACTTAGAATATAAGAAACGCACAGTGTAGTACATAGTATATGAGTGAGTTGCACTGAAAAACTTAGAATATAAGAAACGCACAGTGTAGTACATAGTATAGGAGTGAGTTGCACTGAAAAACTTAGAATATAAGAAACGCACAGTGTAGTACATAGTATACGAGTGAGTTGCACTGAAAAACTTAGAATATAAGAAACGCACAGTGTAGTACATAGTATATGAGTGAGTTGCACTGAAAAACTTAGAATATAAGAAACGCACAGTGTAGTACATAGTATACGAGTGAGTTGCACTGAAAAACTTAGAATATAAGAAACGCACAGTGTAGTACATAGTATATGAGTGAGTTGCACTGAAAAACTTAGAATATAAGAAACGCACAGTGTAGTACATAGTATATGAGTGAGTTGCACTGAAAAACTTAGAATATAAGAAACGCACAGTGTAGTACATAGTATATGAGTGAGTTGCACTGAAAAACTTAGAATTTAGAGAAACGCACAGTGTAGTACATAGTATATGAGTGAGTTGCACTGAAAAACTTAGAATTTAGAGAAACGCACAGTGTAGTACATAGTATATGAGTGAGTTGCACTGAAAAACTTAGAATATAAGAAACGCACAGTGTAGTATATAGTATATGAGTGAGTTGCACTGAAAAACTTAGAATATAAGAAACGCACAGTGTAGTACATTGTATATGAGTGAGTTGCACTGAAAAACTTAGAATTTAAGAAACGCACAGTGTAGTACATAGTATATGAGTGAGTTGCACTGAAAAACTTAGAATATAAGAAACGCACAGTGTAGTACATAGTATATGAGTGAGTTGCACTGAAAAACTTAGAATATAAGAAACGCACAGTGTAGTACATAGTATATGAGTGAGTTGCACTGAAAAACTTAGAATATAAGAAACGCACAGTGTATAGTATATGAGTGAGTTGCACTGAAAAACTTAGAATATAAGAAACGCACAGTGTAGTACATAGTATATGAGTGAGTTGCACTGAAAAACTTAGAATATAAGAAACGCACAGTGTAGTACATAGTATATGAGTGAGTTGCACTGAAAAACTTAGAATATAAGAAACGCACAGTGTAGTACATAGTATATGAGTGAGTTGCACTGAAAAACTTAGAATATAAGAAACGCACAGTGTAGTACATAGTATATGAGTGAGTTGCACTGAAAAACTTAGAATATAAGAAACGCACAGTGTAGTACATAGTATATGAGTGAGTTGCACTGAAAAACTTAGAATATAAGAAACGCACAGTGTAGTACATAGTATATGAGTGAGTTGCACTGAAAAACTTAGAATTTAGAGAAACGCACAGTGTAGTACATAGTATATGAGTGAGTTGCACTGAAAAACTTAGAATTTAGAGAAACGCACAGTGTAGTACATAGTATATGAGTGAGTTGCACTGAAAAACTTAGAATATAAGAAACGCACAGTGTAGTACATAGTATATGAGTGAGTTGCACTGAAAAACTTAGAATATAAGAAACGCACAGTGTAGTACATTGTATATGAGTGAGTTGCACTGAAAAACTTAGAATTTAAGAAACGCACAGTGTAGTACATAGTATATGAGTGAGTTGCACTGAAAAACTTAGAATATAAGAAACGCACAGTGTAGTACATAGTATATGAGTGAGTTGCACTGAAAAACTTAGAATTTAAGAAACGCACAGTGTAGTACATAGTATATGAGTGAGTTGCACTGAAAAACTTAGAATATAAGAAACGCACAGTGTATAGTATATGAGTGAGTTGCACTGAAAAACTTAGAATATAAGAAACGCACAGTGTAGTACATAGTATATGAGTGAGTTCCACTGAAAAACTTAGAATATAAGAAACGCACAGTGTAGTACATAATATATGAGTGAGTTGCACTGAAAAACTTAGAATTTACTGAAAAACCCGCATTACACGAAATGCACAGTGTAGTACATAGTATATGAGTGATTTGCACTGAAAAACTTAGAATATAAGAAACGCACAGTGTAGTACATAGTATATGAGTGAGTTGCACTGAAAAACTTAGAATTTACTGAAAAACCCGCATTACACGAAATGCACAGTGTAGTACATAGTATATGAGTGAGTTGCACTGAAAAACTTAGAATATAAGAAACGCACAGTGTAGTACATAGTATATGAGTGAGTTGCACTGAAAAACTTAGAATATAAGAAACGCACAGTGTAGTACATAGTATATGAGTGAGTTGCACTGAAAAACTTAGAATATAAGAAACGCACAGTGTAGTACATAGTATATGAGTGAGTTGCACTGAAAAACTTAGAATATAAGAAACGCACAGTGTAGTACATAGTATATGAGTGAGTTGCACTGAAAAACTTAGAATTTAGAGAAACGCACAGTGTAGTACATAGTATATGAGTGAGTTGCACTGAAAAACTTAGAATTTAGAGAAACGCACAGTGTAGTACATAGTATATGAGTGAGTTGCACTGAAAAACTTAGAATATAAGAAACGCACAGTGTAGTACATAGTATATGAGTGAGTTGCACTGAAAAACTTAGAATATAAGAAACGCACAGTGTAGTACATTGTATATGAGTGAGTTGCACTGAAAAACTTAGAATTTAAGAAACGCACAGTGTAGTACATAGTATATGAGTGAGTTGCACTGAAAAACTTAGAATATAAGAAACGCACAGTGTAGTACATAGTATATGAGTGAGTTGCACTGAAAAACTTAGAATATAAGAAACACACAGTGTAGTACATAGTATATGAGTGAGTTGCACTGAAAAACTTAGAATATAAGAAACGCACAGTGTATAGTATATGAGTGAGTTGCACTGAAAAACTTAGAATATAAGAAACGCACAGTGTAGTACATAGTATATGAGTGAGTTGCACTGAAAAACTTAGAATTTAGAGAAACGCACAGTGTAGTACATAGTATATGAGTGAGTTGCACTGAAAAACTTAGAATTTAGAGAAACGCACAGTGTAGTACATAGTATATGAGTGAGTTGCACTGAAAAACTTAGAATATAAGAAACGCACAGTGTAGTACATAGTATATGAGTGAGTTGCACTGAAAAACTTAGAATATAAGAAACGCACAGTGTAGTACATTGTATATGAGTGAGTTGCACTGAAAAACTTAGAATTTAAGAAACGCACAGTGTAGTACATAGTATATGAGTGAGTTGCACTGAAAAACTTAGAATATAAGAAACGCACAGTGTAGTACATAGTATATGAGTGAGTTGCACTGAAAAACTTAGAATATAAGAAACGCACAGTGTATTACATAGTATATGAGTGAGTTGCACTGAAAAACTTAGAATATAAGAAACGCACAGTGTAGTACATAGTATATGAGTGAGTTGCACTGAAAAACTTAGAATTTACTGAAAAACCCGCATTACACGAAATGCACAGTGTAGTACATAGTATATGAGTGAGTTGCACTGAAAAACTTAGAATATAAGAAACGCACAGTGTAGTACATAGTATATGAGTGAGTTGCACTGAAAAACTTAGAATATAAGAAACGCACAGTGTAGTACATAGTATATGAGTGAGTTGCACTGAAAAACTTAGAATATAAGAAACGCACAGTGTAGTACATAGTATATGAGTGAGTTGCACTGAAAAACTTAGAATATAAGAAACGCACAGTGTAGTACATAGTATATGAGTGAGTTGCACTGAAAAACTTAGAATATAAGAAACGCACAGTGTAGTACATAGTATATGAGTGAGTTGCACTGAAAAACTTAGAATATAAGAAACGCACAGTGTAGTACATAGTATATGAGTGAGTTGCACTGAAAAACTTAGAATATAAGAAACGCACAGTGTAGTACATAGTATATGAGTGAGTTGCACTGAAAAACTTAGAATATAAGAAACGCACAGTGTAGTACATAGTATATGAGTGAGTTGCACTGAAAAACTTAGAATATAAGAAACGCACAGTGTAGTACATAGTATATGAGTGAGTTGCACTGAAAAACTTAGAATATAAGAAACGCACAGTGTAGTACATAGTATATGAGTGAGTTGCACTGAAAAACTTAGAATATAAGAAACGCACAGTGTAGTACATAGTATATGAGTGAGTTGCACTGAAAAACTTAGAATATAAGAAACGCACAGTGTAGTACATAGTATATGAGTGAGTTGCACTGAAAAACTTAGAATATAAGAAACGCACAGTGTAGTACATAGTATATGAGTGAGTTGCACTGAAAAACTTAGAATTTACTGAAAAACCCGCATTACACGAAATGCACAGTGTAGTACATAGTATATGAGTGAGTTGCACTGAAAAACTTAGAATATAAGAAACGCACAGTGTAGTACATAGTATATGAGTGAGTTGCACTGAAAAACTTAGAATATAAGAAACGCACAGTGTAGTACATAGTATATGAGTGAGTTGCACTGAAAAACTTAGAATATAAGAAACGCACAGTGTAGTACATAGTATATGAGTGAGTTGCACTGAAAAACTTAGAATATAAGAAACGCACAGTATAGTACATAGTATATGAGAGAGTTGCACTGAAAAACTTAGAATTTACTGAAAAACCCGCATTACACGAAATGCACAGTGTAGTACATAGTATATGAGTGAGTTGCACTGAAAAACTTAGAATATAAGAAACGCACAGTGTAGTACATAGTATATGAGTGAGTTGCACTGAAAAACTTAGAATTTAAGAAACGCACAGTGTTTTTCATAGTATATGAGTGAGTTGCACTGAAAAACTTAGAATATAAGAAACGCACAGTGTAGTACATAGTATATGAGTGAGTTGCACTGAAAAACTTAGAATATAAGAAACGCACAGTATAGTACATAGTATATGAGAGAGTTGCACTGAAAAACTTAGAATATAAGAAACGCACAGTGTAGTACAAAGTATATGAGTGAGTTGCACTGAAAAACTTAGAATATAAGAAACGCACAGTGTAGTACATAGTTTATGAGTGAGTTGCACTGAAAAACTTAGAATATAAGAAACGCACAGTGTAGTACATAGTATATGAGTGAGTTGCACTGAAAAACTTAGAATATAAGAAACGCACAGTGTAGTACATAGTATATGAGTGAGTTGCACTGAAAAACTTAGAATATAAGAAACGCACAGTGTAGTACATAGTATATGAGTGAGTTGCACTGAAAAACTTAGAATTTAGAGAAACGCACAGTGTAGTACATAGTATATGAGTGAGTTGCACTGAAAAACTTAGAATTTAGAGAAACGCACAGTGTAGTACATAGTATATGAGTGAGTTGCACTGAAAAACTTAGAATATAAGAAACGCACAGTGTAGTACATAGTATATGAGTGAGTTGCACTGAAAAACTTAGAATATAAGAAACGCACAGTGTAGTACATTGTATATGAGTGAGTTGCACTGAAAAACTTAGAATTTAAGAAACGCACAGTGTAGTACATAGTATATGAGTGAGTTGCACTGAAAAACTTAGAATATAAGAAACGCACAGTGTAGTGCATAGTATATGAGTGAGTTGCACTGAAAAACTTAGAATATAAGAAACGCACAGTATAGTACATAGTATATGAATGAATTGCACTGAAAAACTTAGAATTTACTGAAAAACCCGCATTACACGAAATGCACAGTGTAGTACATAGTATATGAGTGAGTTGCACTGAAAAACTTAGAATATAAGAAACGCACAGTGTAGTGCATAGTATATGAGTGAGTTGCACTGAAAAACTTAGAATATAAGAAACGCACAGTGTAGTACATAGTATATGAGTGAGTTGCACTGAAAAACTTAGAATTTACTGAAAAACCCGCATTACACGAAATGCACAGTGTAGTACATAGTATATGAGTGAGTTGCACTGAAAAACTTAGAATTTAGAGAAACGCACAGTGTAGTACATATTATATGATTGAGTTGCACTGAAAAACTTAGAATATAAGAAACGCACAGTGTAGTACATAGTATATGAGTGAGTTGCACTGAAAAACTTAGAATTTACTGAAAAACCCGCATTACACGAAATGCACAGTGTAGTACATAGTATATGAGTGAGTTGCACTGAAAAACTTAGAATATAAGAAACGCACAGTGTAGTACATAGTATATGAGTGAGTTGCACTGAAAAACTTAGAATATAAGAAACGCACAGTGTAGTACATAGTATATGAGTGAGTTGCACTGAAAAACTTAGAATATAAGAAACGCACAGTGTAGTACATAGTATATGAGTGAGTTGCACTGAAAAACTTAGAATATAAGAAACGCACAGTGTAGTACATAGTATATGAGTGAGTTGCACTGAAAAACTTAGAATTTACTGAAAAACCCGCATTACACGAAATGCACAGTGTAGTACATAGTATATGAGTGAGTTGCACTGAAAAACTTAGAATATAAGAAACGCACAGTGTAGTACATAGTATATGAGTGAGTTGCACTGAAAAACTTAGAATATAAGAAACGCACAGTGTAGTACATAGTATATGAGTGAGTTGCACTGAAAAACTTAGAATATAAGAAACGCACAGTGTAGTACATTATATGAGTGAGTTGCACTGAAAAACTTAGAATATAAGAAACGCACAGTATAGTACATAGTATATGAGAGAGTTGCACTGAAAAACTTAGAATTTACTGAAAAACCCGCATTACACGAAATGCACAGTGTAGTACATAGTATATGAGTGAGTTGCACTGAAAAACTTAGAATATAAGAAACGCACAGTGTAGTACATAGTATATGAGTGAGTTGCACTGAAAAACTTAGAATTTAAGAAACGCACAGTGTTTTTCATAGTATATGAGTGAGTTGCACTGAAAAACTTAGAATATAAGAAACGCACAGTGTAGTACATAGTATATGAGTGAGTTGCACTGAAAAACTTAGAATATAAGAAACGCACAGTATAGTACATAGTATATGAGAGAGTTGCACTGAAAAACTTAGAATATAAGAAACGCACAGTGTAGTACAAAGTATATGAGTGAGTTGCACTGAAAAACTTAGAATATAAGAAACGCACAGTGTAGTACATAGTTTATGAGTGAGTTGCCCTGAAAAACTTAGAATTTACTGAAAAACCCGCATTACACGAAATGCACAGTTTAGTACATATTATATGAGTGAGTTGCACTGAAAAACTTAGAATATAAGAAACGCACAGTGTAGTACATAGTATATGAGTGAGTTGCACTGAAAAACTTAGAATATAAGAAACGCACAGTGTAGTACATAGTATATGAGTGAGTTGCACTGAAAAACTTAGAATATAAGAAACGCACAGTGTAGTACATAGTATACGAGTGAGTTGCACTGAAAAACTTAGAATATAAGAAACGCACAGTGTAGTACATAGTATATGAGTGAGTTGCACTGAAAAACTTAGAATATAAGAAACGCACAGTGTAGTACATAGTATATGAGTGAGTTGCACTGAAAAACTTAGAATATAAGAAACGCACAGTGTAGTACATAGTATATGAGTGAGTTGCACTGAAAAACTTAGAATATAAGAAACGCACAGTGTAGTACATAGTATATGAGTGAGTTGCACTGAAAAACTTAGAATATAAGAAACGCACAGTGTAGTACATAGTATATGAGTGAGTTGCACTGAAAAACTTAGAATTTAGAGAAACGCACAGTGTAGTACATAGTATATGAGTGAGTTGCACTGAAAAACTTAGAATTTAGAGAAACGCACAGTGTAGTACATAGTATATGAGTGAGTTGCACTGAAAAACTTAGAATATAAGAAACGCACAGTGTAGTATATAGTATATGAGTGAGTTGCACTGAAAAACTTAGAATATAAGAAACGCACAGTGTAGTACATTGTATATGAGTGAGTTGCACTGAAAAACTTAGAATTTAAGAAACGCACAGTGTAGTACATAGTATATGAGTGAGTTGCACTGAAAAACTTAGAATATAAGAAACGCACAGTGTAGTACATAGTATATGAGTGAGTTGCACTGAAAAACTTAGAATATAAGAAACGCACAGTGTAGTACATAGTATATGAGTGAGTTGCACTGAAAAACTTAGAATATAAGAAACGCACAGTGTATAGTATATGAGTGAGTTGCACTGAAAAACTTAGAATATAAGAAACGCACAGTGTAGTACATAGTATATGAGTGAGTTGCACTGAAAAACTTAGAATATAAGAAACGCACAGTGTAGTACATAGTATATGAGTGAGTTGCACTGAAAAACTTAGAATATAAGAAACGCACAGTGTAGTACATAGTATATGAGTGAGTTGCACTGAAAAACTTAGAATATAAGAAACGCACAGTGTAGTACATAGTATATGAGTGAGTTGCACTGAAAAACTTAGAATATAAGAAACGCACAGTGTAGTACATAGTATATGAGTGAGTTGCACTGAAAAACTTAGAATATAAGAAACGCACAGTGTAGTACATAGTATATGAGTGAGTTGCACTGAAAAACTTAGAATTTAGAGAAACGCACAGTGTAGTACATAGTATATGAGTGAGTTGCACTGAAAAACTTAGAATTTAGAGAAACGCACAGTGTAGTACATAGTATATGAGTGAGTTGCACTGAAAAACTTAGAATATAAGAAACGCACAGTGTAGTACATAGTATATGAGTGAGTTGCACTGAAAAACTTAGAATATAAGAAACGCACAGTGTAGTACATTGTATATGAGTGAGTTGCACTGAAAAACTTAGAATTTAAGAAACGCACAGTGTAGTACATAGTATATGAGTGAGTTGCACTGAAAAACTTAGAATATAAGAAACGCACAGTGTAGTACATAGTATATGAGTGAGTTGCACTGAAAAACTTAGAATTTAAGAAACGCACAGTGTAGTACATAGTATATGAGTGAGTTGCACTGAAAAACTTAGAATATAAGAAACGCACAGTGTATAGTATATGAGTGAGTTGCACTGAAAAACTTAGAATATAAGAAACGCACAGTGTAGTACATAGTATATGAGTGAGTTCCACTGAAAAACTTAGAATATAAGAAACGCACAGTGTAGTACATAATATATGAGTGAGTTGCACTGAAAAACTTAGAATTTACTGAAAAACCCGCATTACACGAAATGCACAGTGTAGTACATAGTATATGAGTGATTTGCACTGAAAAACTTAGAATATAAGAAACGCACAGTGTAGTACATAGTATATGAGTGAGTTGCACTGAAAAACTTAGAATTTACTGAAAAACCCGCATTACACGAAATGCACAGTGTAGTACATAGTATATGAGTGAGTTGCACTGAAAAACTTAGAATATAAGAAACGCACAGTGTAGTACATAGTATATGAGTGAGTTGCACTGAAAAACTTAGAATATAAGAAACGCACAGTGTAGTACATAGTATATGAGTGAGTTGCACTGAAAAACTTAGAATATAAGAAACGCACAGTGTAGTACATAGTATATGAGTGAGTTGCACTGAAAAACTTAGAATATAAGAAACGCACAGTGTAGTACATAGTATATGAGTGAGTTGCACTGAAAAACTTAGAATTTAGAGAAACGCACAGTGTAGTACATAGTATATGAGTGAGTTGCACTGAAAAACTTAGAATTTAGAGAAACGCACAGTGTAGTACATAGTATATGAGTGAGTTGCACTGAAAAACTTAGAATATAAGAAACGCACAGTGTAGTACATAGTATATGAGTGAGTTGCACTGAAAAACTTAGAATATAAGAAACGCACAGTGTAGTACATTGTATATGAGTGAGTTGCACTGAAAAACTTAGAATTTAAGAAACGCACAGTGTAGTACATAGTATATGAGTGAGTTGCACTGAAAAACTTAGAATATAAGAAACGCACAGTGTAGTACATAGTATATGAGTGAGTTGCACTGAAAAACTTAGAATATAAGAAACACACAGTGTAGTACATAGTATATGAGTGAGTTGCACTGAAAACTTAGAATATAAGAAACGCACAGTGTATAGTATATGAGTGAGTTGCACTGAAAAACTTAGAATATAAGAAACGCACAGTGTAGTACATAGTATATGAGTGAGTTGCACTGAAAAACTTAGAATTTAGAGAAACGCACAGTGTAGTACATAGTATATGAGTGAGTTGCACTGAAAAACTTAGAATTTAGAGAAACGCACAGTGTAGTACATAGTATATGAGTGAGTTGCACTGAAAAACTTAGAATATAAGAAACGCACAGTGTAGTACATAGTATATGAGTGAGTTGCACTGAAAAACTTAGAATATAAGAAACGCACAGTGTAGTACATTGTATATGAGTGAGTTGCACTGAAAAACTTAGAATTTAAGAAACGCACAGTGTAGTACATAGTATATGAGTGAGTTGCACTGAAAAACTTAGAATATAAGAAACGCACAGTGTAGTACATAGTATATGAGTGAGTTGCACTGAAAAACTTAGAATATAAGAAACGCACAGTGTATTACATAGTATATGAGTGAGTTGCACTGAAAAACTTAGAATATAAGAAACGCACAGTGTAGTACATAGTATATGAGTGAGTTGCACTGAAAAACTTAGAATTTACTGAAAAACCCGCATTACACGAAATGCACAGTGTAGTACATAGTATATGAGTGAGTTGCACTGAAAAACTTAGAATATAAGAAACGCACAGTGTAGTACATAGTATATGAGTGAGTTGCACTGAAAAACTTAGAATATAAGAAACGCACAGTGTAGTACATAGTATATGAGTGAGTTGCACTGAAAAACTTAGAATATAAGAAACGCACAGTGTAGTACATAGTATATGAGTGAGTTGCACTGAAAAACTTAGAATATAAGAAACGCACAGTGTAGTACATAGTATATGAGTGAGTTGCACTGAAAAACTTAGAATATAAGAAACGCACAGTGTAGTACATAGTATATGAGTGAGTTGCACTGAAAAACTTAGAATATAAGAAACGCACAGTGTAGTACATAGTATATGAGTGAGTTGCACTGAAAAACTTAGAATATAAGAAACGCACAGTGTAGTACATAGTATATGAGTGAGTTGCACTGAAAAACTTAGAATATAAGAAACGCACAGTGTAGTACATAGTATATGAGTGAGTTGCACTGAAAAACTTAGAATATAAGAAACGCACAGTGTAGTACATAGTATATGAGTGAGTTGCACTGAAAAACTTAGAATATAAGAAACGCACAGTGTAGTACATAGTATATGAGTGAGTTGCACTGAAAAACTTAGAATATAAGAAACGCACAGTGTAGTACATAGTATATGAGTGAGTTGCACTGAAAAACTTAGAATATAAGAAACGCACAGTGTAGTACATAGTATATGAGTGAGTTGCACTGAAAAACTTAGAATATAAGAAACGCACAGTGTAGTACATAGTATATGAGTGAGTTGCACTGAAAAACTTAGAATTTACTGAAAAACCCGCATTACACGAAATGCACAGTGTAGTACATAGTATATGAGTGAGTTGCACTGAAAAACTTAGAATATAAGAAACGCACAGTGTAGTACATAGTATATGAGTGAGTTGCACTGAAAAACTTAGAATATAAGAAACGCACAGTGTAGTACATAGTATATGAGTGAGTTGCACTGAAAAACTTAGAATATAAGAAACGCACAGTGTAGTACATAGTATATGAGTGAGTTGCACTGAAAAACTTAGAATATAAGAAACGCACAGTATAGTACATAGTATATGAGAGAGTTGCACTGAAAAACTTAGAATTTACTGAAAAACCCGCATTACACGAAATGCACAGTGTAGTACATAGTATATGAGTGAGTTGCACTGAAAAACTTAGAATATAAGAAACGCACAGTGTAGTACATAGTATATGAGTGAGTTGCACTGAAAAACTTAGAATTTAAGAAACTCACAGTGTTTTTCATAGTATATGAGTGAGTTGCACTGAAAAACTTAGAATATAAGAAACGCACAGTGTAGTACATAGTATATGAGTGAGTTGCACTGAAAAACTTAGAATATAAGAAACGCACAGTATAGTACATAGTATATGAGAGAGTTGCACTGAAAAACTTAGAATATAAGAAACGCACAGTGTAGTACAAAGTATATGAGTGAGTTGCACTGAAAAACTTAGAATATAAGAAACGCACAGTGTAGTACATAGTTTATGAGTGAGTTGCACTGAAAAACTTAGAATTTACTGAAAAACCCGCATTACACGAAATGCACAGTTTAGTACATATTATATGAGTGAGTTGCACTGAAAAACTTAGAATATAAGAAACGCACAGTGTAGTACATAGTATATGAGTGAGTTGCACTGAAAAACTTAGAATATAAGAAACGCACAGTGTAGTACATAGTATATGAGTGAGTTGCACTGAAAAACTTAGAATATAAGAAACGCACAGTGTAGTACATAGTATACGAGTGAGTTGCACTGAAAAACTTAGAATATAAGAAACGCACAGTGTAGTACATAGTATATGAGTGAGTTGCACTGAAAAACTTAGAATATAAGAAACGCACAGTGTAGTACATAGTATATGAGTGAGTTGCACTGAAAAACTTAGAATATAAGAAACGCACAGTGTAGTACATAGTATATGAGTGAGTTGCACTGAAAAACTTAGAATATAAGAAACGCACAGTGTAGTACATAGTATATGAGTGAGTTGCACTGAAAAACTTAGAATATAAGAAACGCACAGTGTAGTACAAAGTATATGAGTGAGTTGCATTGAAAAACTTAGAATATAAGAAACGCACAGTGTAGTACATAGTATATGAGTGAGTTGCACTGAAAAACTTAGAATTTACTGAAAAACCCGCATTACACGAAATGCACAGTGTAGTACATAGTATATGAGTGAGTTGCACTGAAAAACTTAGAATATAAGAAACGCACAGTGTAGTACATAGTATATGAGTGAGTTGCACTGAAAAACTTAGAATTTAAGAAACGCACAGTGTAGTACATAGTATATGAGTGAGTTGCACTGAAAAACTTAGAATATAAGAAACGCACAGTGTAGTACATAGTATATGAGTGAGTTGCACTGAAAAACTTAGAATATAAGAAACGCACAGTGTAGTACATAGTATATGAGTGAGTTGCACTGAAAAACTTAGAATATAAGAAACGCACAGTGTAGTACATAGTATATGAGTGAGTTGCACTGAAAAACTTAGAATATAAGAAACGCACAGTGTAGTACATAGTATATGAGTGAGTTGCACTGAAAAACTTAGAATATAAGAAACGCACAGTGTAGTACATAGTATATGAGTGAGTTGCACTGAAAAACTTAGAATTTAAGAAACGCACAGTGTTTTTCATAGTATATGAGTGAGTTGCACTGAAAAACTTAGAATATAAGAAACGCACAGTGTAGTACAAAGTATATGAGTGAGTTGCACTGAAAAACTTAGAATATAAGAAACGCACAGTGTAGTACATAGTATATGAGTGAGTTGCACTGAAAAACTTAGAATTTACTGAAAAACCCGCATTACACGAAATGCACAGTGTAGTACATAGTATATGAGTGAGTTGCACTGAAAAACTTAGAATATAAGAAACGCACAGTGTAGTACATAGTATATGAGTGAGTTGCACTGAAAAACTTAGAATATAAGAAACGCACAGTGTAGTACATAGTATATGAGTGAGTTGCACTGAAAAACTTAGAATATAAGAAACGCACAGTGTAGTACATAGTATATGAGTGAGTTGCACTGAAAAACTTAGAATATAAGAAACGCACAGTGTAGTACATAGTATATGAGTGAGTTGCACTGAAAAACTTAGAATATAAGAAACGCACAGTGTAGTACATAGTATATGAGTGAGTTGCACTGAAAAACTTAGAATTTAAGAAACGCACAGTGTTTTTCATAGTATATGAGTGAGTTGCACTGAAAAACTTAGAATATAAGAAACGCACAGTGTAGTACAAAGTATATGAGTGAGTTGCACTGAAAAACTTAGAATATAAGAAACGCACAGTATAGTACATAGTATATGAGTGAGTTGCACTGAAAAACTTAGAATTTACTGAAAAACCCGCATTACACGAAATGCACAGTGTAGTACATAGTATATGAGTGAGTTGCACTGAAAAACTTAGAATATAAGAAACGCACAGTGTAGTACATAGTATATGAGTGAGTTGCACTGAAAAACTTAGAATATAAGAAACGCACAGTGTAGTACATAGTATATGAGTGAGTTGCACTGAAAAACTTAGAATATAAGAAACGCACAGTGTAGTACATAGTATATGAGTGAGTTGCACTGAAAAACTTAGAATATAAGAAACGCACAGTGTAGTACATTGTATATGAGTGAGTTGCACTGAAAAACTTAGAATTTAAGAAACGCACAGTGTAGTACATAGTATATGAGTGAGTTGCACTGAAAAACTTAGAATATAAGAAACGCACAGTGTAGTACATAGTATATGAGTGAGTTGCACTGAAAAACTTAGAATATAAGAAACGCACAGTGTAGTACATTGTATATGAGTGAGTTGCACTGAAAAACTTAGAATTTAAGAAACGCACAGTGTAGTACATAGTATATGAGTGAGTTGCACTGAAAAACTTAGAATATAAGAAACGCACAGTGTAGTACATAGTATATGAGTGAGTTGCACTGAAAAACTTAGAATATAAGAAACGCACAGTGCAGTACATAGTATATTGTTGCGGCCCGCCCGCGGTCCACAACACGAACGGTTCAACTGAGAATGGCAGTTCCCTGCAAAGAGAGGAATCTAGACGGGGCGGAAGAAAAGAATGAAGTCAAGACAAAACTCTGATCAAGACTCAATTTAATATTTCCAAACACTCAGTTTATAAAGGGAGGGGGAGGGAACCCAATTTCCCGCCAAGTAACTCGGGGTCCAGTAGCAGGACAAACAAGTGTGTGCCTCCAGGCAGCAGAGTCAGGTTCCAGCAGTGGGCGTGGCAGGACGAATGAGCCGGTAGCTCCGCCCTAGAGCAGGCAGGTTCCAGGCTGGGGGAAGGGAGACCACATTTCCCCCCATTAGATAACAAAAATAAAAATAAAAAAGGGGTGGCCTGTGGCAGAAAGATTATCTATGTTCAATAGTTCTGCCTAAGTTCCTAGGGCTAAAGAAAAAACCTATTTCCGTGGGATTTCTTAACTATTCTAATGGTAAACTGTATCTGGCTAAGGCTGTAGGCTCTGACTTTATAATGCTAATTAATGCTGAATAGGTAGCTACCTGTTTGCCTTTTAAGTAGGGCGTTGGAACCCTGGCTGAGTTTAGCTAAACAATTTTAGAATAACACTGAACTGATAATTATCCACAATTTTGGGTGACAGGCAGGGGAAACAGTGAGAAGCGATTAAGACTGGCTGGCTCCTAGTACAAGGCCAATTGGCTTTTTTATTTTTTGGGTGGGAGGCAGTGAAGGGCCTGCTCTTACGACAGCAAGGTCTCCAATCTCTCTCCCCCCTGTTAATTAAGTTTAAATAGGCAATGCTTAACAGAGGTGATCAAATGATTTTCTCATCCGTAGATGAGTGGGCCTTAACCTTGACTTGGGTGGACATTAACCTGATCCTCCCGTGAGTATTGTAACAACTCACATCTGTGGCTCTTGGTATCTTTTGGGGAGGGGAGGCAGAGCCGTAAGTATTTTGGTTTTTATCTGGAGTCAGATACCAACCTCTTTTTAAATCAGGTGTGTCGCACAGGGAACTCAGAAACGGTCAAATTGGACCTTCCCTCCGCAGTGATCTCCTGCGCCAAGCGGTACCCATACCGTATTCATATGATTATGAATCAGTATCGCAATTCTGAGTTATTGCGAGGCCTCTATGTGAGACTTGTCAACCTCAGATTTAGCAAGGCCTAGACAAGAATTATGTCACTATTAACACCATTAATTTTGGTTAAAATAGGAGCTAAAAGTCTTTTCTCTTCATCTCTGTTATTCCCAGTAGCCTGAGGAACTAAGGACACCTTGCAGTAACAGCAAGGGTGAAAAGCCAGAGGCCAGTTAAGGGACTAAGCCTATATCTATCAAAATAAGAACTTTGTAAATATATATGAAATTTCTACTTCCCTAGCTCTCCTGGTAAATCTAAATCCTATCTAGACTGAAAGGCCACATGCTGAGATTAGCAGAACCACCTGTTTGCTCTTAGGGGCGGGGCGGAGAATGTAGATTGACCTGCTTGAGAGAAGGAAGAATACTAAACAGTTAGAGTGTAGTAATGTAAATTTTCTGTTTGGAGAAGTCAAGGTACTTTATTTAGATGCAAATTGTAAAGCTAAAGTTAATCTCAAATTAGAAGTAACTGGGTGCCAGCGGCGTTCCGCTGCAGACTGACCTTTATTGTCAGTTTGCAAAAAGTTTAGGACAAATAAGGTAAAGGCAAGATGAGCCTTTGGTGACCTTGGGGAAAATGCTCTGAATTAACTTTGCTAGGTAAATTAGAATATAGGAATCTCTAATAATTGAACTGAATATTAGACCAGTCTAAGATTGAGTTAGAATGGCTGGTCACACTTAAGAAGAGTGAAAAATCATTATGACTCTATTAAATGACTAATTTTACTAAGTCTGAATATACAGTCTCTGATGTACTATTGCCATAAAGTTAAAAGGCTAGAAGCTAGTCCAAACTGGAAAAATGACAAGCAAGGATGGATCTAAAACATGAATTTAATCTTTTAGTCCTTTTAATCAGGACACTGAGTTAACTTACCTGTCAGCTCAGCACACAAATTACCAATATGCTTCTGTAGAGTTCTGTGGAGAGAACCTGTTTTTCCCTTTTCTAATAAGGTAGCTGTTTTAGGATCAATCTATAAGCCAATAAGTAGATCCTTTTAAGATACTGAAAAGCATTTATTAAATTTGACATTTTAATCTCAAATTTTGAAAATAAAGGTATGTTTTAAATAGTGTGCATGGAAATGCACTAAATAGTATATATGGGGATACAATTTCTCTCTTTTGTCTTTTAAGAGGTTAAAGTTTAAAATTTTACAATATCTAACCTTTTGAATTAATAACTTTTTGGACAAAACATTTTAAATATTTGGCTGTAAAGGGGCAGTGACTAATTGCACTTTCAATTATTTTTCTTAAGGAACTGTTGTAACTAGAAGGCTAGAAAAGTTATTAAGAGTCACACGTGCATAATTTATTTATTTATTAACTAGAAATATGTATAAGCAATTGTAAATTTGAGAATTAATAGTATCTGAGGGACGAACAATTTTAAGTAATTATGAGCTCAGAGATATAGCATTAACTATCAATATAAATTAAGGTTTGATTGTTCAGCATTTTAAAACACCATCTACAGCACACAACCAGATTATTTGTGCTGGAATAGGGGCAACTGTGTGTCTTAAGACTCTGCTCCACAGCAGCTAGTTGGGCCCACGTGGCCAACGATCGGCTGGGAGGATGAGAAAAATGACTTTACAATAATGTTTTTTCTGGCCAAAGAATTGTCTTGGGCACAACTAATTTTTAATTACCAATTAACAACAATTATAAAAGCTTTCTTTATTTTTTGTAAAACCCCTTGCAGCAAACCAAAACACCAAATAACAAAAGGATACTGTCTCTGAATCTTTTGGGTGAGAGCAAGGATTTAAGGTAAACTTCCCTTGAGAAGCATTAGTTAATAAAATACTTTCCACTTAGGAAACAATATATACTGAAAGATTAAAACTTTTGGCTTCTTGTAAAGAAGCAGAAACAATAAACATTTTTCTTACATAATGTAAAGCTATATTAGCCATACATAGAGGCAAAATTTTCTAGTGATTACCAGTTTACTAGAAGCAAAAATCTTTGAATTTAAGCATTATTTTAAACATCTGAATAGATCTGTAACACTGTTAAAAAGAAATTTTCTTGAACACAGGGAAAAACTTTAGGCATTGTTTGCAAAACAAAAGAAAGGGCCACAAGCCGCTCTGGGACTGCCCAGAGCCCTGTATTGACTCAAAGGTAAAATACTTTTTAATCTGAGCATCAATCTTAAATTTGCAATCAAACTGCAAGCTGCAGTCAATGGAACAATGGCAGTTTTAACCATAATTTTTAAGTTTTTGTGCAAGGTTAGGATAATATCTACAACTTTGGGAAAGCAAAACCTATGTTTAAAACAATTTATCACTGTTAAAATCAATATTAGAAGCATTACTATCATATTACGAAGTTTGGAAATCAATTAATACCTATGAATACCTATTAAAGCAAGCTTTAACGCTTTAATAAAGAGGCATTGCTTTATATCTTATCTTAAATTTTACTATTTAGGATAGGAACCACATTAATCATTATCTAAACTAGAAATATCTTAAGAGACTCAGCCTCTAGGGCTGCCTTAGGCCACGTGTCGGAAGGACTCTAAACTTGAGTTATCAAATTTAACATTAACCATCTGTAGCAATGTAACAATTATTAATTTTAACCAACAACTTATGAGCTGAATGCGAAAACATGCAGAGCACATTTTTAATAAAGAACCAAATGAAGCAGTTAATTTTAGACCAATCAGAGAATATTAATCTTTGTAGCTACAATCATAGAATAAAAAAGCACTTTACCATTGTCAAACACATTAATCATGAACCATTTATCAGATTCGAAACTAAGAGGCTGTGTACTCGCTGCTTTTTCTTAAAATGAACATTTTTTCCATCAGGGGCCCTCCTGCCACGTGTCTGGTTTTTGGCTGAAACACGTGGCAGCTCTCGGCCTTGCAGATAAAGTTTTTTATACCATTTTTATTATCCAACATAAAACATAGAACATTCATTCATACAGACTGGACACGAACATACATGAATTGAACACGAGAACAGATTGGTGCACCAGACATAAACAAGACACAAAATGGGGCAGAGTACTCCTGCTATTTGGGACAATTTCCTCCCTCATGATGCAGTTTTTATAACTGAGGCAATCCGCCTGTATTAATTTCCTTTTAATAAACCCTTTCCTTTCTCACACCTAACAATGTAGCTTTTTTCTAGCCACGGCCTACCGCCTGTGCCTAGCTCCTCTTAAGCTTCACTGCTGAACCTAAGTGAACCAGCGCTCGGGCTTAACGCTGTCTCAGCTTAGCCCATACCTTCTCCGGTATGAATTTCCTTTATCCTTAAGCAACTCCTGAAAACTAAACACAACGGCCTAATCATGATTTTGAACCCTTCTTTCCTCCACCTAAGCAGTTTTTTCTAAAAAAAACTGCGGCACACCGCCTGTCTCCGTATCTAGTTCCGATTTACGAACTGCTGACCCAAGCAGAAACAGTGTTGGGTTAGCACTGCTTCAAACTTGCTTCGTATCCTACTGCATCCCCGCAACACTTTCAAAACTGAAATTTTTTTGGGCTAGCGCTAGCATGTGTACCTGTCCGTTGCTCCGATGCTCCTCCTCCGATACGAAGATTCTTTCCTTTCTTGTGGAGCTCCACACAGCAATCGTTTCTCTTAGCATCTCTCTGCCATTCTTCAGGTCCCAGTTCTGGCGCCAACTGTTGCGGCCCGCCCGCGGTCCACAACACGAACGGTTCAACTGAGAATGGCAGTTCCCTGCAAAGAGAGGAATCTAGACGGGGCGGAAGAAAAGAATGAAGTCAAGACAAAACTCTGATCAAGACTCAATTTAATATTTCCAAACACTCAGTTTATAAAGGGAGGGGGAGGGAACCCAATTTCCCGCCAAGTAACTCGGGGTCCAGTAGCAGGACAAACACGTGTGTGCCTCCAGGCAGCAGAGTCAGGTTCCAGCAGTGGGCGTGGCAGGACGAATGAGCCGGTAGCTCCGCCCTAGAGCAGGCAGGTTCCAGGCTGGGGGAAGGGAGACCACAGTATATGAGTGAGTTGCACTGAAAAACTTAGAATATAAGAAACGCACAGTGTAGTACATAGTATATGAGTGAGTTGCACTGAAAAACTTAGAATTTACTGAAAAACCCGCATTACACGAAATGCACAGTGTAGTACATAGTATATGAGTGAGTTGCACTGAAAAACTTAGAATATAAGAAACGCACATTGTAGTATATAGTATATGAGTGAGTTGCACTGAAAAACTTAGAATATAAGAAACGCACAGTGTAGTACATAGTATATGAGTGAGTTGCACTGAAAAACTTAGAATATAAGAAACGCACAGTGTAGTACATAGTATATGAGTGAGTTGCACTGAAAAACTTAGAATATAAGAAACGCACAGTGTAGTACATAGTATATGAGTGAGTTGCACTGAAAAACTTAGAATATAAGAAACGCACAGTGTAGTACATAGTATATGAGTGAGTTGCACTGAAAAACTTAGAATATAAGAAACGCACAGTGTAGTACATAGTATATGAGTGAGTTGCACTGAAAAACTTAGAATATAAGAAACGCACAGTGTAGTACATAGTATATGAGTGAGTTGCACTGAAAAACTTAGAATATAAGAAACGCACAGTGTAGTACATAGTATATGAGTGAGTTGCACTGAAAAACTTAGAATATAAGAAACGCACAGTGTAGTACATAGTATATGAGTGAGTTGCACTGAAAAACTTAGAATATAAGAAACGCACAGTGTAGTACATAGTATATGAGTGAGTTGCACTGAAAAACTTAGAATATAAGAAACGCACAGTGTAGTACATAGTATATGAGTGAGTTGCACTGAAAAACTTAGAATATAAGAAACGCACAGTGTAGTACATAGTATATGAGTGAGTTGCACTGAAAAACTTAGAATATAAGAAACGCACAGTGTAGTACATAGTATATGAGTGAGTTGCACTGAAAAACTTAGAATATAAGAAACGCACAGTGTAGTACATAGTATATGAGTGAGTTGCACTGAAAAACTTAGAATATAAGAAACGCACAGTGTAGTACATAGTATATGAGTGAGTTGCACTGAAAAACTTAGAATTTAGAGAAACGCACAGTGTAGTACATAGTATATGAGTGAGTTGCACTGAAAAACTTAGAATTTAGAGAAACGCACAGTGTAGTACATAGTATATGAGTGAGTTGCACTGAAAAACTTAGAATATAAGAAACGCACAGTGTAGTACATAGTATATGAGTGAGTTGCACTGAAAAACTTAGAATATAAGAAACGCACAGTGTAGTACATAGTATATGAGTGAGTTGCACTGAAAAACTTAGAATATAAGAAACGCACAGTGTAGTACATAGTATATGAGTGAGTTGCACTGAAAAACTTAGAATATAAGAAACGCACAGTGTAGTACATAGTATATGAGTGAGTTGCACTGAAAAACTTAGAATATAAGAAACGCACAGTGTAGTACATAGTATATGAGTGAGTTGCACTGAAAAACTTAGAATTTAGAGAAACGCACAGTGTAGTACATAGTATATGAGTGAGTTGCACTGAAAAACTTAGAATTTAGAGAAACGCACAGTGTAGTACATAGTATATGAGTGAGTTGCACTGAAAAACTTAGAATATAAGAAACGCACAGTGTAGTACTTAGTATATGAGTGAGTTGCACTGAAAAACTTAGAATATAAGAAACGCACAGTGTAGTACATAGTATATGAGTGAGTTGCACTGAAAAACTTAGAATATAAGAAACGCACAGTGTAGTACATAGTATATGAGTGAGTTGCACTGAAAAACTTAGAATATAAGAAACGCACAGTGTAGTACATAGTATATGAGTGAGTTGCACTGAAAAACTTAGAATATAAGAAACGCACAGTGTAGTACATAGTATATGAGTGAGTTGCACTGAAAAACTTAGAATTTAAGAAACGCACAGTGTTTTTCATAGTATATGAGTGAGTTGCACTGAAAAACTTAGAATATAAGAAACGCACAGTGTAGTACAAAGTATATGAGTGAGTTGCACTGAAAAACTTAGAATATAAGAAACGCACAGTGTAGTACATAGTATATGAGTGAGTTGCACTGAAAAACTTAGAATTTACTGAAAAACCCGCATTACACGAAATGCACAGTGTAGTACATAGTATATGTGTGAGTTGCACTGAAAAACTTAGAATATAAGAAACGCACAGTGTAGTACATAGTATATGAGTGAGTTGCACTGAAAAACTTAGAATATAAGAAACGCACAGTGTAGTACATAGTATATGAGTGAGTTGCACTGAAAAACTTAGAATATAAGAAACGCACAGTGTAGTACATAGTATATGAGTGAGTTGCACTGAAAAACTTAGAATATAAGAAACGCACAGTGTAGTACATAGTATATGAGTGAGTTGCACTGAAAAACTTAGAATATAAGAAACGCACAGTGTAGTACATAGTATATGAGTGAGTTGCACTGAAAAACTTAGAATTTAAGAAACGCACAGTGTTTTTCATAGTATATGAGTGAGTTGCACTGAAAAACTTAGAATATAAGAAACGCACAGTGTAGTACAAAGTATATGAGTGAGTTGCACTGAAAAACTTAGAATATAAGAAACGCACAGTGTAGTACATAGTATATGAGTGAGTTGCACTGAAAAACTTAGAATTTACTGAAAAACCCGCATTACACGAAATGCACAGTGTAGTACATAGTATATGAGTGAGTTGCACTGAAAAACTTAGAATATAAGAAACGCACAGTGTAGTACATAGTATATGAGTGAGTTGCACTGAAAAACTTAGAATATAAGAAACGCACAGTGTAGTACATAGTATATGAGTGAGTTGCACTGAAAAACTTAGAATATAAGAAACGCACAGTGTAGTACATAGTATATGAGTGAGTTGCACTGAAAAACTTAGAATATAAGAAACGCACAGTGTAGTACATAGTATATGAGTGAGTTGCACTGAAAAACTTAGAATATAAGAAACGCACAGTGTAGTACATAGTATATGAGTGAGTTGCACTGAAAAACTTAGAATATAAGAAACGCACAGTGTAGTACATAGTATATGAGTGAGTTGCACTGAAAAACTTAGAATATAAGAAACGCACAGTGTAGTACATAGTATATGAGTGAGTTGCACTGAAAAACTTAGAATATAAGAAACGCACAGTGTAGTACATAGTATATGAGTGAGTTGCACTGAAAAACTTAGAATTTAGAGAACCGCACAGTGTAGTACATAGTATATGAGTGAGTTGCACTGAAAAACTTAGAATTTAGAGAAACGCACAGTGTAGTACATAGTATATGAGTGAGTTGCACTGAAAAACTTAGAATATAAGAAACGCACAGTGTAGTACATTGTATATGAGTGAGTTGCACTGAAAAACTTAGAATATAAGAAACGCACAGTGTAGTACATAGTATATGAGTGAGTTGCACTGAAAAACTTAGAATATAAGAAACGCACAGTGTAGTACATAGTATATGAGTGAGTTGCACTGAAAAACTTAGAATATAAGAAACGCACAGTGTAGTACATAGTATATGAGTGAGTTGCACTGAAAAACTTAGAATATAAGAAACGCACAGTGTATAGTATATGAGTGAGTTGCACTGAAAAACTTAGAATATAAGAAACGCACAGTGTAGTACATAGTATATGAGTGAGTTGCACTGAAAAACTTAGAATATAAGAAACGCACAGTGTAGTACATAGTATATGAGTGAGTTGCACTGAAAAACTTAGAATTTAGAGAAACGCACAGTGTAGTACATAGTATATGAGTGAGTTGCACTGAAACACTTAGAATTTAGAGAAATGCACAGTGTAGTACATAGTATATGAGTGAGTTGCACTGAAAAACTTAGAATATAAGAAACGCACAGTGTAGTACATAGTATATGAGTGAGTTGCACTGAAAAACTTAGAATATAAGAAACGCACAGTGTAGTACATAGTATATGAGTGAGTTGCACTGAAAAACTTAGAATATAAGAAACGCACAGTGTAGTACATAGTATATGAGTGAGTTGCACTGAAAAACTTAGAATATAAGAAACGCACAGTGTAGTACATAGTATATGAGTGAGTTGCACTGAAAAACTTAGAATATAAGAAACGCACAGTGTAGTACATAGTATATGAGTGAGTTGCACTGAAAAACTTAGAATATAAGAAACGCACAGTGTAGTACATAGTATATGAGTGAGTTGCACTGAAAAACTTAGAATTTAGAGAAACGCACAGTGTAGTACATAGTATATGAGTGAGTTGCTCTGAAAAACTTAGAATTTAGAGAAACGCACAGTGTAGTACATAGTATATGAGTGAGTTGCACTGAAAAACTTAGAATATAAGAAACGCACAGTGTAGTACATAGTATATGAGTGAGTTGCACTGAAAAACTTAGAATATAAGAAACGCACAGTGTAGTACATTGTATATGAGTGAGTTGCACTGAAAAACTTAGAATTTAAGAAACGCACAGTGTAGTACATAGTATATGAGTGAGTTGCACTGAAAAACTTAGAATATAAGAAACGCACAGTGTAGTACATAGTATATGAGTGAGTTGCACTGAAAAACTTAGAATATAAGAAACGCACAGTGTAGTACATAGTATATGAGTGAGTTGCACTGAAAAACTTAGAATTTACTGAAAAACCCGCATTACACGAAATGCACAGTGTAGTACATAGTATATGAGTGAGTTGCACTGAAAAACTTAGAATATAAGAAACGCACAGTGTAGTACATAGTATATGAGTGAGTTGCACTGAAAAACTTAGAATATAAGAAACGCACGGTGTAGTACATAGTATATGAGTGAGTTGCACTGAAAAACTTAGAATATAAGAAACGCACAGTGTAGTACATAGTATATGAGTGAGTTGCACTGAAAAACTTAGAATATAAGAAACGCACAGTGTAGTACATAGTATATGAGTGAGTTGCACTGAAAAACTTAGAATATAAGAAACGCACAGTGTAGTACATAGTATATGAGTGAGTTGCACTGAAAAACTTAGAATATAAGAAACGCACAGTGTAGTACATAGTATATGAGTGAGTTGCACTGAAAAACTTAGAATTTACTGAAAAACCCGCATTACACGAAATGCACAGTGTAGTACATAGTATATGAGTGAGTTGCACTGAAAAACTTAGAATATAAGAAACGCACATTGTAGTATATAGTATATGAGTGAGTTGCACTGAAAAACTTAGAATATAAGAAACGCACAGTGTAGTACATAGTATATGAGTGAGTTGCACTGAAAAACTTAGAATATAAGAAACGCACAGTGTAGTACATAGTATATGAGTGAGTTGCACTGAAAAACTTAGAATATAAGAAACGCACAGTGTAGTACATAGTATATGAGTGAGTTGCACTGAAAAACTTAGAATATAAGAAACGCACAGTGTAGTACATAGTATATGAGTGAGTTGCACTGAAAAACTTAGAATATAAGAAACGCACAGTGTAGTACATAGTATATGAGTGAGTTGCACTGAAAAACTTAGAATATAAGAAACGCACAGTGTAGTACATAGTATATGAGTGAGTTGCACTGAAAAACTTAGAATATAAGAAACGCACAGTGTAGTACATAGTATATGAGTGAGTTGCACTGAAAAACTTAGAATTTAGAGAAACGCACAGTGTAGTACATAGTATATGAGTGAGTTGCACTGAAAAACTTAGAATTTAGAGAAACGCACAGTGTAGTACATAGTATATGAGTGAGTTGCACTGAAAAACTTAGAATTTAGAGAAACGCACAGTGTAGTACATAGTATATGAGTGAGTTGCACTGAAAAACTTAGAATATAAGAAACGCACAGTGTAGTACTTAGTATATGAGTGAGTTGCACTGAAAAACTTAGAATATAAGAAACGCACAGTGTAGTACATAGTATATGAGTGAGTTGCACTGAAAAACTTAGAATATAAGAAACGCACAGTGTAGTACATAGTATATGAGTGAGTTGCACTGAAAAACTTAGAATATAAGAAACGCACAGTGTAGTACATAGTATATGAGTGAGTTGCACTGAAAAACTTAGAATATAAGAAACGCACAGTGTAGTACATAGTATATGAGTGAGTTGCACTGAAAAACTTAGAATTTAAGAAACGCACAGTGTTTTTCATAGTATATGAGTGAGTTGCACTGAAAAACTTAGAATATAAGAAACGCACAGTGTAGTACAAAGTATATGAGTGAGTTGCACTGAAAAACTTAGAATATAAGAAACGCACAGTGTAGTACATAGTATATGAGTGAGTTGCACTGAAAAACTTAGAATTTACTGAAAAACCCGCATTACACGAAATGCACAGTGTAGTACATAGTATATGTGTGAGTTGCACTGAAAAACTTAGAATATAAGAAACGCACAGTGTAGTACATAGTATATGAGTGAGTTGCACTGAAAAACTTAGAATATAAGAAACGCACAGTGTAGTACATAGTATATGAGTGAGTTGCACTGAAAAACTTAGACTATAAGAAACGCACAGTGTAGTACATAGTATATGAGTGAGTTGCACTGAAAAACTTAGAATATAAGAAACGCACAGTGTAGTACATAGTATATGAGTGAGTTGCACTGAAAAACTTAGAATATAAGAAACGCACAGTGTAGTACATAGTATATGAGTGAGTTGCACTGAAAAACTTAGAATTTAAGAAACGCACAGTGTTTTTCATAGTATATGAGTGAGTTGCACTGAAAAACTTAGAATATAAGAAACACACAGTGTAGTACAAAGTATATGAGTGAGTTGCACTGAAAAACTTAGAATATAAGAAACGCACAGTGTAGTACATAGTATATGAGTGAGTTGCACTGAAAAACTTAGAATTTACTGAAAAACCCGCATTACACGAAATGCACAGTGTAGTACATAGTATATGAGTGAGTTGCACTGAAAAACTTAGAATATAAGAAACGCACAGTGTAGTACATAGTATATGAGTGAGTTGCACTGAAAAACTTAGAATATAAGAAACGCACAGTGTAGTACATAGTATATGAGTGAGTTGCACTGAAAAACTTAGAATATAAGAAACGCACAGTGTAGTACATAGTATATGAGTGAGTTGCACTGAAAAACTTAGAATATAAGAAACGCACAGTGTAGTACATAGTATATGAGTGAGTTGCACTGAAAAACTTAGAATATAAGAAACGCACAGTGTAGTACATAGTATATGAGTGAGTTGCACTGAAAAACTTAGAATATAAGAAACGCACAGTGTAGTACATAGTATATGAGTGAGTTGCACTGAAAAACTTAGAATATAAGAAACGCACAGTGTAGTACATAGTATATGAGTGAGTTGCACTGAAAAACTTAGAATATAAGAAACGCACAGTGTAGTACATAGTATATGAGTGAGTTGCACTGAAAAACTTAGAATATAAGAAACGCACAGTGTAGTACATAGTATATGAGTGAGTTGCACTGAAAAACTTAGAATATAAGAAACGCACAGTGTAGTACATAGTATATGAGTGAGTTGCACTGAAAAACTTAGAATATAAGAAACGCACAGTGTAGTACATAGTATATGAGTGAGTTGCACTGAAAAACTTAGAATATAAGAAACGCACAGTGTAGTACATAGTATATGAGTGAGTTGCACTGAAAAACTTAGAATTTAGAGAAACGCACAGTGTAGTACATAGTATATGAGTGAGTTGCACTGAAAAACTTAGAATTTAGAGAAACGCACAGTGTAGTACATAGTATATGAGTGAGTTGCACTGAAAAACTTAGAATATAAGAAACGCACAGTGTAGTACATTGTATATGAGTGAGTTGCACTGAAAAACTTAGAATTTAAGAAACGCACAGTGTAGTACATAGTATATGAGTGAGTTGCACTGAAAAACTTAGAATATAAGAAACGCACAGTGTAGTACATAGTATATGAGTGAGTTGCACTGAAAAACTTAGAATATAAGAAACGCACAGTGTAGTACATAGTATATGAGTGAGTTGCACTGAAAAACTTAGAATATAAGAAACGCACAGTGTATAGTATATGAGTGAGTTGCACTGAAAAACTTAGAATATAAGAAACGCACAGTGTAGTACATAGTATATGAGTGAGTTGCACTGAAAAACTTAGAATATAAGAAACGCACAGTGTAGTACATAGTATATGAGTGAGTTGCACTGAAAAACTTAGAATTTAGAGAAACGCACAGTGTAGTACATAGTATATGAGTGAGTTGCACTGAAACACTTAGAATTTAGAGAAACGCACAGTGTAGTACATAGTATATGAGTGAGTTGCACTGAAAAACTTAGAATATAAGAAACGCACAGTGTAGTACATAGTATATGAGTGAGTTGCACTGAAAAACTTAGAATATAAGAAACGCACAGTGTAGTACATAGTATATGAGTGAGTTGCACTGAAAAACTTAGAATATAAGAAACGCACAGTGTAGTACATAGTATATGAGTGAGTTGCACTGAAAAACTTAGAATATAAGAAACGCACAGTGTAGTACATAGTATATGAGTGAGTTGCACTGAAAAACTTAGAATATAAGAAACGCACAGTGTAGTACATAGTATATGAGTGAGTTGCACTGAAAAACTTAGAATATAAGAAACGCACAGTGTAGTACATAGTATATGAGTGAGTTGCACTGAAAAACTTAGAATTTAGAGAAACGCACAGTGTAGTACATAGTATATGAGTGAGTTGCTCTGAAAAACTTAGAATTTAGAGAAACGCACAGTGTAGTACATAGTATATGAGTGAGTTGCACTGAAAAACTTAGAATATAAGAAACGCACAGTGTAGTACATAGTATATGAGTGAGTTGCACTGAAAAACTTAGAATATAAGAAACGCACAGTGTAGTACATTGTATATGAGTGAGTTGCACTGAAAAACTTAGAATTTAAGAAACGCACAGTGTAGTACATAGTATATGAGTGAGTTGCACTGAAAAACTTAGAATATAAGAAACGCACAGTGTAGTACATAGTATATGAGTGAGTTGCACTGAAAAACTTAGAATATAAGAAACGCACAGTGTAGTACATAGTATATGAGTGAGTTGCACTGAAAAACTTAGAATTTACTGAAAAACCCGCATTACACGAAATGCACAGTGTAGTACATAGTATATGAGTGAGTTGCACTGAAAAACTTAGAATATAAGAAACGCACAGTGTAGTACATAGTATATGAGTGAGTTGCACTGAAAAACTTAGAATATAAGAAACGCACAGTGTAGTACATAGTATATGAGTGAGTTGCACTGAAAAACTTAGAATATAAGAAACGCACAGTGTAGTACATAGTATATGAGTGAGTTGCACTGAAAAACTTAGAATATAAGAAACGCACAGTGTAGTACATAGTATATGAGTGAGTTGCACTGAAAAACTTAGAATATAAGAAACGCACAGTGTATAGTATATGAGTGAGTTGCACTGAAAAACTTAGAATATAAGAAACGCACAGTGTAGTACATAGTATATGAGAGAGTTGCACTGAAAAACTTAGAATATAAGAAACGCACAGTGTAGTACATAGTATATGAGTGAGTTGCACTGAAAAACTTAGAATATAAGAAACGCACAGTGTAGTACATAGTATATGAGTGAGTTGCACTGAAAAACTTAGAATATAAGAAATGCACAGTGTAGTACATAGTATATGAGTGAGTTGCACTGAAAAACTTAGAATATAAGAAACGCACAGTGTAGTACATAGTATATGAGTGAGTTGCACTGAAAAACTTAGAATATAAGAAACGCACAGTGTAGTACATAGTATATGAGTGAGTTGCACTGAAAAACTTAGAATATAAGAAACGCACAGTGTAGTACATAGTATATGAGTGAGTTGCACTGAAAAACTTAGAATATAAGAAACGCACAGTGTAGTACATAGTATATGAGTGAGTTGCACTGAAAAACTTAGAATATAAGAAACGCACAGTGTAGTACATAGTATATGAGTGAGTTGCACTGAAAAACTTAGAATATAAGAAACGCACAGTGTAGTACATAGTATATGAGTGAGTTGCACTGAAAAACTTAGAATATAAGAAACGCACAGTGTAGTACATAGTATATGAGTGAGTTGCACTGAAAAACTTAGAATATAAGAAACGCACAGTGTAGTACATAGTATATGAGTGAGTTGCACTGAAAAACTTAGAATATAAGAAACGCACAGTGTAGTACATAGTATATGAGTGAGTTGCACTGAAAAACTTAGAATTTAGAGAAACGCACAGTGTAGTACATAGTATATGAGTGAGTTGCACTGAAAAACTTAGAATTTAGAGAAACGCACAGTGTAGTACATAGTATATGAGTGAGTTGCACTGAAAAACTTAGAATATAAGAAACGCACAGTGTAGTACATAGTATATGAGTGAGTTGCACTGAAAAACTTAGAATATAAGAAACGCACAGTGTAGTACATAGTATATGAGTGAGTTGCACTGAAAAACTTAGAATTTAGAGAAACGCACAGTGTAGTACATAGTATATGAGTGAGTTGCACTGAAAAACTTAGAATTTAGAGAAACGCACAGTGTAGTACATAGTATATGAGTGAGTTGCACTGAAAAACTTAGAATATAAGAAACGCACAGTGTAGTACTTAGTATATGAGTGAGTTGCACTGAAAAACTTAGAATATAAGAAACGCACAGTGTAGTACATAGTATATGAGTGAGTTGCACTGAAAAACTTAGAATATAAGAAACGCACAGTGTAGTACATAGTATATGAGTGAGTTGCACTGAAAAACTTAGAATATAAGAAACGCACAGTGTAGTACATAGTATATGAGTGAGTTGCACTGAAAAACTTAGAATATAAGAAACGCACAGTGTAGTACATAGTATATGAGTGAGTTGCAGTGAAAAACTTAGAATTTAAGAAACGCACAGTGTTTTTCATAGTATATGAGTGAGTTGCACTGAAAAACTTAGAATATAAGAAACGCACAGTGTAGTACAAAGTATATGAGTGAGTTGCACTGAAAAACTTAGAATATAAGAAACGCACAGTGTAGTACATAGTATATGAGTGAGTTGCACTGAAAAACTTAGAATTTACTGAAAAACCCGCATTACACGAAATGCACAGTGTAGTACATAGTATATGAGTGAGTTGCACTGAAAAACTTAGAATATAAGAAACGCACAGTGTAGTACATAGTATATGAGTGAGTTGCACTGAAAAACTTAGAATTTAGAGAAACGCACAGTGTAGTACATAGTATATGAGTGAGTTGCACTGAAAAACTTAGAATATAAGAAACGCACAGTGTAGTACATAGTATATGAGTGAGTTGCACTGAAAAACTTAGAATATAAGAAACGCACAGTGTAGTACATAGTATATGAGTGAGTTGCACTGAAAAACTTAGAATATAAGAAACGCACAGTGTAGTACATAGTATATGAGTGAGTTGCACTGAAAAACTTAGAATTTAAGAAACGCACAGTGTTTTTCATAGTATATGAGTGAGTTGCACTGAAAAACTTAGAATATAAGAAACGCACAGTGTAGTACAAAGTATATGAGTGAGTTGCACTGAAAAACTTAGAATATAAGAAACGCACAGTGTAGTACATAGTATATGAGTGAGTTGCACTGAAAAACTTAGAATTTACTGAAAAACCCGCATTACATGAAATGCACAGTGTAGTACATAGTATATGAGTGAGTTGCACTGAAAAACTTAGAATATAAGAAACGCACAGTGTAGTACATAGTATATGAGTGAGTTGCACTGAAAAACTTAGAATATAAGAAACGCACAGTGTAGTACATAGTATATGAGTGAGTTGCACTGAAAAACTTAGAATATAAGAAACGCACAGTGTAGTACATAGTATATGAGTGAGTTGCACTGAAAAACTTAGAATATAAGAAACGCACAGTGTAGTACATAGTATATGAGTGAGTTGCACTGAAAAACTTAGAATATAAGAAACGCACAGTGTAGTACATAGTATATGAGTGAGTTGCACTGAAAAACTTAGAATATAAGAAACGCACAGTGTAGTACATAGTATATGAGTGAGTTGCACTGAAAAACTTAGAATATAAGAAACGCACAGTGTAGTACATAGTATATGAGTGAGTTGCACTGAAAAACTTAGAATATAAGAAACGCACAGTGTAGTACATAGTATATGAGTGAGTTGCACTGAAAAACTTAGAATATAAGAAACGCACAGTGTAGTACATAGTATATGAGTGAGTTGCACTGAAAAACTTAGAATATAAGAAACGCACAGTGTAGTACATAGTATATGAGTGAGTTGCACTGAAAAACTTAGAATATAAGAAACGCACAGTGTAGTACATAGTATATGAGTGAGTTGCACTGAAAAACTTAGAATATAAGAAACGCACAGTGTAGTACATAGCATATGAGTGAGTTGCACTGAAAAACTTAGAATTTAAAGAAACGCACAGTGTAGTACATAGTATATGAGTGAGTTGCACTGAAAAACTTAGAATTTAGAGAAACGCACAGTGTAGTACATAGTATATGAGTGAGTTGCACTGAAAAACTTAAAATATAAGAAACGCACAGTGTAGTACATTGTATATGAGTGAGTTGCACTGAAAAACTTAGAATTTAAGAAACGCACAGTGTAGTACATAGTATATGAGTGAGTTGCACTGAAAAACTTAGAATATAAGAAACGCACAGTGTAGTACATAGTATATGAGTGAGTTGCACTGAAAAACTTAGAATATAAGAAACGCACAGTGTAGTACATAGTATATGAGTGAGTTGCACTGAAAAACTTAGAATATAAGAAACGCACAGTGTATAGTATATGAGTGAGTTGCACTGAAAAACTTAGAATATAAGAAACGCACAGTGTAGTACATAGTATATGAGTGAGTTCCACTGAAAAACTTAGAATATAAGAAACGCACAGTGTAGTACATAGTATATGAGTGAGTTGCACTGAAAAACTTAGAATTTAGAGAAACGCACAGTGTAGTACATAGTATATGAGTGAGTTGCACTGAAACACTTAGAATTTAGAGAAACGCACAGTGTAGTACATAGTATATGAGTGAGTTGCACTGAAAAACTTAGAATATAAGAAACGCACAGTGTAGTACATAGTATATGAGTGAGTTGCACTGAAAAACTTAGAATATAAGAAACGCACAGTGTAGTACATAGTATATGAGTGAGTTGCACTGAAAAACTTAGAATATAAGAAACGCACAGTGTAGTACATAGTATATGAGTGAGTTGCACTGAAAAACTTAGAATATAAGAAACGCACAGTGTAGTACATAGTATATGAGTGAGTTGCACTGAAAAACTTAGAATATAAGAAACGCACAGTGTAGTACATAGTATATGAGTGAGTTGCACTGAAAAACTTAGAATATAAGAAACGCACAGTGTAGTACATAGTATATGAGTGAGTTGCACTGAAAAACTTAGAATATAAGAAACGCACAGTGTAGTACATAGTATATGAGTGAGTTGCACTGAAAAACGTAGAATTTAGAGAAACGCACAGTGTAGTACATAGTATATGAGTGAGTTGCTCTGAAAAACTTAGAATTTAGAGAAACGCACAGTGTAGTACATAGTATATGAGTGAGTTGCACTGAAAAACTTAGAATATAAGAAACGCACAGTGTAGTACATAGTATATGAGTGAGTTGCACTGAAAAACTTAGAATATAAGAAACGCACAGTGTAGTACATTGTATATGAGTGAGTTGCACTGAAAAACTTAGAATTTAAGAAACGCACAGTGTAGTACATAGTATATGAGTGAGTTGCACTGAAAAACTTAGAATATAAGAAACGCACAGTGTAGTACATAGTATATGAGTGAGTTGCACTGAAAAACTTAGAATATAAGAAACGCACAGTGTAGTACATAGTATATGAGTGAGTTGCACTGAAAAACTTAGAATTTACTGAAAAACCCGCATTACACGAAATGCACAGTGTAGTACATAGTATATGAGTGAGTTGCACTGAAAAACTTAGAATATAAGAAACGCACAGTGTAGTACATAGTATATGAGTGAGTTGCACTGAAAAACTTAGAATATAAGAAACGCACAGTGTAGTACATAGTATATGAGTGAGTTGCACTGAAAAACTTAGAATATAAGAAACGCACAGTGTAGTACATAGTATATGAGTGAGTTGCACTGAAAAACTTAGAATATAAGAAACGCACAGTGTAGTACATAGTATATGAGTGAGTTGCACTGAAAAACTTAGAATATAAGAAACGCACAGTGTATAGTATATGAGTGAGTTGCACTGAAAAACTTAGAATATAAGAAACGCACAGTGTAGTACATAGTATATGAGTGAGTTCCACTGAAAAACTTAGAATATAAGAAACGCACAGTGTAGTACATAGTATATGAGTGAGTTGCACTGAAAAACTTAGAATATAAGAAACGCACAGTGTAGTACATAGTATATGAGTGAGTTGCACTGAAAAACTTAGAATTTACTGAAAAACCCGCATTACACGAAATGCACAGTGTAGTACATAGTATATGAGTGAGTTGCACTGAAAAACTTAGAATATAAGAAACGCACAGTGTAGTACATAGTATATGAGTGAGTTGCACTGAAAAACTTAGAATATAAGAAACGCACAGTGTAGTACATAGTATATGAGTGAGTTGCACTGAAAAACTTAGAATATAAGAAACGCACAGTGTAGTACATAGTATATGAGTGAGTTGCACTGAAAAACTTAGAATATAAGAAACGCACAGTGTAGTACATAGTATATGAGTGAGTTGCACTGAAAAACTTAGAATTTAGAGAAACGCACAGTGTAGTACATAGTATATGAGTGAGTTGCACTGAAAAACTTAGAATTTAGAGAAACGCACAGTGTAGTACATAGTATATGAGTGAGTTGCACTGAAAAACTTAGAATATAAGAAACGCACAGTGTAGTACATAGTATATGAGTGAGTTGCACTGAAAAACTTAGAATATAAGAAACGCACAGTGTAGTACATAGTATATGAGTGAGTTGCACTGAAAAACTTAGAATATAAGAAACGCACAGTGTAGTACATAGTATATGAGTGAGTTGCACTGAAAAACTTAGAATATAAGAAACGCACAGTGTAGTACATAGTATATGAGTGAGTTGCACTGAAAAACTTAGAATATAAGAAACGCACAGTGTAGTACATAGTATATGAGTGAGTTGCACTGAAAAACTTAGAATTTAGAGAAACGCACAGTGTAGTACATAGTATATGAGTGAGTTGCACTGAAAAACTTAGAATTTAGAGAAACGCACAGTGTAGTACATAGTATATGAGTGAGTTGCACTGAAAAACTTAGAATATAAGAAACGCACAGTGTAGTACTTAGTATATGAGTGAGTTGCACTGAAAAACTTAGAATATAAGAAACGCACAGTGTAGTACATAGTATATGAGTGAGTTGCACTGAAAAACTTAGAATATAAGAAACGCACAGTGTAGTACATAGTATATGAGTGAGTTGCACTGAAAAACTTAGAATATAAGAAACGCACAGTGTAGTACATAGTATATGAGTGAGTTGCACTGAAAAACTTAGAATATAAGAAACGCACAGTGTAGTACATAGTATATGAGTGAGTTGCACTGAAAAACTTAGAATTTAAGAAACGCACAGTGTTTTTCATAGTATATGAGTGAGTTGCACTGAAAAACTTAGAATATAAGAAACGCACAGTGTAGTACATAGTATATGAGTGAGTTGCACTGAAAAACTTAGAATTTACTGAAAAACCCGCATTACACGAAATGCACAGTGTAGTACATAGTATATGAGTGAGTTGCACTGAAAAACTTAGAATATAAGAAACGCACAGTGTAGTACATAATATATGAGTGAGTTGCACTGAAAAACTTAGAATATAAGAAACGCACAGTGTAGTACATAGTATATGAGTGAGTTGCACTGAAAAACTTAGAATATAAGAAACGCACAGTGTAGTACATAGTATATGAGTGAGTTGCACTGAAAAACTTAGAATATAAGAAACGCACAGTGTAGTACATAGTATATGAGTGAGTTGCACTGAAAAACTTAGAATATAAGAAACGCACAGTGTAGTACATAGTATATGAGTGAGTTGCACTGAAAAACTTAGAATATAAGAAACGCACAGTGTAGTACATAGTATATGAGTGAGTTGCACTGAAAAACTTAGAATATAAGAAACGCACAGTGTAGTACATAGTATATGAGTGAGTTGCACTGAAAAACTTAGAATATAAGAAACGCACAGTGTAGTACATAGTATATGAGTGAGTTGCACTGAAAAACTTAGAATTTAGAGAAACGCACAGTGTAGTACATAGTATATGAGTGAGTTGCACTGAAAAACTTAGAATTTAGAGAAACGCACAGTGTAGTACATAGTATATGAGTGAGTTGCACTGAAAAACTTAGAATATAAGAAACGCACAGTGTAGTACATAGTATATGAGTGAGTTGCACTGAAAAACTTAGAATATAAGAAACGCACAGTGTAGTACATAGTATATGAGTGAGTTGCACTGAAAAACTTAGAATTTAGAGAAACGCACAGTGTAGTACATAGTATATGAGTGAGTTGCACTGAAAAACTTAGAATTTAGAGAAACGCACAGTGTAGTACATAGTATATGAGTGAGTTGCACTGAAAAACTTAGAATATAAGAAACGCACAGTGTAGTACTTAGTATATGAGTGAGTTGCACTGAAAAACTTAGAATATAAGAAACGCACAGTGTAGTACATAGTATATGAGTGAGTTGCACTGAAAAACTTAGAATATAAGAAACGCACAGTGTAGTACATAGTATATGAGTGAGTTGCACTGAAAAACTTAGAATATAAGAAACGCACAGTGTAGTACATAGTATATGAGTGAGTTGCACTGAAAAACTTAGAATATAAGAAACGCACAGTGTAGTACATAGTATATGAGTGAGTTGCAGTGAAAAACTTAGAATTTAAGAAACGCACAGTGTTTTTCATAGTATATGAGTGAGTTGCACTGAAAAACTTAGAATATAAGAAACGCACAGTGTAGTACAAAGTATATGAGTGAGTTGCACTGAAAAACTTAGAATATAAGAAACGCACAGTGTAGTACATAGTATATGAGTGAGTTGCACTGAAAAACTTAGAATTTACTGAAAAACCCGCATTACACGAAATGCACAGTGTAGTACATAGTATATGAGTGAGTTGCACTGAAAAACTTAGAATATAAGAAACGCACAGTGTAGTACATAGTATATGAGTGAGTTGCACTGAAAAACTTAGAATTTAGAGAAACGCACAGTGTAGTACATAGTATATGAGTGAGTTGCACTGAAAAACTTAGAATATAAGAAACGCACAGTGTAGTACATAGTATATGAGTGAGTTGCACTGAAAAACTTAGAATATAAGAAACGCACAGTGTAGTACATAGTATATGAGTGAGTTGCACTGAAAAACTTAGAATATAAGAAACGCACAGTGTAGTACATAGTATATGAGTGAGTTGCACTGAAAAACTTAGAATTTAAGAAACGCACAGTGTTTTTCATAGTATATGAGTGAGTTGCACTGAAAAACTTAGAATATAAGAAACGCACAGTGTAGTACAAAGTATATGAGTGAGTTGCACTGAAAAACTTAGAATATAAGAAACGCACAGTGTAGTACATAGTATATGAGTGAGTTGCACTGAAAAACTTAGAATTTACTGAAAAACCCGCATTACATGAAATGCACAGTGTAGTACATAGTATATGAGTGAGTTGCACTGAAAAACTTAGAATATAAGAAACGCACAGTGTAGTACATAGTATATGAGTGAGTTGCACTGAAAAACTTAGAATATAAGAAACGCACAGTGTAGTACATAGTATATGAGTGAGTTGCACTGAAAAACTTAGAATATAAGAAACGCACAGTGTAGTACATAGTATATGAGTGAGTTGCACTGAAAAACTTAGAATATAAGAAACGCACAGTGTAGTACATAGTATATGAGTGAGTTGCACTGAAAAACTTAGAATATAAGAAACGCACAGTGTAGTACATAGTATATGAGTGAGTTGCACTGAAAAACTTAGAATATAAGAAACGCACAGTGTAGTACATAGTATATGAGTGAGTTGCACTGAAAAACTTAGAATATAAGAAACGCACAGTGTAGTACATAGTATATGAGTGAGTTGCACTGAAAAACTTAGAATATAAGAAACGCACAGTGTAGTACATAGTATATGAGTGAGTTGCACTGAAAAACTTAGAATATAAGAAACGCACAGTGTAGTACATAGTATATGAGTGAGTTGCACTGAAAAACTTAGAATATAAGAAACGCACAGTGTAGTACATAGCATATGAGTGAGTTGCACTGAAAAACTTAGAATTTAAAGAAACGCACAGTGTAGTACATAGTATATGAGTGAGTTGCACTGAAAAACTTAGAATTTAGAGAAACGCACAGTGTAGTACATAGTATATGAGTGAGTTGCACTGAAAAACTTAAAATATAAGAAACGCACAGTGTAGTACATTGTATATGAGTGAGTTGCACTGAAAAACTTAGAATTTAAGAAACGCACAGTGTAGTACATAGTATATGAGTGAGTTGCACTGAAAAACTTAGAATATAAGAAACGCACAGTGTAGTACATAGTATATGAGTGAGTTGCACTGAAAAACTTAGAATATAAGAAACGCACAGTGTAGTACATAGTATATGAGTGAGTTGCACTGAAAAACTTAGAATATAAGAAACGCACAGTGTATAGTATATGAGTGAGTTGCACTGAAAAACTTAGAATATAAGAAACGCACAGTGTAGTACATAGTATATGAGTGAGTTCCACTGAAAAACTTAGAATATAAGAAACGCACAGTGTAGTACATAGTATATGAGTGAGTTGCACTGAAAAACTTAGAATTTAGAGAAACGCACAGTGTAGTACATAGTATATGAGTGAGTTGCACTGAAACACTTAGAATTTAGAGAAACGCACAGTGTAGTACATAGTATATGAGTGAGTTGCACTGAAAAACTTAGAATATAAGAAACGCACAGTGTAGTACATAGTATATGAGTGAGTTGCACTGAAAAACTTAGAATATAAGAAACGCACAGTGTAGTACATAGTATATGAGTGAGTTGCACTGAAAAACTTAGAATATAAGAAACGCACAGTGTAGTACATAGTATATGAGTGAGTTGCACTGAAAAACTTAGAATATAAGAAACGCACAGTGTAGTACATAGTATATGAGTGAGTTGCACTGAAAAACTTAGAATATAAGAAACGCACAGTGTAGTACATAGTATATGAGTGAGTTGCACTGAAAAACTTAGAATATAAGAAACGCACAGTGTAGTACATAGTATATGAGTGAGTTGCACTGAAAAACTTAGAATATAAGAAACGCACAGTGTAGTACATAGTATATGAGTGAGTTGCACTTAAAAACTTAGAATTTAGAGAAACGCACAGTGTAGTACATAGTATATGAGTGAGTTGCTCTGAAAAACTTAGAATTTAGAGAAACGCACAGTGTAGTACATAGTATATGAGTGAGTTGCACTGAAAAACTTAGAATATAAGAAACGCACAGTGTAGTACATAGTATATGAGTGAGTTGCACTGAAAAACTTAGAATATAAGAAACGCACAGTGTAGTACATTGTATATGAGTGAGTTGCACTGAAAAACTTAGAATTTAAGAAACGCACAGTGTAGTACATAGTATATGAGTGAGTTGCACTGAAAAACTTAGAATATAAGAAACGCACAGTGTAGTACATAGTATATGAGTGAGTTGCACTGAAAAACTTAGAATATAAGAAACGCACAGTGTAGTACATAGTATATGAGTGAGTTGCACTGAAAAACTTAGAATTTACTGAAAAACCCGCATTACACGAAATGCACAGTGTAGTACATAGTATATGAGTGAGTTGCACTGAAAAACTTAGAATATAAGAAACGCACAGTGTAGTACATAGTATATGAGTGAGTTGCACTGAAAAACTTAGAATATAAGAAACGCACAGTGTAGTACATAGTATATGAGTGAGTTGCACTGAAAAACTTAGAATATAAGAAACGCACAGTGTAGTACATAGTATATGAGTGAGTTGCACTGAAAAACTTAGAATATAAGAAACGCACAGTGTAGTACATAGTATATGAGTGAGTTGCACTGAAAAACTTAGAATATAAGAAACGCACAGTGTATAGTATATGAGTGAGTTGCACTGAAAAACTTAGAATATAAGAAACGCACAGTGTAGTACATAGTATATGAGTGAGTTCCACTGAAAAACTTAGAATATAAGAAACGCACAGTGTAGTACATAGTATATGAGTGAGTTGCACTGAAAAACTTAGAATATAAGAAACGCACAGTGTAGTACATAGTATATGAGTGAGTTGCACTGAAAAACTTAGAATTTACTGAAAAACCCGCATTACACGAAATGCACAGTGTAGTACATAGTATATGAGTGAGTTGCACTGAAAAACTTAGAATATAAGAAACGCACAGTGTAGTACATAGTATATGAGTGAGTTGCACTGAAAAACTTAGAATATAAGAAACGCACAGTGTAGTACATAGTATATGAGTGAGTTGCACTGAAAAACTTAGAATATAAGAAACGCACAGTGTAGTACATAGTATATGAGTGAGTTGCACTGAAAAACTTAGAATTTAGAGAAACGCACAGTGTAGTACATAGTATATGAGTGAGTTGCACTGAAAAACTTAGAATTTAGAGAAACGCACAGTGTAGTACATAGTATATGAGTGAGTTGCACTGAAAAACTTAGAATATAAGAAACGCACAGTGTAGTACATAGTATATGAGTGAGTTGCACTGAAAAACTTAGAATATAAGAAACGCACAGTGTAGTACATAGTATATGAGTGAGTTGCACTGAAAAACTTAGAATATAAGAAACGCACAGTGTAGTACATAGTATATGAGTGAGTTGCACTGAAAAACTTAGAATATAAGAAACGCACAGTGTAGTACATAGTATATGAGTGAGTTGCACTGAAAAACTTAGAATATAAGAAACGCACAGTGTAGTACATAGTATATGAGTGAGTTGCACTGAAAAACTTAGAATTTAGAGAAACGCACAGTGTAGTACATAGTATATGAGTGAGTTGCACTGAAAAACTTAGAATTTAGAGAAACGCACAGTGTAGTACATAGTATATGAGTGAGTTGCACTGAAAAACTTAGAATATAAGAAACGCACAGTGTAGTACTTAGTATATGAGTGAGTTGCACTGAAAAACTTAGAATATAAGAAACGCACAGTGTAGTACATAGTATATGAGTGAGTTGCACTGAAAAACTTAGAATATAAGAAACGCACAGTGTAGTACATAGTATATGAGTGAGTTGCACTGAAAAACTTAGAATATAAGAAACGCACAGTGTAGTACATAGTATATGAGTGAGTTGCACTGAAAAACTTAGAATATAAGAAACGCACAGTGTAGTACATAGTATATGAGTGAGTTGCACTGAAAAACTTAGAATTTAAGAAACGCACAGTGTTTTTCATAGTATATGAGTGAGTTGCACTGAAAAACTTAGAATATAAGAAACGCACAGTGTAGTACATAGTATATGAGTGAGTTGCACTGAAAAACTTAGAATTTACTGAAAAACCCGCATTACACGAAATGCACAGTGTAGTACATAGTATATGAGTGAGTTGCACTGAAAAACTTAGAATATAAGAAACGCACAGTGTAGTACATAATATATGAGTGAGTTGCACTGAAAAACTTAGAATATAAGAAACGCACAGTGTAGTACATAGTATATGAGTGAGTTGCACTGAAAAACTTAGAATATAAGAAACGCACAGTGTAGTACATAGTATATGAGTGAGTTGCACTGAAAAACTTAGAATATAAGAAACGCACAGTGTAGTACATAGTATATGAGTGAGTTGCACTGAAAAACTTAGAATATAAGAAACGCACAGTGTAGTACATAGTATATGAGTGAGTTGCACTGAAAAACTTAGAATATAAGAAACGCACAGTGTAGTACATAGTATATGAGTGAGTTGCACTGAAAAACTTAGAATATAAGAAACGCACAGTGTAGTACATAGTATATGAGTGAGTTGCACTGAAAAACTTAGAATATAAGAAACGCACAGTGTAGTACATAGTATATGAGTGAGTTGCACTGAAAAACTTAGAATATAAGAAACGCACAGTGTAGTACATAGTATATGAGTGAGTTGCACTGAAAAACTTAGAATATAAGAAACGCACAGTGTAGTACATAGTATATGAGTGAGTTGCACTGAAAAACTTAGAATACAAGAAACGCACAGTGTAGTACATAGTATATGAGTGAGTTGCACTGAAAAACTTAGAATTTAGAGAAACGCACAGTGTAGTACATAGTATATGAGTGAGTTGCACTGAAAAACTTAGAATTTAGAGAAACGCACAGTGTAGTACATAGTATATGAGTGAGTTGCACTGAAAAACTTAGAATATAAGAAACGCACAGTGTAGTACATAGTATATGAGTGAGTTGCACTGAAAAACTTAGAATATAAGAAACGCACAGTGTAGTACATTGTATATGAGTGAGTTGCACTGAAAAACTTAGAATTTAAGAAACGCACAGTGTAGTACATAGTATATGAGTGAGTTGCACTGAAAAACTTAGAATATAAGAAACGCACAGTGTAGTACATAGTATATGAGTGAGTTCCACTGAAAAACTTAGAATATAAGAAACGCACAGTGTAGTACATAGTATATGAGTGAGTTGCACTGAAAAACTTAGAATATAAGAAACGCACAGTGTAGTACATAGTATATGAGTGAGTTGCACTGAAAAACTTAGAATTTACTGAAAAACCCGCATTACACGAAATGCACAGTGTAGTACATAGTATATGAGTGAGTTGCACTGAAAAACTTAGAATATAAGAAACGCACAGTGTAGTACATAGTATATGAGTGAGTTGCACTGAAAAACTTAGAATATAAGAAACGCACAGTGTAGTACATAGTATATGAGTGAGTTGCACTGAAAAACTTAGAATATAAGAAACGCACAGTGTAGTACATAGTATATGAGTGAGTTGCACTGAAAAACTTAGAATATAAGAAACGCACAGTGTAGTACATAGTATATGAGTGAGTTGCACTGAAAAACTTAGAATTTAGAGAAACGCACAGTGTAGTACATAGTATATGAGTGAGTTGCACTGAAAAACTTAGAATTTAGAGAAACGCACAGTGTAGTACATAGTATATGAGTGAGTTGCACTGAAAAACTTAGAATATAAGAAACGCACAGTGTAGTACATAGTATATGAGTGAGTTGCACTGAAAAACTTAGAATATAAGAAACGCACAGTGTAGTACATAGTATATGAGTGAGTTGCACTGAAAAACTTAGAATATAAGAAACGCACAGTGTAGTACATAGTATATGAGTGAGTTGCACTGAAAAACTTAGAATATAAGAAACGCACAGTGTAGTACATAGTATATGAGTGAGTTGCACTGAAAAACTTAGAATATAAGAAACGCACAGTGTAGTACATAGTATATGAGTGAGTTGCACTGAAAAACTTAGAATTTAGAGAAACGCACAGTGTAGTACATAGTATATGAGTGAGTTGCACTGAAAAACTTAGAATTTAGAGAAACGCACAGTGTAGTACATAGTATATGAGTGAGTTGCACTGAAAAACTTAGAATATAAGAAACGCACAGTGTAGTACTTAGTATATGAGTGAGTTGCACTGAAAAACTTAGAATATAAGAAACGCACAGTGTAGTACATAGTATATGAGTGAGTTGCACTGAAAAACTTAGAATATAAGAAACGCACAGTGTAGTACATAGTATATGAGTGAGTTGCACTGAAAAACTTAGAATATAAGAAACGCACAGTGTAGTACATAGTATATGAGTGAGTTGCACTGAAAAACTTAGAATATAAGAAACGCACAGTGTAGTACATAGTATATGAGTGAGTTGCACTGAAAAACTTAGAATTTAAGAAACGCACAGTGTTTTTCATAGTATATGAGTGAGTTGCACTGAAAAACTTAGAATATAAGAAACGCACAGTGTAGTACATAGTATATGAGTGAGTTGCACTGAAAAACTTAGAATTTACTGAAAAACCCGCATTACACGAAATGCACAGTGTAGTACATAGTATATGAGTGAGTTGCACTGAAAAACTTAGAATATAAGAAACGCACAGTGTAGTACATAATATATGAGTGAGTTGCACTGAAAAACTTAGAATATAAGAAACGCACAGTGTAGTACATAGTATATGAGTGAGTTGCACTGAAAAACTTAGAATATAAGAAACGCACAGTGTAGTACATAGTATATGAGTGAGTTGCACTGAAAAACTTAGAATATAAGAAACGCACAGTGTAGTACATAGTATATGAGTGAGTTGCACTGAAAAACTTAGAATATAAGAAACGCACAGTGTAGTACATAGTATATGAGTGAGTTGCACTGAAAAACTTAGAATATAAGAAACGCACAGTGTAGTACATAGTATATGAGTGAGTTGCACTGAAAAACTTAGAATATAAGAAACGCACAGTGTAGTACATAGTATATGAGTGAGTTGCACTGAAAAACTTAGAATATAAGAAACGCACAGTGTAGTACATAGTATATGAGTGAGTTGCACTGAAAAACTTAGAATATAAGAAACGCACAGTGTAGTACATAGTATATGAGTGAGTTGCACTGAAAAACTTAGAATATAAGAAACGCACAGTGTAGTACATAGTATATGAGTGAGTTGCACTGAAAAACTTAGAATACAAGAAACGCACAGTGTAGTACATAGTATATGAGTGAGTTGCACTGAAAAACTTAGAATTTAGAGAAACGCACAGTGTAGTACATAGTATATGAGTGAGTTGCACTGAAAAACTTAGAATTTAGAGAAACGCACAGTGTAGTACATAGTATATGAGTGAGTTGCACTGAAAAACTTAGAATATAAGAAACGCACAGTGTAGTACATAGTATATGAGTGAGTTGCACTGAAAAACTTAGAATATAAGAAACGCACAGTGTAGTACATTGTATATGAGTGAGTTGCACTGAAAAACTTAGAATTTAAGAAACGCACAGTGTAGTACATAGTATATGAGTGAGTTGCACTGAAAAACTTAGAATATAAGAAACGCACAGTGTAGTACATAGTATATGAGTGAGTTGCACTGAAAAACTTAGAATATAAGAAACGCACAGTGTAGTACATAGTATATGAGTGAGTTGCACTGAAAAACTTAGAATATAAGAAACGCACAGTGTATAGTATATGAGTGAGTTGCACTGAAAAACTTAGAATATAAGAAACGCACAGTGTAGTACATAGTATATGAGTGAGTTCCACTGAAAAACTTAGAATATAAGAAACGCACAGTGTAGTACATAGTATATGAGTGAGTTGCACTGAAAAACTTAGAATTTAGAGAAACGCACAGTGTAGTACATAGTATATGAGTGAGTTGCACTGAAACACTTAGAATTTAGAGAAACGCACAGTGTAGTACATAGTATATGAGTGAGTTGCACTGAAAAACTTAGAATATAAGAAACGCACAGTGTAGTACATAGTATATGAGTGAGTTGCACTGAAAAACTTAGAATATAAGAAACGCACAGTGTAGTACATAGTATATGAGTGAGTTGCACTGAAAAACTTAGAATATAAGAAACGCACAGTGTAGTACATAGTATATGAGTGAGTTGCACTGAAAAACTTAGAATATAAGAAACGCACAGTGTAGTACATAGTATATGAGTGAGTTGCACTGAAAAACTTAGAATATAAGAAACGCACAGTGTAGTACATAGTATATGAGTGAGTTGCACTGAAAAACTTAGAATATAAGAAACGCACAGTGTAGTACATAGTATATGAGTGAGTTGCACTGAAAAACTTAGAATATAAGAAACGCACAGTGTAGTACATAGTATATGAGTGAGTTGCACTGAAAAACTTAGAATTTAGAGAAACGCACAGTGTAGTACATAGTATATGAGTGAGTTGCTCTGAAAAACTTAGAATTTAGAGAAACGCACAGTGTAGTACATAGTATATGAGTGAGTTGCACTGAAAAACTTAGAATATAAGACACACAGTGTAGTACATAGTATATGAGTGAGTTGCACTAAAAAACTTAGAATATAAGAAACGCACAGTGTAGTACATTGTATATGAGTGAGTTGCACTGAAAAACTTAGAATTTAAGAAACGCACAGTGTAGTACATAGTATATGAGTGAGTTGCACTGAAAAACTTAGAATATAAGAAACGCACAGTGTAGTACATAGTATATGAGTGAGTTGCACTGAAAAACTTAGAATATAAGAAACGCACAGTGTAGTACATAGTATATGAGTGAGTTGCACTGAAAAACTTAGAATTTACTGAAAAACCCGCATTACACGAAATGCACAGTGTAGTACATAGTATATGAGTGAGTTGCACTGAAAAACTTAGAATATAAGAAACGCACAGTGTAGTACATAGTATATGAGTGAGTTGCACTGAAAAACTTAGAATATAAGAAACGCACAGTGTAGTACATAGTATATGAGTGAGTTGCACTGAAAAACTTAGAATATAAGAAACGCACAGTGTAGTACATATTATATGAGTGAGTTGCACTGAAAAACTTAGAATATAAGAAACGCACAGTGTAGTACATAGTATATGAGTGAGTTGCACTGAAAAACTTAGAATATAAGAAACGCACAGTGTATAGTATATGAGTGAGTTGCACTGAAAAACTTAGAATATAAGAAACGCACAGTGTAGTACATAGTATATGAGTGAGTTCCACTGAAAAACTTAGAATATAAGAAACGCACAGTGTAGTACATAGTATATGAGTGAGTTGCACTGAAAAACTTAGAATATAAGAAACGCACAGTGTAGTACATAGTATATGATTGAGTTGCACTGAAAAACTTAGAATTTACTGAAAAACCCGCATTACACGAAATGCACAGTGTAGTACATAGTATATGAGTGAGTTGCACTGAAAAACTTAGAATATAAGAAACGCACAGTGTAGTACATAGTATATGAGTGAGTTGCACTGAAAAACTTAGAATATAAGAAACGCACAGTGTAGTACATAGTATATGAGTGAGTTGCACTGAAAAACTTAGAATATAAGAAACGCACAGTGTAGTACATAGTATATGAGTGAGTTGCACTGAAAAACTTAGAATTTAGAGAAACGCACAATGTAGTACATAGTATATGAGTGAGTTGCACTGAAAAACTTAGAATTTAGAGAAACGCACAGTGTAGTACATAGTATATGAGTGAGTTGCACTGAAAAACTTAGAATATAAGAAACGCACAGTGTAGTACTTAGTATATGAGTGAGTTGCACTGAAAAACTTAGAATATAAGAAACGCACAGTGTAGTACATAGTATATGAGTGAGTTGCACTGAAAAACTTAGAATATAAGAAACGCACAGTGTAGTACATAGTATATGAGTGAGTTGCACTGAAAAACTTAGAATATAAGAAACGCACAGTGTAGTACATAGTATATGAGTGAGTTGCACTGAAAAACTTAGAATATAAGAAACGCACAGTGTAGTACATAGTATATGAGTGAGTTGCACTGAAAAACTTAGAATATAAGAAACGCACAGTGTAGTACATAGTATATGAGTGAGTTGCACTGAAAAACTTAGAATATAAGAAACTCACAGTGTAGTACATAGTATATGAGTGAGTTGCACTGAAAAACTTAGAATATAAGAAACGCACAGTGTAGTACATAGTATATGAGTGAGTTGCACTGAAAAACTTAGAATATAAGAAACGCACAGTGTAGTACATAGTATATGAGTGAGTTGCACTGAAAAACTTAGAATATAAGAAACGCACAGTGTAGTACATAGTATATGAGTGAGTTGCACTGAAAAACTTAGAATATAAGAAACGCACAGTGTAGTACATAGTATATGCGTGAGTTGCACTGAAAAACTTAGAATATAAGAAACTCACAGTGTAGTACATAGTATATGAGTGAGTTGCACTGAAAAACTTAGAATATAAGAAACGCACAGTGTAGTACATAGTATATGAGTGAGTTGCACTGAAAAACTTAGAATATAAGAAACGCACAGTGTAGTACATAGTATATGAGTGAGTTGCACTGAAAAACTTAGAATATAAGAAACGCACAGTGTAGTACATAGTATATGAGTGAGTTGCACTGAAAAACTTAGAATTTAAGAAACGCACAGTGTTTTTCATAGTATATGAGTGAGTTGCACTGAAAAACTTAGAATATAAGAAACGCACAGTGTAGTACAAAGTATATGAGTGAGTTGCACTGAAAAACTTAGAATATAAGAAACGCACAGTGTAGTACATAGTATATGAGTGAGTTGCACTGAAAAACTTAGAATTTACTGAAAAACCCGCATTACACGAAATGCACAGTGTAGTACATAGTATATTAGTGAGTTGCACTGAAAAACTTAGAATATAAGAAACGCACAGTGTAGTACATAGTATATGAGTGAGTTGCACTGAAAAACTTAGAATATAAGAAACGCACAGTGTAGTACATAGTATATGAGTGAGTTGCACTGAAAAACTTAGAATATAAGAAACGCACAGTGTAGTACATAGTATATGAGTGAGTTGCACTGAAAAACTTAGAATATAAGAAACGCACAGTGTAGTGCATAGTATATGAGTGAGTTGCACTGAAAAACTTAGAATATAAGAAACGCACAGTGTAGTACATAGTATATGAGTGAGTTGCACTGAAAAACTTAGAATATAAGAAACGCACAGTGTAGTACATAGTATATGAGTGAGTTGCACTGAAAAACTTAGAATATAAGAAACGCACAGTGTAGTACATAGTATATGAGTGAGTTGCACTGAAAATCTTAGAATATAAGAAACGCACAGTGTAGTAAATAGTATATGAGTGAGTTGCACTGAAAAACTTAGAATATAAGAAACGCACAGTGTAGTACATAGTATATGAGTGAGTTGCACTGAAAAACTTAGAATATAAGAAACGCACAGTGTAGTACATAGTATATGAGTGAGTTGCACTAAAAACTTAGAATTTAGAGAAACGCACAGTGTAGTACATAGTATATGAGTGAGTTGCACTGAAAAACTTAGAATTTAGAGAAACGCACAGTGTAGTACATAGTATATGAGTGAGTTGCACTGAAAAACTTAGAATATAAGAAACGCACAGTGTAGTACATAGTATATGAGTGAGTTGCACTGAAAAACTTAGAATATAAGAAACGCACAGTGTAGTACATAGTATATGAGTGAGTTGCACTGAAAAACTTAGAATATAAGAAACGCACAGTGTAGTACATAGTATATGAGTGAGTTGCACTGAAAAACTTAGAATATAAGAAACGCACAGTGTAGTACATAGTATATGAGTGAGTTGCACTGAAAAACTTAGAATATAAGAAACGCACAGTGTAGTACATAGTATATGAGTGAGTTGCACTGAAAAACTTAGAATATAAGAAACGCACAGTGTAGTACATAGTATATGAGTGAGTTGCACTGAAAAACTTAGAATATAAGAAACGCACAGTGTAGTACATAGTATATGAGTGAGTTGCACTGAAAAACTTAGAATATAAGAAACGCACAGTGTAGTACATAGTATATGAGTGAGTTGCACTGAAAAACTTAGAATTTAGAGAAACGCACAGTGTAGTACATAGTATATGAGTGAGTTGCACTGAAAAACTTAGAATTTAGAGAAACGCACAGTGTAGTACATAGTATATGAGTGAGTTGCACTGAAAAACTTAGAATATAAGAAACGCACAGTGTAGTACATAGTATATGAGTGAGTTGCACTGAACAACTTAGAATATAAGAAACGCACAGTGTAGTACATTGTATATGAGTGAGTTGCACTGAAAAACTTAGAATTTAAGAAACGCACAGTGTAGTACATAGTATATGAGTGAGTTGCACTGAAAAACTTAGAATATAAGAAACGCACAGTGTAGTACATAGTATATGAGTGAGTTGCACTGAAAAACTTAGAATATAAGAAACGCACAGTGTAGTACATAGTATATGAGTGAGTTGCACTGAAAAACTTAGAATATAAGAAACGCACAGTGTATAGTATATGAGTGAGTTGCACTGAAAAACTTAGAATATAAGAAACGCACAGTGTAGTACATAGTATATGAGTGAGTTGCACTGAAAAACTTAGAATTTACTGAAAAACCCGCATTACACGAAATGCACAGTGTAGTACATAGTATATGAGTGAGTTGCACTGAAAAACTTAGAATATAAGAAACGCACAGTGTAGTACATAGTATATGAGTGAGTTGCACTGAAAAACTTAGAATATAAGAAACGCACAGTGTAGTACATAGTATATGAGTGAGTTGCACTGAAAAACTTAGAATATAAGAAACGCACAGTGTAGTACATAGTATATGAGTGAGTTGCACTGAAAAACTTAGAATATAAGAAACGCACAGTGTAGTATATAGTATATGAGTGAGTTGCACTGAAAAACTTAGAATTTACTGAAAAACCCGCATTACACGAAATGCACAGTGTAGTACATAGTATATGAGTGAGTTGCACTGAAAAACTTAGAATATAAGAAACGCACAGTGTAGTACATAGTATATGAGTGAGTTGCACTGAAAAACTTAGAATATAAGAAACGCACAGTGTAGTACATAGTATATGAGTGAGTTGCACTGAAAAACTTAGAATATAAGAAACGCACAGTGTAGTACATAGTATATGAGTGAGTTGCACTGAAAAACTTAGAATATAAGAAACGCACAGTGTAGTACATAGTATATGAGTGAGTTGCACTGAAAAACTTAGAATATAAGAAACGCACAGTGTAGTACATAGTATATGAGTGAGTTGCACTGAAAAACTTAGAATATAAGAAACGCACAGTGTAGTACATAGTATATGAGTGAGTTGCACTGAAAAACTTAGAATATAAGAAACGCACAGTGTAGTACATAGTATATGAGTGAGTTGCACTGAAAAACTTAGAATATAAGAAACGCATAGTGTAGTACATAGTATATGAGTGAGTTGCACTGAAAAACTTAGAATTTACTGAAAAACCCGCATTACACGAAATGCACAGTGTAGTACATAGTATATGAGTGAGTTGCACTGAAAAACTTAGAATATAAGAAACGCACAGTGTAGTACATAGTATATGAGTGAGTTGCACTGAAAAACTTAGAATATAAGAAACGCACAGTGTAGTACATAGTATATGAGTGAGTTGCACTGAAAAACTTAGAATATAAGAAACGCACAGTGTAGTACATAGTATATGAGTGAGTTGCACTGAAAAACTTAGAATATAAGAAACGCACAGTGTAGTACATAGTATATGAGTGAGTTGCACTGAAAAACTTAGAATATAAGAAACGCACAGTGTAGTACATAGTATATGAGTGAGTTGCACTGAAAAACTTAGAATATAAGAAACGCACAGTGTAGTACATAGTATATGAGTGAGTTGCACTGAAAAACTTAGAATATAAGAAACGCACAGTGTAGTACATAGTATATGAATGAGTTGCACTGAAAAACTTAGAATATAAGAAACGCACAGTGTAGTACATAGTATATGAGTGAGTTGCACTGAAAAACTTAGAATATAAGAAACGCACAGTGTAGTACATAGTATATGAGTGAGTTGCACTGAAAAACTTAGAATTTACTGAAAAAACCGCATTACACGAAATGCACAGTGTAGTACATAGTATATGAGTGAGTTGCACTGAAAAACTTAGAATATAAGAAACGCACAGTGTAGTACATAGTATATGAGTGAGTTGCACTGAAAAACTTAGAATATAAGAAACGCACAGTGTAGTACATAGTATATGAGTGAGTTGCACTGAAAAACTTAGAATATAAGAAACGCACAGTGTAGTACATAGTATATGAGTGAGTTGCACTGAAAAGCTTAGAATATAAGAAACGCACAGTGTAGTACATAGTATATGAGTGAGTTGCACTGAAAAACTTAGAATATAAGAAACGCATAGTGTAGTACATAGTATATGAGTGAGTTGCACTGAAAAACTTAGAATTTACTGAAAAACCCGCATTACACGAAATGCACAGTGTAGTACATAGTATATGAGTGAGTTGCACTGAAAAACTTAGAATATAAGAAACGCACAGTGTAGTACATAGTATATGAGTGAGTTGCACTGAAAAACTTAGAATATAAGAAACGCACAGTGTAGTACATAGTATATGAGTGAGTTGCACTGAAAAACTTAGAATATAAGAAACGCACAGTGTAGTACATAGTATATGAGTGAGTTGCACTGAAAAACTTAGAATATAAGAAACGCACAGTGTAGTACATAGTATATGAGTGAGTTGCACTGAAAAACTTAGAATATAAGAAACGCACAGTGTAGTACATAGTATATGAGTGAGTTGCACTGAAAAACTTAGAATATAAGAAACGCACAGTGTAGTACATAGTATATGAGTGAGTTGCACTGAAAAACTTAGAATATAAGAAACGCACAGTGTAGTACATAGTATATGAGTGAGTTGCACTGAAAAACTTAGAATATAAGAAACGCACAGTGTAGTACATAGTATATGAGTGAGTTGCACTGAAAAACTTAGAATTTAAGAAACGCACAGTGTAGTACATAGTATATGAGTGAGTTGCACTGAAAAACTTAGAATTTACTGAAAAAACCGCATTACACGAAATGCACAGTGTAGTACATAGTATATGAGTGAGTTGCACTGAAAAACTTAGAATATAAGAAACGCACAGTGTAGTACATAGTATATGAGTGAGTTGCACTGAAAAACTTAGAATATAAGAAACGCACAGTGTAGTACATAGTATATGAGTGAGTTTCACTGAAAAACTTAGAATTTAGAGAAACGCACAGTGTAGTACATAGTATATGAGTGAGTTGCACTGAAAAACTTAGAATTTAGAGAAACGCACAGTGTAGTACATAGTATATGAGTGAGTTGCACTGAAAAACTTAGAATATAAGAAACGCACAGTGTAGTACATAATATATGAGTGAGTTGCACTGAAAAACTTAGAATATAAGAAACGCACAGTGTAGTACATTGTATATGAGTGAGTTGCACTGAAAAACTTAGAATTTAAGAAACGCACAGTGTAGTACATAGTATATGAGTGAGTTGCACTGAAAAACTTAGAATTTAAGAAACGCACAGTGTAGTACATAGTATATGAGTGAGTTGCACTGAAAAACTTAGAATTTAAGAAACGCACAGTGTAGTACATAGTATATGAGTGAGTTGCACTGAAAAACTTAGAATATAAGAAACGCACAGTGTAGTACATAGTATATGAGTGAGTTGCACTGAAAAACTTAGAATATAAGAAACGCACAGTGTAATACATAGTATATGAGTGAGATGCACTGAAAAACTTAGAATTTAAGAAACGCACAGTGTAGTACATAGTATATGAGTGAGTTGCACTGAAAAACTTAGAATATAAGAAACGCACAGTGTAGTACATAGTATATGAGTGAGTTGCACTGAAAAACTTAGAATATAAGAAACGCACAGTGTAGTACATAGTATATGAGTGAGTTGCACTGAAAAACTTAGAATATAAGAAACGCACAGTGTAGTACATAGTATATGAGTGAGTTGCACTGAAAAACTTAGAATTTAAGAAACTCACAGTGTAGTACATAGTATATGAGTGAGTTGCACTGAAAAACTTAGAATATAAGAAACTCACAGTGTAGTACATAGTATATGAGTGAGTTGCACTGAAAAACTTAGAATATAAGAAACGCACAGTGTAGTACATAGTATATGAGTGAGTTGCACTGAAAAACTTAGAATATAGGAAACGCACAGTGTAGTACATAGTATATGAGTGAGTTGCACTGAAAAACTTAGAATATAAGAAACGCACAGTGTAGTACATAGTATATGAGTGAGTTGCACTGAAAAACTTAGAATTTACTGAAAAACCCGCATTACACGAAATGCACAGTGTAGTACATAGTATATGAGTGAGTTGCACTGAAAAACTTAGAATATAAGAAACGAACAGTGTAGTACATAGTATATGAGTGAGTTGCACTGAAAAACTTAGAATGTACTGAAAAACCCGCATTACACGAAATGCACAGTGTAGTACATAGTATATGAGTGAGTTGCACTGAAAAACTTAGAATATAAGAAACGCACAGTGTAGTACATAGTATATGAGTGAGTTGCACTGAAAAACTTAGAATATAAGAAACGCACAGTGTAGTACATAGTATATGAGTGAGTTGCACTGAAAAACTTAGAATATAAGAAACGCACAGTGTAGTACATAGTGTATGAGTGAGTTGCACTGAAAAACTTAGAATATAAGAAACGCACAGTGTAGTACATATTGTATGAGTGAGTTGCACTGAAAAACTTAGAATATAAGAAACGCACATTGTAGTACATAGTGTATGAGTGAGTTGCACTGAAAAACTTAGAATTTAAGAAACGCACAGTGTAGTACATAGTATATGAGTGAGTTGCACTGAAAAACTTAGAATATAAGAAAAGCACAGTGTAGTACATAGTATATGAGTGAGTTGCACTGAAAAACTTAGAATATAAGAAACGCACAGTGTAGTACATAGTATATGAGTGAGTTGCACTGAAAAACTTAGAATATAAGAAACGCACAGTGTAGTACATAGTATATGAGTGAGTTGCACTGAAAAACTTAGAATTTACTGAAAAACCAGCATTACACGATATGCACAGTGTAGTACATAGTATATGAGTGAGTTGCACTGAAAAACTTAGAATATAAGAAACGCACAGTGTAGTACATAGTATATGAGTGAGTTGCACTGAAAAACTTAGAATATAAGAAACGCACAGTGTAGTACATAGTATATGAGTGAGTTGCACTGAAAAACTTAGAATGTACTGAAAAACCCGCATTACACGAAATGCACAGTGTAGTACATAGTATATGAGTGAGTTGCACTGAAAAACTTAGAATATAAGAAACGCACAGTGTAGTACATAGTATATGAGTGAGTTGCACTGAAAAACTTAGAATATAAGAAACGCACAGTGTAGTACATAGTATATGAGTGAGTTGCACTGAAAAACTTAGAATATAAGAAACGCACAGTGTAGTACATAGTGTATGAGTGAGTTGCACTGAAAAACTTAGAATATAAGAAACGCACAGTGTAGTACATATTGTATGAGTGAGTTGCACTGAAAAACTTAGAATATAAGAAACGCACATTGTAGTACATAGTGTATGAGTGAGTTGCACTGAAAAACTTAGAATTTAAGAAACACACAGTGTAGTACATAGTATATGAGTGAGTTGCACTGAAAAACTTAGAATATAAGAAAAGCACAGTGTAGTACATAGTATATGAATGAGTTGCACTGAAAAACTTAGAATATAAGAAACGCACAGTGTAGTACATAGTATATGAGTGAGTTGCACTGAAAAACTTAGAATATAACAAACGCACAGTGTAGTACATAGTATATGAGTGAGTTGCACTGAAAAACTTAGAATTTACTGAAAAACCAGCATTACAAGATATGCACAGTGTAGTACATAGTATATGAGTGAGTTGCACTGAAAAACTTAGAATATAAGAAACGCACAGTGTAGTACATAGTATATGAGTGAGTTGCACTGAAAAACTTAGAATATAAGAAACGCACAGTGTAGTACATAGTATATGAGTGAGTTGCACTGAAAAACTTAGAATGTACTGAAAAACCCGCATTACACGAAATGCACAGTGTAGTACATAGTATAAGAGGGAGTTGCACTGAAAAACTTAGAATATAAGAAACGCACAGTGTAGTACATAGTATATGAGTGAGTTTCACTGAAAAACTTAGAATATAAGAAACGCACAGTGTAGTACATAGTATATGAGTGAGTTGCACTGAAAAACTTAGAATATAAGAAACGCACAGTGTAGTACATAGTGTATGAGTGAGTTGCACTGAAAAACTTAGAATATAAGAAACGCACAGTGTAGTACATAGTGTATGAGTGAGTTGCACTGAAAAACTTAGAATATAAGAAACGCACATTGTAGTACATAGTGTATGAGTGAGTTGCACTGAAAAACTTAGAATTTAAGAAACGCACAGTGTAGTACATAGTATATGAGTGAGTTGCACTGAAAAACTTAGAATATAAGAAAAGCACAGTGTAGTACATAGTATATGAGTGAGTTGCACTGAAAAACTTAGAATATAAGAAACGCACAGTGTAGTACATAGTATATGAGTGAGTTGCACTGAAAAACTTAGAATATAAGAAACGCACAGTGTAGTACATAGTATATGAGTGAGTTGCACTGAAAAACTTAGAATTTACTGAAAAACCAGCATTACACGAAATGCACAGTGTAGTACATAGTATATGAGTGAGTTGCACTGAAAAACTTAGAATATAAGAAACGCACAGTGTAGTACATAGTATATGAGTGAGTTGCACTGAAAAACTTAGAATATAAGAAACGCACAGTGTAGTACATAGTATATGAGTGAGTTGCACTGAAAAACTTAGAATTTAAGAAACACACAGTGTAGTACATAGTATATGAGTGAGTTGCACTGAAAAACTTAGAATTTAAGAAACGCACAGTGTAGTACATAGTATATGAGTGAGTTGCACTGAAAAACTTAGAATATAAGAAACGCACAGTGTAGTACATAGTATATGAGTGAGTTGCACTGAAAAACTTAGAATATAAGAAACGCACATTGTAGTACATAGTGTATGAGTGAGTTGCACTGAAAAACTTAGAATTTAAGAACGCACAGTGTAGTACATAGTATATGAGTGAGTTGCACTGAAAAACTTAGAATTTACTGAAAAAACCGCATTACACGAAATGCACAGTGTAGTATATAGTATATGAGTGAGTTGCACTGAAAAACTTAGAATATAAGAAACGCACAGTGTAGTACATAGTATAAGATCGAGTTGCACTGAAAAACTTAGAATTTACTGAAAAACCCGCATTACACGAAATGCACAGTGTAGTACATAGTATATGACCGAGTTGCACTGAAAAACTTAGAATATAAGAAACGCACATTGTAGTACATAGTGTATGAGTGAGTTGCACTGAAAAACTTAGAATTTAAGAAACGCACAGTGTAGTACATAGTATATGAGTGAGTTGCACTGAAAAATTTAGAATATAAGAAACGCACAGTGTAGTACATAGTATATGAGTGAGTTGCACTGAAAAACTTAGAATATAAGAAACGCACAGTGTAGTACATATTATATGAGTGAGTTGCACTGAAAAACTTAGAATGTACTGAAAAACCCGCATTACAGGAAATGCACAGTGTAGTACATAGTATATAAGGGAGTTGCACTGAAAAACTTAGAATATAAGAAACGCACAGTGTAGTACATAGTATATGAGTGAGTTGCACTGAAAAACTTAGAATATAAGAAACGCACAGTGTAGTACATAGTATATGAGTGAGTTGCACTGAAAAACTTAGAATATAAGAAACGCACAGTGTAGTACGTACTGTATGAGTGAGTTGCACTGAAAAACTTAGAATATAAGAAACGCACAGTGTAGTACATAGTGTATGAGTGAGTTGCACTGAAAAACTTAGAATATAAGAAACGCACATTGTAGTACATAGTGTATGAGTGAGTTGCACTGAAAAACTTAGAATTTAAGAAACGCACAGTGTAGTACATAGTATATGAGTGAGTTGCACTGAAAAACTTAGAATTTACTGAAAAACCAGCATTACACGAAATGCACAGTGTAGTACATAGTATATGAGTGAGTTGCACTGAAAAACTTAGAATATAAGAAACGCACAGTGTAGTACATAGTATATGAGTGAGTTGCACTGAAAAACTTAGAATATAAGAAACGCACAGTGTAGTACATAGTATATGAGTGAGTTGCACTGAAAAACTTAGAATTTAAGAAACAGACAGTGTAGTACATAGTATATGAGTGAGTTGCACTGAAAAACTTAGAATATAAGAAACGCACAGTGTAGTACATAGTATATGAGTGAGTTGCACTGAAAAACTTAGAATCTAAGAAACACACAGTGTAGTACATAGTATATGAGTGAGTTGCACTGAAAAACTTAGAATTTAAGAAACGCACAGTGTAGTACATAGTATATGAGTGAGTTGCACTGAAAAACTTAGAATATAAGAAACGCACAGTGTAGTACATAGTATATGAGTGAGTTGCACTGACAAACTTAGAATATAAGAAACGAACAGTGTAGTACATAGTATATGAGTGAGTTGCTCTGAAAAACTTAGAATATAAGAAACGCACAGTGTAGTACATAGTATATGACTGAGTTGCACTGAAAAACTTAGAATATAAGAAACGCACAGTGTAGTACATAGTATATGAGTGAGTTGCTCTGAAAAACTTAGAATATAAGAAACGCACAGTGTAGTACATAGTATATGAGTGAGTTGCACTGAAAAAGTTAGAATTTACAGAAAAACCCGCATTTCACGAATTGCACAGTGCAGTATATAGTATATGAGTGAGTTGCACTGAAAAACTTAGAATATAAGAAACGCACAGTGTAGTACATAGTATATGAGTGAGTTGCACTGAAAAACTTAGAATATAAGAAACGCACAGTGTAGTACATAGTATATGAGTGAGTTGCACTGAAAAACTTAGAATTTAAGAAACACACAGTGTAGTACATAGTATATGAGTGAGTTGCACTGAAAAACTTAGAATTTAAGAAACGCACAGTGTAGTACATAGTATATGAGTGAGTTGCACTGAAAAACTTAGAATATAAGAAACGCACAGTGTAGTACATAGTATATGAGTGAGTTGCACTGAAAAACTTAGAATATAAGAAACGCACATTGTAGTACATAGTGTATGAGTGAGTTGCACTGAAAAACTTAGAATTTAAGAACGCACAGTGTAGTACATAGTATATGAGTGAGTTGCACTGAAAAACTTAGAATTTACTGAAAAAACCGCATTACACGAAATGCACAGTGTAGTATATAGTATATGAGTGAGTTGCACTGAAAAACTTAGAATATAAGAAACGCACAGTGTAGTACATAGTATAAGATCGAGTTGCACTGAAAAACTTAGAATTTACTGAAAAACCCGCATTACACGAAATGCACAGTGTAGTACATAGTATATGACTGAGTTGCACTGAAAAACTTAGAATATAAGAAACGCACATTGTAGTACATAGTGTATGAGTGAGTTGCACTGAAAAACTTAGAATTTAAGAAACGCACAGTGTAGTACATAGTATATGAGTGAGTTGCACTGAAAAATTTAGAATATAAGAAACGCACAGTGTAGTACATAGTATATGAGTGAGTTGCACTGAAAAACTTAGAATATAAGAAACGCACAGTGTAGTACATATTATATGAGTGAGTTGCACTGAAAAACTTAGAATGTACTGAAAAACCCGCATTACAGGAAATGCACAGTGTAGTACATAGTATATAAGGGAGTTGCACTGAAAAACTTAGAATATAAGAAACGCACAGTGTAGTACATAGTATATGAGTGAGTTGCACTGAAAAACTTAGAATATAAGAAACGCACAGTGTAGTACATAGTATATGAGTGAGTTGCACTGAAAAACTTAGAATATAAGAAACGCACAGTGTAGTACGTAGTGTATGAGTGAGTTGCACTGAAAAACTTAGAATATAAGAAACGCACAGTGTAGTACATAGTGTATGAGTGAGTTGCACTGAAAAACTTAGAATATAAGAAACGCACATTATAGTACATAGTGTATGAGTGAGTTGCACTGAAAAACTTAGAATTTAAGAAACGCACAGTGTAGTACATAGTATATGAGTGAGTTGCACTGAAAAACTTAGAATTTACTGAAAAACCAGCATTACACGAAATGCACAGTGTAGTACATAGTATATGAGTGAGTTGCACTGAAAAACTTAGAATTTAAGAAACACACAGTGTAGTACATAGTATATGAGTGAGTTGCACTGAAAAACTTAGAATTTAAGAAACGCACAGTGTAGTACATAGTATATGAGTGAGTTGCACTGAAAAACTTAGAATATAAGAAACGCACAGTGTAGTACATAGTATATGAGTGAGTTGCACTGACAAACTTAGAATATAAGAAACGAACAGTGTAGTACATAGTATATGAGTGAGTTGCTCTGAAAAACTTAGAATATAAGAAACGCACAGTGTAGTACATAGTATATGACTGAGTTGCACTGAAAAACTTAGAATATAAGAAACGCACAGTGTAGTACATAGTATATGAGTGAGTTGCTCTGAAAAACTTAGAATATAAGAAACGCACAGTGTAGTACATAGTATATGAGTGAGTTGCACTGAAAAAGTTAGAATTTACTGAAAAACCCGCATTTCACGAATTGCACAGTGCAGTATATAGTATATGAGTGAGTTGCACTGAAAAACTTAGAATATAAGAAACGCACAGTGTAGTACATAGTATATGAGTGAGTTGCACTGAAAAACTTAGAATTTACTGAAAAACCCGCATTACACGAAATGCACAGTGTAGTACATAGTATATGAGTGAGTTGCACTGAAAAACTTAGAATATAAGAAACGCACATTGTAGTACATAGTGTATGAGTGAGTTGCACTGAAAAACTTAGAATTTAAGAACGCACAGTGTAGTACATAGTATATGAGTGAGTTGCACTGAAAAACTTAGAATTTACTGAAAAACCCGCATTACACGAAATGCACAGTGTAGTATATAGTATATGAGTGAGTTGCACTGAAAAACTTAGAATATAAGAAACGCACAGTGTAGTACATAGTATAAGATCGAGTTGCACTGAAAAACTTAGAATTTACTGAAAAACCCGCATTACACGAAATGCACAGTGTAGTACATAGTATATGACTGAGTTGCACTGAAAAACTTAGAATATAAGAAACGCACATTGTAGTACATAGTGTATGAGTGAGTTGCACTGAAAAACTTAGAATTTAAGAAACGCACAGTGTAGTACATAGTATATGAGTGAGTTGCACTGAAAAATTTAGAATATAAGAAACGCACAGTGTAGTACATAGTATATGAGTGAGTTGCACTGAAAAACTTAGAATATAAGAAACGCACAGTGTAGTACATATTATATGAGTGAGTTGCACTGAAAAACTTAGAATGTACTGAAAAACCCGCATTACAGGAAATGCACAGTGTAGTACATAGTATATAAGGGAGTTGCACTGAAAAACTTAGAATATAAGAAACGCACAGTGTAGTACATAGTATATGAGTGAGTTGCACTGAAAAACTTAGAATATAAGAAACGCACAGTGTAGTACATAGTATATGAGTGAGTTGCACTGAAAAACTTAGAATATAAGAAACGCACAGTGTAGTACGTAGTGTATGAGTGAGTTGCACTGAAAAACTTAGAATATAAGAAACGCACAGTGTAGTACATAGTGTATGAGTGAGTTGCACTGAAAAACTTAGAATATAAGAAACGCACATTGTAGTACATAGTGTATGAGTGAGTTGCACTGAAAAACTTAGAATTTAAGAAACGCACAGTGTAGTACATAGTATATGAGTGAGTTGCACTGAAAAACTTAGAATTTACTGAAAAACCAGCATTACACGAAATGCACAGTGTAGTACATAGTATATGAGTGAGTTGCACTGAAAAACTTAGAATATAAGAAACGCACAGTGTAGTACATAGTATATGAGTGAGTTGCACTGAAAAACTTAGAATATAAGAAACGCACAGTGTAGTACATAGTATATGAGTGAGTTGCACTGAAAAACTTAGAATTTAAGAAACACACAGTGTAGTACATAGTATATGAGTGAGTTGCACTGAAAAACTTAGAATATAAGAAACGCACAGTGTAGTACATAGTATATGAGTGAGTTGCACTGAAAAACTTAGAATTTAAGAAACACACAGTGTAGTACATAGTATATGAGTGAGTTGCACTGAAAAACTTAGAATTTAAGAAACGCACAGTGTAGTACATAGTATATGAGTGAGTTGCACTGAAAAACTTAGAATATAAGAAACGCACAGTGTAGTACATAGTATATGAGTGAGTTGCACTGACAAACTTAGAATATAAGAAACGAACAGTGTAGTACATAGTATATGAGTGAGTTGCTCTGAAAAACTTAGAATATAAGAAACGCACAGTGTAGTACATAGTATATGACTGAGTTGCACTGAAAAACTTAGAATATAAGAAACGCACAGTGTAGTACATAGTATATGAGTGAGTTGCTCTGAAAAACTTAGAATATAAGAAACGCACAGTGTAGTACATAGTATATGAGTGAGTTGCACTGAAAAAGTTAGAATTTACTGAAAAACCCGCATTTCACGAATTGCACAGTGCAGTATATAGTATATGAGTGAGTTGCACTGAAAAACTTAGAATATAAGAAACGCACAGTGTAGTACATAGTATATGAGTGAGTTGCACTGAAAAACTTAGAATTTACTGAAAAACCCGCATTACACGAAATGCACAGTGTAGTACATAGTATATGAGTGAGTTGCACTGAAAAACTTAGAATATAAGAAACGCACATTGTAGTACATAGTGTATGAGTGAGTTGCACTGAAAAACTTAGAATTTAAGAACGCACAGTGTAGTACATAGTATATGAGTGAGTTGCACTGAAAAACTTAGAATTTACTGAAAAACCCGCATTACACGAAATGCACAGTGTAGTATATAGTATATGAGTGAGTTGCACTGAAAAACTTAGAATATAAGAAACGCACAGTGTAGTACATAGTATAAGATCGAGTTGCACTGAAAAACTTAGAATTTACTGAAAAACCCGCATTACACGAAATGCACAGTGTAGTACATAGTATATGACTGAGTTGCACTGAAAAACTTAGAATATAAGAAACGCACATTGTAGTACATAGTGTATGAGTGAGTTGCACTGAAAAACTTAGAATTTAAGAAACGCACAGTGTAGTACATAGTATATGAGTGAGTTGCACTGAAAAATTTAGAATATAAGAAACGCACAGTGTAGTACATAGTATATGAGTGAGTTGCACTGAAAAACTTAGAATATAAGAAACGCACAGTGTAGTACATAGTATATGAGTGAGTTGCACTGAAAAACTTAGAATTTACTGAAAAACCCGCATTACAGGAAATGCACAGTGTAGTACATAGTATATAAGGGAGTTGCACTGAAAAACTTAGAATATAAGAAACGCACAGTGTAGTACATAGTATATGAGTGAGTTGCACTGAAAAACTTAGAATATAAGAAACGCACAGTGTAGTACATAGTATATGAGTGAGTTGCACTGAAAAACTTAGAATATAAGAAACGCACAGTGTAGTACGTAGTGTATGAGTGAGTTGCACTGAAAAACTTAGAATATAAGAAACGCACAGTGTAGTACATAGTGTATGAGTGAGTTGCACTGAAAAACTTAGAATATAAGAAACGCACATTGTAGTACATAGTGTATGAGTGAGTTGCACTGAAAAACTTAGAATTTAAGAAACGCACAGTGTAGTACATAGTATATGAGTGAGTTGCACTGAAAAACTTAGAATTTACTGAAAAACCAGCATTACACGAAATGCACAGTGTAGTACATAGTATATGAGTGAGTTGCACTGAAAAACTTAGAATATAAGAAACGCACAGTGTAGTACATAGTATATGAGTGAGTTGCACTGAAAAACTTAGAATATAAGAAACGCACAGTGTAGTACATAGTATATGAGTGAGTTGCACTGAAAAACTTAGAATTTAAGAAACACACAGTGTAGTACATAGTATATGAGTGAGTTGCACTGAAAAACTTAGAATTTAAGAAACGCACAGTGTAGTACATAGTATATGAGTGAGTTGCACTGAAAAACTTAGAATATAAGAAACGCACAGTGTAGTACATAGTATATGAGTGAGTTGCACTGAAAAACTTAGAATATAAGAAACGAACAGTGTAGTACATAGTATATGAGTGAGTTGCTCTGAAAAACTTAGAATATAAGAAACGCACAGTGTAGTAGATAGTATATGAGTGAGTTGCACTGAAAAACTTAGAATATAAGAAACGCACAGTGTAGTACATAGTATATGAGTGAGTTGCACTGAAAAAGTTAGAATTTACTGAAAAACCCGCATTACACGAATTGCACAGTGTAGTATATAGTATATGAGTGAGTTGCACTGAAAAACTTAGAATATAAGAAACGCACAGTGTAGTACATAGTATATGAGTGAGTTGCACTGAAAAACTTAGAATTTACTGAAAAACCCGCATTACACGAAATGCACAGTGTAGTACATAGTATATGAGTGAGTTGCACTGAAAAACTTAGAATATAAGAAACGCACAGTGTAGTACATAGTATAAGATTGAGTTGCACTGAAAAAAACTTAGAATTTACTGAAAAACCCGCATTACACGAAATGCACAGTGTAGTACATAGTTTATGACTGAGTTGCACTGAAAAACTTAGAATATAAGAAACGCACATTGTAGTACATAGTGTATGAGTGAGTTGCACTGAAAAACTTAGAATTTAAGAAACGCACAGTGTAGTACATAGTATATGAGTGAGTTGCACTGAAAAACTTAGAATATAAGAAACGCACAGTGTAGTACATAGTATATGAGTGAGTTGCACTGAAAAACTTAGAATTTACTGAAAAACCCGCATTACACGAAATGCACAGTGTAGTACATAGTATATGAGTGAGTTGCACTGAAAAACTTAGAATTTAAGAAACACACAGTGTAGTACATAGTATATGAGTGAGTTGCACTGAAAAACTTAGAATTTAAGAAACGCACAGTGTAGTACATAGTATATGAGTGAGTTGCACTGAAAAACTTAGAATATAAGAAACGCACAGTGTAGTACATAGTATATGAGTGAGTTGCACTGAAAAACTTAGAATATAAGAAACGAACAGTGTAGTACATAGTATATGAGTGAGTTGCTCTGAAAAACTTAGAATATAAGAAACGCACAGTGTAGTAAATAGTATATGAGTGAGTTGCACTGAAAAACTTAGAATATAAGAAACGCACAGTGTAGTACATAGTATATGAGTGAGTTGCACTGAAAAAGTTAGAATTTACTGAAAAACCCGCATTACACGAATTGCACAGTGTAGTATATAGTATATGAGTGAGTTGCACTGAAAAACTTAGAATATAAGAAACGCACAGTGTAGTACATAGTATATGAGTGAGTTGCACTGAAAAACTTAGAATTTACTGAAAAACCCGCATTACACGAAATGCACAGTGTAGTACATAGTATATGAGTGAGTTGCACTGAAAAACTTAGAATATAAGAAACGCACAGTGTAGTACATAGTATAAGATTGAGTTGCACTGAAAAACTTAGAATTTACTGAAAAACCCGCATTACACGAAATGCACAGTGTAGTACATAGTTTATGACTGAGTTGCACTGAAAAACTTAGAATATAAGAAACGCACATTGTAGTACATAGTGTATGAGTGAGTTGCACTGAAAAACTTAGAATTTAAGAAACGCACAGTGTAGTACATAGTATATGAGTGAGTTGCACTGAAAAACTTAGAATATAAGAAACGCACAGTGTAGTACATAGTATATGAGTGAGTTGCACTGAAAAACTTAGAATTTACTGAAAAACCCGCATTACACGAAATGCACAGTGTAGTACATAGTATATGAGTGAGTTGCACTGAAAAACTTAGAATATAAGAAACGCACATTGTAGTACATAGTGTATGAGTGAGTTGCACTGAAAAACTTAGAATTTAAGAACGCACAGTGTAGTACATAGTATATGAGTGAGTTGCACTGAAAAACTTAGAATTTACTGAAAAACCCGCATTACACGAAATGCACAGTGTAGTATATAGTATATGAGTGAGTTGCACTGAAAAACTTAGAATATAAGAAACGCACAGTGTAGTACATAGTATAAGATTGAGTTGCACTGAAAAACTTAGAATTTACTGAAAAACCCGCATTACACGAAATGCACAGTGTAGTACATAGTATATGACTGAGTTGCACTGAAAAACTTAGAATATAAGAAACGCACATTGTAGTACATAGTGTATGAGTGAGTTGCACTGAAAAACTTAGAATTTAAGAAACGCACAGTGTAGTACATAGTATATGAGTGAGTTGCACTGAAAAACTTAGAATATAAGAAACGCACAGTGTAGTACATAGTATATGAGTGAGTTGCACTGAAAAACTTAGAATTTACTGAAAAACCCGCATTACACGAAATGCACAGTGTAGTACATAGTATATGAGTGAGTTGCACTGAAAAACTTAGAATATAAGAAACGCACAGTGTAGTACATAGTATATGAGTGAGTTGCACTGAAAAACTTAGAATATAAGAAACGCACAGTGTAGTACATAGTATATGAGTGAGTTGCACTGAAAAACTTAGAATATAAGAAACGCACAGTGTAGTACATAGTATATGAGTGAGTTGCACTGAAAAACTTAGAATGCACTGAAAAACCCGCATTACACGAAATGCACAGTGTAGTACATAGTATATGAGTGAGTTGCACTGAAAAACTTAGAATATAAGAAATGCACAGTGTAGTACATAGTATATGAGTGAGTTGCAATGAAAAACTTAGAATATAAGAAACGCACAGTGTAGTACATAGTATATGAGTGAGTTGCACTGAAAAACTTAGAATATAAGAAACGCACAGTGTAGTACATAGTGTATGAGTGAGTTGCACTGAAAAACTTAGAATATAAGAAACGCACAGTGTAGTACATAGTGTATGAGTGAGTTGCACTGAAAAACTTAGAATATAAGAAACGCACATTGTAGTACATAGTGTATGAGTGAGTTGCACTGAAAAACTTAGAATTTAAGAAACGCACAGTGTAGTACATAGTATATGAGTGAGTTGCACTGAAAAACTTAGAATATAAGAAAAGCACAGTGTAGTACATAGTATATGAGTGAGTTGCACTGAAAAACTTAGAATATAAGAAACGCACAGTGTAGTACATAGTATATGAGTGAGTTGCACTGAAAAACTTAGAATATAAGAAACGCACAGTGTAGTACATAGTATATGAGTGAGTTGCACTGAAAAACTTAGAATTTACTGAAAAACCCGCATTACACGAAATGCACAGTGTAGTACATAGTATATGACTGAGTTGCACTGAAAAACTTAGAATATAAGAAACGCACATTGTAGTACATAGTGTATGAGTGAGTTGCACTGAAAAACTTAGAATTTAAGAAACGCACAGTGTAGTACATAGTATATGAGTGAGTTGCACTGAAAAACTTAGAATATAAGAAACGCACAGTGTAGTACATAGTATATGAGTGAGTTGCACTGAAAAACTTAGAATTTACTGAAAAACCCGCATTACACGAAATGCACAGTGTAGTACATAGTATATGAGTGAGTTGCACTGAAAAACTTAGAATATAAGAAACGCACAGTGTAGTACATAGTATATGAGTGAGTTGCACTGAAAAATTTAGAATATAAGAAACGCACAGTGTAGTACATAGTATATGAGTGAGTTGCACTGAAAAACTTAGAATATAAGAAACGCACAGTGTAGGACATAGTATATGAGTGAGTTGCACTGAAAAATTTAGAATATAAGAAACGCACAGTGTAGTACATAGTATATGAGTGAGTTGCACTGAAAAACTTAGAATATAAGAAACGCACAGTGTAGGACATAGTATATGAGTGAGTTGCACTGAAAAACTTAGAATATAAGAAACGCACAGTGTAGTACATAGTATATGAGTGAGTTGCACTGAAAAACTTAGAATGTACTGAAAAACCCGCATTACACGAAATGCACAGTGTAGTACATAGTATATGAGTGAGTTGCACTGAAAAACTTAGAATATAAGAAACGCACAGTGTAGTACATAGTATATGAGTGAGTTGCACTGAAAAACTTAGAATATAAGAAACGCACAGTGTAGTACATAGTATATGAGTGAGTTGCACTGAAAAACTTAGAATATAAGAAAAGCACAGTGTAGTACATAGTATATGAGTGAGTTGCACTGAAAAACTTAGAATATAAGAAACGCACAGTGTAGTACATAGTATATGAGTGAGTTGCACTGAAAAACTTAGAATATAAGAAACGCACAGTGTAGTACATAGTATATGAGTGAGTTGCACTGAAAAACTTAGAATTTACTGAAAAACCCGCATTACATGAAATGCACAGTGTAGTACATAGTATATGAGTGAGTTGCACTGAAAAACTTAGAATATAAGAAACGCACTGTGTAGTACATAGTATATGAGTGAGTTGCACTGAAAAACTTAGAATATAAGAAACGCACAGTGTAGTACGTAGTATATGAGTGAGTTGCACTGAAAAACTTAGAATTTAAGAAACACACTGTGTAGTACATAGTATATGAGTGAGTTGCACTGAAAAACTTAGAATTTAAGAAACGCACAGTGTAGTACATAGTATATGAGTGAGTTGCACTGAAAAACTTAGAATATAAGAAACGCACAGTGTAGTACATAGTATATGAGTGAGTTGCACTGAAAAACTTAGAATATAAGAAACGAACAGTGTAGTACATAGTATATGAGTGAGTTGCACTGAAAAACTTAGAATATAAGAAACGCACAGTGTAGTACATAGTATATGAGTGAGTTGCACTGAAAAACTTAGAATATAAGAAACGCACAGTGTAGTACATAGTATATGAGTGAGTTGCACTGAAAAACTTAGAATTTACTGAAAAACCCGCATTACACGAAATGCACAGTGTAGTACATAGTATATGAGTGAGTTGCACTGAAAAACTTAGAATATAAGAAACGCACTGTGTAGTACATAGTATATGAGTGAGTTGCACTGAAAAACTTAGAATATAAGAAACGCACAGTGTAGTACATAGTATATGAGTGAGTTGCACTGAAAAACTTAGAATTTAAGAAACACACTGTGTAGTACATAGTATATGAGTGAGTTGCACTGAAAAACTTAGAATTTAAGAAACGCACAGTGTAGTATATAGTATATGAGTGAGTTGCACTGAAAAACTTAGAATATAAGAAACGCACAGTGTAGTACATAGTATATGAGTGAGTTGCACTGAAAAACTTAGAATTTACTGAAAAACCCGCATTACACGAAATGCACAGTGTAGTATATAGTATATGAGTGAGTTGCACTGAAAAACTTAGAATATAAGAAACGCACAGTGTAGTACATAGTATATGAGTGAGTTGCACTGAAAAACTTAGAATTTACTGAAAAACCCGCATTACACGAAATGCACAGTGTAGTACATAGTATATGAGTGAGTTGCACTGAAAAACTTAGAATATAAGAAACGCACATTGTAGTACATAGTGTATGAGTGAGTTGCACTGAAAAACTTAGAATTTAAGAAACGCACAGTGTAGTACATAGTATATGAGTGAGTTGCACTGAAAAACTTAGAATATAAGAAAAGCACAGTGTAGTACATAGTATATGAGTGAGTTGCACTGAAAAACTTAGAATATAAGAAACGCACAGTGTAGTACATAGTATATGAGTGAGTTGCACTGAAAAACTTAGAATTTACTGAAAAACCCGCATTACACGAAATGCACAGTGTAGTACATAGTTTATGACTGAGTTGCACTGAAAAACTTAGAATATAAGAAACGCACATTGTAGTACATAGTGTATGAGTGAGTTGCACTGAAAAACTTAGAATTTAAGAAACGCACAGTGTAGTACATAGTATATGAGTGAGTTGCACTGAAAAACTTAGAATATAAGAAACGCACAGTGTAGTACATAGTATATGAGTGAGTTGCACTGAAAAACTTAGAATTTACTGAAAAACCCGCATTACACGAAATGCACAGTGTAGTACATAGTATATGAGTGAGTTGCACTGAAAAACTTAGAATTTAAGAAACGCACAGTGTAGTACATAGTATATGAGTGAATTGCACTGAAAAACTTAGAATATAAGAAACGCACAGTGTAGTACATAGTATATGAGTGAGTTGCACTGAAAAACTTAGAATATAAGAAACGCACAGTGTAGTACATAGTATATGAGTGAGTTGCACTGAAAAACTTAGAATATAAGAAACGCACAGTGTAGTACATAGTATATGAGTGAGTTGCACTGAAAAACTTAGAATGTACTGAAAAACCCGCATTACACGAAATGCACAGTGTAGTACATAGTATATGAGTGAGTTGCACTGAAAAACTTAGAATATAAGAAACGCACAGTGTAGTACATAGTATATGAGTGAGTTGCACTGAAAAACTTAGAATTTACTGAAAAACCCGCATTACACGAAATGCACAGTGTAGTACATAGTATATGAGTGAGTTGCACTGAAAAACTTAGAATTTAAGAAACGCACAGTGTAGTACATAGTATATGAGTGAGTTGCACTGAAAAACTTAGAATATAAGAAACGCACAGTGTAGTACATAGTATATGAGTGAGTTGCACTGAAAAACTTAGAATATAAGAAACGCACAGTGTAGTACATAGTATATGAGTGAGTTGCACTGAAAAACTTCGAATATAAGAAACGCACAGTGTAGTACATAGTATATGAGTGAGTTGCACTGAAAAACTTAGAATGTACTGAAAAACCCGCATTACACGAAATGCACAGTGTAGTACATAGTATATGAGTGAGTTGCACTGAAAAACTTAGAATATAAGAAACGCACAGTGTAGTACATAGTATATGAGTGAGTTGCACTGAAAAACTTAGAATTTACTGAAAAACCCGCATTACACGAAATGCACAGTGTAGTACATAGTATATGAGTGAGTTGCACTGAAAAACTTAGAATATAAGAAACGCACATTGTAGTACATAGTGTATGAGTGAGTTGCACTGAAAAACTTAGAATTTAAGAACGCACAGTGTAGTACATAGTATATGAGTGAGTTGCACTGAAAAACTTAGAATTTACTGAAAAACCCGCATTACACGAAATGCACAGTGTAGTATATAGTATATGAGTGAGTTGCACTGAAAAACTTAGAATATAAGAAACGCACAGTGTAGTACATAGTATAAGATTGAGTTGCACTGAAAAACTTAGAATTTACTGAAAAACCCGCATTACACGAAATGCACAGTGTAGTACATAGTATATGACTGAGTTGCACTGAAAAACTTAGAATATAAGAAACGCACATTGTAGTACATAGTGTATGAGTGAGTTGCACTGAAAAACTTAGAATTTAAGAAACGCACAGTGTAGTACATAGTATATGAGTGAGTTGCACTGAAAAACTTAGAATATAAGAAACGCACAGTGTAGTACATAGTATATGAGTGAGTTGCACTGAAAAACTTAGAATTTACTGAAAAACCCGCATTACACGAAATGCACAGTGTAGTACATAGTATATGAGTGAGTTGCACTGAAAAACTTAGAATATAAGAAACGCACAGTGTAGTACATAGTATATGAGTGAGTTGCACTGAAAAACTTAGAATATAAGAAACGCACAGTGTAGTACATAGTATATGAGTGAGTTGCACTGAAAAACTTAGAATATAAGAAACGCACAGTGTAGTACATAGTATATGAGTGAGTTGCACTGAAAAACTTAGAATGTACTGAAAAACCCGCATTACACGAAATGCACAGTGTAGTACATAGTATATGAGTGAGTTGCACTGAAAAACTTAGAATATAAGAAACGCACAGTGTAGTACATAGTATATGAGTGAGTTGCACTGAAAAACTTAGAATATAAGAAACGCACAGTGTAGTACATAGTATATGAGTGAGTTGCACTGAAAAACTTAGAATATAAGAAACGCACAGTGTAGTACATAGTGTATGAGTGAGTTGCACTGAAAAACTTAGAATATAAGAAACGCACAGTGTAGTACATAGTGTATGAGTGAGTTGCACTGAAAAACTTAGAATATAAGAAACGCACATTGTAGTACATAGTGTATGAGTGAGTTGCACTGAAAAACTTAGAATTTAAGAAACGCACAGTGTAGTACATAGTATATGAGTGAGTTGCACTGAAAAACTTAGAATATAAGAAAAGCACAGTGTAGTACATAGTATATGAGTGAGTTGCACTGAAAAACTTAGAATATAAGAAACGCACAGTGTAGTACATAGTATATGAGTGAGTTGCACTGAAAAACTTAGAATATAAGAAACGCACAGTGTAGTACATAGTATATGAGTGAGTTGCACTGAAAAACTTAGAATTTACTGAAAAACCCGCATTACACGAAATGCACAGTGTAGTACATAGTATATGACTGAGTTGCACTGAAAAACTTAGAATATAAGAAACGCACATTGTAGTACATAGTGTATGAGTGAGTTGCACTGAAAAACTTAGAATTTAAGAAACGCACAGTGTAGTACATAGTATATGAGTGAGTTGCACTGAAAAACTTAGAATATAAGAAACGCACAGTGTAGTACATAGTATATGAGTGAGTTGCACTGAAAAACTTAGAATATAAGAAACGCACAGTGTAGTACATAGTATATGAGTGAGTTGCACTGAAAAACTTAGAATATAAGAAACGAACAGTGTAGTACATAGTATATGAGTGAGTTGCACTGAAAAACTTAGAATATAAGAAACGCACAGTGTAGTACATAGTATATGAGTGAGTTGCACTGAAAAACTTAGAATATAAGAAACGCACAGTGTAGTACATAGTATATGAGTGAGTTGCACTGAAAAACTTAGAATTTACTGAAAAACCCGCATTACACGAAATGCACAGTGGAGTACATAGTATATGAGTGAGTTGCACTGAAAAACTTAGAATATAAGAAACGCACATTGTAGTACATAGTGTATGAGTGAGTTGCACTGAAAAACTTAGAATTTAAGAAACGCACAGTGTAGTACATAGTATATGAGTGAGTTGCACTGAAAAACTTAGAATATAAGAAAAGCACAGTGTAGTACATAGTATATGAGTGAGTTGCACTGAAAAACTTAGAATATAAGAAACGCACAGTGTAGTACATAGTATATGAGTGAGTTGCACTGAAAAACTTAGAATATAAGAAACGCACAGTGTAGTACATAGTATATGAGTGAGTTGCACTGAAAAACTTAGAATTTACTGAAAAACCCGCATTACACGAAATGCACAGTGTAGTACATAGTATATGAGTGAGTTGCACTGAAAAACTTAGAATATAAGAAACGCACTGTGTAGTACATAGTATATGAGTGAGTTGCACTGAAAAACTTAGAATATAAGAAACGCACAGTGTAGTACATAGTATATGAGTGAGTTGCACTGAAAAACTTAGAATTTAAGAAACACACTGTGTAGTACATAGTATATGAGTGAGTTGCACTGAAAAACTTAGAATTTAAGAAATGCACAGTGTAGTACATAGTATATGAGTGAGTTGCACTGAAAAACTTAGAATATAAGAAACGCACAGTGTAGTACATAGTATATGAGTGAGTTGCACTGAAAAACTTAGAATATAAGAAACGAACAGTGTAGTACATAGTATATGAGTGAGTTGCACTGAAAAACTTAGAATATAAGAAACGCACAGTGTAGTACATAGTATATGAGTGAGTTGCACTGAAAAACTTAGAATATAAGAAACGCACAGTGTAGTACATAGTATATGAGTGAGTTGCACTGAAAAACTTAGAATTTACTGAAAAACCCGCATTACACGAAATGCACAGTGTAGTACATAGTATATGAGTGAGTTGCACTGAAAAACTTAGAATATAAGAAACGCACAGTGTAGTACATAGTATATGAGTGAGTTGCACTGAAAAACTTAGAATATAAGAAACGCACAGTGTAGTACATAGTATATGAGTGAGTTGCACTGAAAAACTTAGAATGTACTGAAAAACCCGCATTACACGAAATGCACAGTGTAGTACATAGTATATGAGTGAGTTGCACTGAAAAACTTAGAATATAAGAAACGCACAGTGTAGTACATAGTATATGAGTGAGTTGCACTGAAAAACTTAGAATATAAGAAACGCACAGTGTAGTACATAGTATATGAGTGAGTTGCACTGAAAAACTTAGAATATAAGAAACGCACAGTGTAGTACATAGTGTATGAGTGAGTTGCACTGAAAAACTTAGAATATAAGAAACGCACAGTGTAGTACATAGTGTATGAGTGAGTTGCACTGAAAAACTTAGAATATAAGAAACGCACATTGTAGTACATAGTGTATGAGTGAGTTGCACTGAAAAACTTAGAATTTAAGAAACGCACAGTGTAGTACATAGTATATGAGTGAGTTGCACTGAAAAACTTAGAATATAAGAAAAGCACAGTGTAGTACATAGTATATGAGTGAGTTGCACTGAAAAACTTAGAATATAAGAAACGCACAGTGTAGTACATAGTATATGAGTGAGTTGCACTGAAAAACTTAGAATATAAGAAACGCACAGTGTAGTACATAGTATATGAGTGAGTTGCACTGAAAAACTTAGAATTTACTGAAAAACCCGCATTACACGAAATGCACAGTGTAGTACATAGTATATGACTGAGTTGCACTGAAAAACTTAGAATATAAGAAACGCACATTGTAGTACATAGTGTATGAGTGAGTTGCACTGAAAAACTTAGAATTTAAGAAACGCACAGTGTAGTACATAGTATATGAGTGAGTTGCACTGAAAAACTTAGAATATAAGAAACGCACAGTGTAGTACATAGTATATGAGTGAGTTGCACTGAAAAACTTAGAATATAAGAAACGCACAGTGTAGTACATAGTATATGAGTGAGTTGCACTGAAAAACTTAGAATATAAGAAACGAACAGTGTAGTACATAGTATATGAGTGAGTTGCACTGAAAAACTTAGAATATAAGAAACGCACAGTGTAGTACATAGTATATGAGTGAGTTGCACTGAAAAACTTAGAATATAAGAAACGCACAGTGTAGTACATAGTATATGAGTGAGTTGCACTGAAAAACTTAGAATTTACTGAAAAACCCGCATTACACGAAATGCACAGTGGAGTACATAGTATATGAGTGAGTTGCACTGAAAAACTTAGAATATAAGAAACGCACATTGTAGTACATAGTGTATGAGTGAGTTGCACTGAAAAACTTAGAATTTAAGAAACGCACAGTGTAGTACATAGTATATGAGTGAGTTGCACTGAAAAACTTAGAATATAAGAAAAGCACAGTGTAGTACATAGTATATGAGTGAGTTGCACTGAAAAACTTAGAATATAAGAAACGCACAGTGTAGTACATAGTATATGAGTGAGTTGCACTGAAAAACTTAGAATATAAGAAACGCACAGTGTAGTACATAGTATATGAGTGAGTTGCACTGAAAAACTTAGAATATAAGAAACGCACTGTGTAGTACATAGTATATGAGTGAGTTGCACTGAAAAACTTAGAATATAAGAAACGCACAGTGTAGTACATAGTATATGAGTGAGTTGCACTGAAAAACTTAGAATTTAAGAAACACACTGTGTAGTACATAGTATATGAGTGAGTTGCACTGAAAAACTTAGAATTTAAGAAATGCACAGTGTAGTACATAGTATATGAGTGAGTTGCACTGAAAAACTTAGAATATAAGAAACGCACAGTGTAGTACATAGTATATGAGTGAGTTGCACTGAAAAACTTAGAATATAAGAAACGAACAGTGTAGTACATAGTATATGAGTGAGTTGCACTGAAAAACTTAGAATATAAGAAACGCACAGTGTAGTACATAGTATATGAGTGAGTTGCACTGAAAAACTTAGAATATAAGAAACGCACAGTGTAGTACATAGTATATGAGTGAGTTGCACTGAAAAACTTAGAATTTACTGAAAAACCCGCATTACACGAAATGCACAGTGTAGTACATAGTATATGAGTGAGTTGCACTGAAAAACTTAGAATATAAGAAACGCACTGTGTAGTACATAGTATATGAGTGAGTTGCACTGAAAAACTTAGAATATAAGAAACGCACAGTGTAGTACATAGTATATGAGTGAGTTGCACTGAAAAACTTAGAATTTAAGAAACACACTGTGTAGTACATAGTATATGAGTGAGTTGCACTGAAAAACTTAGAATTTAAGAAACGCACAGTGTAGTACATAGTATATGAGTGAGTTGCACTGAAAAACTTAGAATATAAGAAACGCACAGTGTAGTACATAGTATATGAGTGAGTTGCACTGAAAAACTTAGAATATAAGAAACGAACAGTGTAGTACATAGTATATGAGTGAGTTGCACTGAAAAACTTAGAATATAAGAAACGCACAGTGTAGTACATAGTATATGAGTGAGTTGCACTGAAAAACTTAGAATATAAGAAACGCACAGTGTAGTACATAGTATATGAGTGAGTTGCACTGAAAAACTTAGAATTTACTGAAAAACCCGCATTACACGAAATGCACAGTGTAGTACATAGTATATGAGTGAGTTGCACTGAAAAACTTAGAATATAAGAAACGCACATTGTAGTATATAGTGTATGAGTGAGTTGCACTGAAAAACTTAGAATTTAAGAAACGCACAGTGTAGTACATAGTATATGAGTGAGTTGCACTGAAAAACTTAGAATATAAGAAAAGCACAGTGTAGTACATAGTATATGAGTGAGTTGCACTGAAAAACTTAGAATATAAGAAACGCACAGTGTAGTACATAGTATATGAGTGAGTTGCACTGAAAAACTTAGAATATAAGAAACGCACAGTGTAGTACATAGTATATGAGTGAGTTGCACTGAAAAACTTAGAATTTACTGAAAAACCCGCATTACACGAAATGCACAGTGTAGTACATAGTATATGAGTGAGTTGCACTGAAAAAATTAGAATATAAGAAACGCACAGTGTAGTACATAGTATATGAGTGAGTTGCACTGAAAAACTTAGAATATAAGAAACGCACAGTGTAGTACATAGTATATGAGTGAGTTGCACTGAAAAACTTAGAATGTACTGAAAAACCCGCATTACACGAAATGCACAGTGTAGTACATAGTATATGAGTGAGTTGCACTGAAAAACTTAGAATATAAGAAACGCACAGTGTAGTACATAGTATATGAGTGAGTTGCACTGAAAAACTTAGAATATAAGAAACGCACAGTGTAGTACATAGTGTATGAGTGAGTTGCACTGAAAAACTTAGAATATAAGAAACGCACAGTGTAGTACATAGTGTATGAGTGAGTTGCACTGAAAAACTTAGAATATAAGAAACGCACATTGTAGTACATAGTGTATGAGTGAGTTGCACTGAAAAACTTAGAATTTAAGAAACGCACAGTGTAGTACATAGTATATGAGTGAGTTGCACTGAAAAACTTAGAATTTACTGAAAAACCCGCATTACACGAAATGCACAGTGTAGTACATAGTATATGAGTGAGTTGCACTGAAAAACTTAGAATATAAGAAACGCACATTGTAGTACATAGTGTATGAGTGAGTTGCACTGAAAAACTTAGAATTTAAGAAACGCACAGTGTAGTACATAGTATATGAGTGAGTTGCACTGAAAAACTTAGAATATAAGAAAAGTACAGTGTAGTACATAGTATATGAGTGAGTTGCACTGAAAAACTTAGAATATAAGAAACGCACAGTGTAGTACATAGTATATGAGTGAGTTGCACTGAAAAACTTAGAATATAAGAAACGCACAGTGTAGTACATAGTATATGAGTGAGTTGCACTGAAAAACTTAGAATTTACTGAAAAACCCGCATTACACGAAATGCACAGTGTAGTACATAGTATATGAGTGAGTTGCACTGAAAAACTTAGAATATAAGAAACGCACAGTGTAGTACATAGTATATGAGTGAGTTGCACTGAAAAACTTAGAATATAAGAAACGCACAGTGTAGTACATAGTATATGAGTGAGTTGCACTGAAAAACTTAGAATTTACTGAAAAACCCGCATTACACGAAATGCACAGTGTAGTATATAGTATATGAGTGAGTTGCACTGAAAAACTTAGAATATAAGAAACGCACAGTGTAGTACATAGTATATGAGTGAGTTGCACTGAAAAACTTAGAATATAAGAAACGCACATTGTAGTACATAGTGTATGAGTGAGTTGCACTGAAAAACTTAGAATTTAAGAAACGCACAGTGTAGTACATAGTATATGAGTGAGTTGCACTGAAAAACTTAGAATATAAGAAAAGCACAGTGTAGTACATAGTATATGAGTGAGTTGCACTGAAAAACTTAGAATATAAGAAACGCACAGTGTAGTACATAGTATATGAGTGAGTTGCACTGAAAAACTTAGAATTTACTGAAAAACCAGCATTACACGAAATGCACAGTGTAGTACATAGTATATGAGTGAGTTGCACTGAAAAACTTAGAATATAAGAAACGCACAGAGTAGTACACAGTATATGAGTGAGTTGCACTGAAAAACTTAGAATATAAGAAACGCACAGTGTAGTACATAGTATATGAGTGAGTTGCACTGAAAAACTTAGAATGTACTGAAAAACCCGCATTACACGAAATGCACAGTGTAGTACATAGTATATGAGTGAGTTGCACTGAAAAACTTTGAATCTAAGAAACGCACAGTGTAGTACATAGTATATGAGTGAGTTGCACTGAAAAACTTAGAATATAAGAAACGCACAGTGTAGTACATAGTATATGAGTGAGTTGCACTGAAAAACTTAGAAAATAAGAAACGCACATTGTAGTACATAGTGTATGAGTGAGTTGCACTGAAAAACTTAGAATTTAAGAAACGCACAGTGTAGTACATAGTATATGAGTGAGTTGCACTGAAAAACTTAGAATATAAGAAAAGCACAGTGTAGTACATAGTATATGAGTGAGTTGCACTGAAAAACTTAGAATATAAGAAACGCACAGTGTAGTACATAGTATATGAGTGAGTTGCACTGAAAAACTTAGAATATAAGAAACGCACAGTGTAGTACATAGTATATGAGTGAGTTGCACTGAAAAACTTAGAATTTACTGAAAAACCAGCATTACACGAAATGCACAGTGTAGTACATAGTATATGAGTGAGTTGCACAGAAAAACTTAGAATATAAGAAACGCACAGTGTAGTACATAGTATATGAGTGAGTTGCACTGAAAAACTTAGAATATAAGAAACGCACAGTGTAGTACATAGTATATGAGTGAGTTGCACTGAAAAACTTAGAATTTAAGAAACACACAGTGTAGTACATAGTATATGAGTGAGTTGCACTGAAAAACTTAGAATTTAAGAAACGCACAGTGTAGTACATAGTATACGAGTGAGTTGCACTGAAAAACTTAGAATATAAGAAACGCACAGTGTAGTATATTGTATATGAGTGAGTTGCACTGAAAAACTTAGAATTTACTGAAAAACCCGCATTACACGAAATCCACAGTGTAGTACATAGTATATGAGTGAGTTGCACTGAAAAACTTAGAATATAAGAAACGCACATTGTAGTACATAGTGTATGAGTGAGTTGCACTGAAAAACTTAGAATATAAGAAACGCACAGTGTAGTACATAGTATATGAGTGAGTTGCACTGAAAAACTTAGAATTTAAGAAACGCACAGTGTAATACATAGTATATGAGTGAGTTGCACTGAAAAACTTACAATATAAGAAACGCACAGTGTAGTACATAGTATATGAGTGAGTTGCACTGAAAAACTTAGAATATAAGAAACGCACAGTGTAGTACATAGTATATGAGTGAGTTGCACTGAAAAACTTAGAATATAAGAAACGCACATATAGTACATAGTATATGAATGAGTTGCACTGAAAAACTTAGAATTTACTGAAAAACCCGCATTACACGAAATGCACAGTGTAGTACATAGTATATGAGTGAGTTGCACTGAAAAACTTAGAAAATAAGAAACGCACATTGTAGTACATAGTGTATGAGTGAGTTGCACTGAAAAACTTAGAATTTAAGAAACGCACAGTGTAGTACATAGTATATGAGTGAGTTGCACTGAAAAACTTAGAATATAAGAAAAGCACAGTGTAGTACATAGTATATGAGTGAGTTGCACTGAAAAACTTAGAATATAAGAAACGCACAGTGTAGTACATAGTATATGAGTGAGTTGCACTGAAAAACTTAGAATATAAGAAACGCACAGTGTAGTACATAGTATATGAGTGAGTTGCACTGAAAAACTTAGAATTTACTGAAAAACCAGCATTACACGAAATGCACAGTGTAGTACATAGTATATGAGTGAGTTGCACAGAAAAACTTAGAATATAAGAAACGCACAGTGTAGTACATAGTATATGAGTGAGTTGCACTGAAAAACTTAGAATATAAGAAACGCACTGTGTAGTACATAGTATATGAGTGAGTTGCACTGAAAAACTTAGAATTTAAGAAACACACAGTGTAGTACATAGTATATGAGTAAGTTGCACTGAAAAACTTAGAATTTAAGAAACGCACAGTGTAGAACATAGTATACGAGTGAGTTGCACTGAAAAACTTAGAATATAAGAAACGCACAGTGTAGTATATAGTATATGAGTGAGTTGCACTGAAAAACTTAGAATATAAGAAACGAACAGTGTAGTACATAGTATATGAGTGAGTTGCTCTGAAAAACTTAGAATATAAGAAACGCACAGTGTAGTACATAGTATATGAGTGAGTTGCACTGAAAAACTTAGAATATAAGAAACGCACAGTGTAGTACATAGTATATGAGTGAGTTGCACTGAAAAACTCAGAATTTACTGAAAAACCCGCATTACACGAATTGCACAGTGTAGTATATAGTATATGAGTGAGTTGCACTGAAAAACTTAGAATATAAGAAACGCACAGTGTAGTACATAGTATATGAGTGAGTTGCACTGAAAAACTTAGAATTTACTGAAAAACCCGCATTACACGAAATGCACAGTGTAGTACATAGTATATGAGTGAGTTGCACTGAAAAACTTAGAATATAAGAAACGCACAGTGTAGTACATAGTATATGAGTGAGTTGCACTGAAAAACTTAGAATATAAGAAACGCACAATGTAGTACATAGTGTATGAGTGAGTTGCACTGAAAAACTTAGAATTTAAGAAACGCACAGTGTAGTACATAGTATATGAGTGAGTTGCACTGAAAAACTTAGAATATAAGAAACGCACAGTGTAGTACATAGTATATGAGTGAGTTGCACTGAAAAACTTAGAATTTACTGAAAAACCCGCATTACACGAAATGCACAGTGTAGTACATAGTATATGAGTGAGTTGCACTGAAAAACTTAGAATATAAGAAACGCACAGTGTAGTACATAGTATATGAGTGAGTTGCACTGAAAAACTTAGAATATAAGAAACGCACAATGTAGTACATAGTATATGAGTGAGTTGCACTGAAAAACTTAGAATATAAGAAACGCACAGTGTAGTACATAGTATATGAGTGAGTTGCACTGAAAAACTTAGAATATAAGAAACGCACAGTGTAGTACATAGTATATGAGTGAGTTGCACTGAAAAACTTAGAATGTACTGAAAAACCCGCATTACACGAAATGCACAGTGTAGTACATAGTATATGAGTGAGTTGCACTGAAAAACTTAGAATATAAGAAACGCACAGTGTAGTACATAGTATATGAGTGAGTTGCACTGAAAAACTTAGAATATAAGAAACGCACAGTGTAGTACATAGTATATGAGTGAGTTGCACTGAAAAACTTAGAATATAAGAAAAGCACAGTGTAGTACATAGTATATGAGTGAGTTGCACTGAAAAACTTAGAATATAAGAAACGCACAGTGTAGTACATAGTATATGAGTGAGTTGCACTGAAAAACTTAGAATTTACTGAAAAACCCGCATTACACGAAATGCACAGTGTAGTACATAGTATATGAGTGAGTTGCACTGAAAAACTTAGAATATAAGAAACGCACTGTGTAGTACATAGTATATGAGTGAATTGCACTGAAAAACTTAGAATATAAGAAACGCACAGTGTAGTACATAGTATATGACTGAGTTGCACTGAAAAACTTAGAATATAAGAAACGCACATTGTAGTACATAGTGTATGAGTGAGTTGCACTGAAAAACTTAGAATATAAGAAACGCACAGTGTAGTACATAGTATATGAGTGAGTTGCACTGAAAAACTTAGAATTTAAGAAACGCACAGTGTAGTACATAGTATATGAGTGAGATGCACTGAAAAACTTAGAATATAAGAAACGCACAGTGTAGTACATAGTATATGAGTGAGTTGCACTGAAAAACTTAGAATATAAGAAACGCACAGTGTAGTACATAGTATATGAGTGAGTTGCACTGAAAAACTTAGAATATAAGAAACGCACTGTGTAGTACATAGTATATGAGTGAATTGCACTGAAAAACTTAGAATATAAGAAACGCACAGTGTAGTACATTGTATATGAGTGAGTTGCACTGAAAAACTTAGAATTTAAGAAACACACTGTGTAGTACATAGTATATGAGTGAGTTGCACTGAAAAACTTAGAATTTAAGAAACGCACAGTGTAGTACATAGTATATGAGTGAGTTGCACTGAAAAACTTAGAATATAAGAAACGCACAGTGTAGTACATAGTATATGAGTGAGTTGCACTGAAAAACTTAGAATATAAGAAACGAACAGTGTAGTACATAGTATATGAGTGAGTTGCACTGAAAAACTTAGAATATAAGAAACGCACAGTGTAGTACATAGTATATGAGTGAGTTGCACTGAAAAACTTAGAATATAAGAAACGCACAGTGTAGTACATAGTATATGAGTGAGTTGCACTGAAAAACTTAGAATTTACTGAAAAACCCGCATTACACGAAATGCACAGTGTAGTATATAGTATATGAGTGAGTTGCACTGAAAAACTTAGAATATAAGAAACGCACAGTGTAGTACATAGTATATGAGTGAGTTGCACTGAAAAACTTAGAATTTACTGAAAAACCCGCATTACACGAAATGCACAGTGTAGTACATAGTATATGAGTGAGTTGCACTGAAAAATTTAGAATATAAGAAACGCACATTGTAGTACATAGTGTATGAGTGAGTTGCACTGAAAAACTTAGAATTTAAGAAACGCACAGTGTAGTACATAGTATATGAGTGAGTTGCACTGAAAAACTTAGAATATAAGAAAAGCACAGTGTAGTACATAGTATATGAGTGAGTTGCACTGAAAAACTTAGAATATAAGAAACGCACAGTGTAGTACATAGTATATGAGTGAGTTGCACTGAAAAACTTAGAATATAAGAAACGCACAGTGTAGTACATAGTATATGAGTGAGTTGCACTGAAAAACTTAGAATTTACTGAAAAACCCGCATTACACGAAATGCACAGTGTAGTACATAGTATATGAGTGAGTTGCACTGAAAAACTTAGAATATAAGAAACGCACAGTGTAGTACATAGTATATGAGTGAGTTGCACTGAAAAACTTAGAATATAAGAAACGCACAGTGTAGTACATAGTATATGAGTGAGTTGCACTGAAAAACTTAGAATTTACTGAAAAACCCGCATTACACGAAATGCACAGTGTAGTATATAGTATATGAGTGAGTTGCACTGAAAAACTTAGAATATAAGAAACGCACAGTGTAGTACATAGTATATGAGTGAGTTGCACTGAAAAACTTAGAATATAAGAAACGCACATTGTAGTACATAGTGTATGAGTGAGTTGCACTGAAAAACTTAGAATATAAGAAAAGCACAGTGTAGTACATAGTATATGAGTGAGTTGCACTGAAAAACTTAGAATATAAGAAACGCACAGTGTAGTACATAGTATATGAGTGAGTTGCACTGAAAAACTTAGAATTTACTGAAAAACCAGCATTACACGAAATGCACAGTGTAGTACATAGTATATGAGTGAGTTGCACTGAAAAACTTAGAATATAAGAAACGCACAGAGTAGTACACAGTATATGAGTGAGTTGCACTGAAAAACTTAGAATATAAGAAACGCACAGTGTAGTACATAGTATATGAGTGAGTTGCACTGAAAAACTTAGAATGTACTGAAAAACCCGCATTACACGAAATGCACAGTGTAGTACATAGTATATGAGTGAGTTGCACTGAAAAACTTTGAATCTAAGAAACGCACAGTGTAGTACATAGTATATGAGTGAGTTGCACTGAAAAACTTAGAATATAAGAAACGCACAGTGTAGTACATAGTATATGAGTGAATTGCACTGAAAAACTTAGAAAATAAGAAATGCACATTGTAGTACATAGTGTATGAGTGAGTTGCACTGAAAAACTTAGAATTTAAGAAACGCACAGTGTAGTACATAGTATACGAGTGAGTTGCACTGAAAAACTTAGAATATAAGAAACGCACAGTGTAGTACATAGTATATGAGTAAGTTGCACTGAAAAACTTAGAATATAAGAAACGCACAGTGTAGTACATAGTATATGAGTGAGTTGCACTGAAAAACTTAGAATTTAAGAAACACACAGTGTAGTACATAGTATATGAGTGAGTTGCACTGAAAAACTTAGAATTTAAGAAACGCACAGTGTAGTACATAGTATACGAGTGAGTTGCACTGAAAAACTTAGAATATAAGAAACGCACAGTGTAGTATATAGTATATGAGTGAGTTGCACTGAAAAACTTAGAATATAAGAAACGAACAGTGTAGTACATAGTATATGAGTGAGTTGCTCTGAAAAACTTAGAATATAAGAAACGCACAGTGTAGTACATAGTATATGAGTGAGTTGCACTGAAAAACTTAGAATATAAGAAACGCACAGTGTAGTACATAGTATATGAGTGAGTTGCACTGAAAAACTTAGAATTTACTGAAAAACCCGCATTACACGAATTGCACAGTGTAGTATATAGTATATGAGTGAGTTGCACTGAAAAACTTAGAATATAAGAAACGCACAGTGTAGTACATAGTATATGAGTGAGTTGCACTGAAAAACTTAGAATTTACTGAAAAACCCGCATTACACGAAATGAACAGTGTAGTACATAGTATATGAGTGAGTTGCACTGAAAAACTTAGAATATAAGAAACGCACATTGTAGTACATAGTGTATGAGTGAGTTGCACTGAAAAACTTAGAATATAAGAAACGCACAGTGTAGTACATAGTATATGAGTGAGTTGCACTGAAAAACTTAGAATTTACTGAAAAACCCGCATTACACGAAATGCACAGTGTAGTACATAGTATATGAGTGAGTTGCACTGAAAAACTTAGAATATAAGAAACGCACAGTGTAGTACAGAGTATATGAGTGAGTTGCACTGAAAAACTTAGAATTTAAGAAACGCACAGTGTAGTACATAGTATATGAGTGAGTTGCACTGAAAAACTTAGAATATAAGAAACGCACAGTATAGTACATAGTATATGAGTGAGTTGCACTCAAAAACTTAGAATATAAGAAACGCACAGTGTAGTACATAGTATATGAGTGAGTTGCACTGAAAAACTTAGAATATAAGAAACGCACATTGTAGTATATAGTATATGAGTGAGTTGCACTGAAAAACTTAGAATATAAGAAACGCACATATAGTACATAGTATATGAATGAGTTGCACTGAAAAACTTAGAATTTACTGAAAAACCCGCATTACACGAAATGCACAGTGTAGTACATAGTATATGAGTGAGTTGCACTGAAAAACTTAGAATATAAGAAATGCACAGTGTAGTACATAGTATATGAGTGAGTTGCACTGAAAAACTTAGAATATAAGAAACGCACAGTGTAGTACATAGTATATGAGTGAGTTGCACTGAAAAACTTAGAATATAAGAAACGCACAGTGTAGTACATAGTATATGAATGAGTTGCACTGAAAAACTTAGAATATAAGAAACGCACAGTGTAGTACATAGTATATGAGTGAGTTGCACTGAAAAACTTAGAATTTAAGAAACGCACAGTGTAGTACATAGTATATGAGTGAGTTGCACTGAAAAACTTAGAATATAAGAAACGAACAGTGTAGTACATAGTATATGAGTGAGTTGCTCTGAAAAACTTAGAATATAAGAAACGCACAGTGTAGTACATAGTATATGAGTGAGTTGCACTGAAAAACTTAGAATATAAGAAACGCACAGTGTAGTACATAGTATATGAGTGAGTTGCACTGAAAAACTTAGAATTTACTGAAAAACCCGCATTACACGAATTGCACAGTGTAGTATATAGTATATGAGTGAGTTGCACTGAAAAACTTAGAATATAAGAAACGCACAGTGTAGTACATAGTATATGAGTGAGTTGCACTGAAAAACTTAGAATTTACTGAAAAACCCGCATTACACGAAATGAACAGTGTAGTACATAGTATATGAGTGAGTTGCACTGAAAAACTTAGAATATAAGAAACGCACATTGTAGTACATAGTGTATGAGTGAGTTGCACTGAAAAACTTAGAATATAAGAAACGCACAGTGTAGTACATAGTATATGAGTGAGTTGCACTGAAAAACTTAGAATTTACTGAAAAACCCGCATTACACGAAATGCACAGTGTAGTACATAGTATATGAGTGAGTTGCACTGAAAAACTTAGAATATAAGAAACGCACAGTGTAGTACAGAGTATATGAGTGAGTTGCACTGAAAAACTTAGAATTTAAGAAACGCACAGTGTAGTACATAGTATATGAGTGAGTTGCACTGAAAAACTTAGAATATAAGAAACGCACAGTATAGTACATAGTATATGAGTGAGTTGCACTCAAAAACTTAGAATATAAGAAACGCACAGTGTAGTACATAGTATATGAGTGAGTTGCACTGAAAAACTTAGAATATAAGAAACGCACATTGTAGTATATAGTATATGAGTGAGTTGCACTGAAAAACTTAGAATATAAGAAACGCACATATAGTACATAGTATATGAATGAGTTGCACTGAAAAACTTAGAATTTACTGAAAAACCCGCATTACACGAAATGCACAGTGTAGTACATAGTATATGAGTGAGTTGCACTGAAAAACTTAGAATATAAGAAATGCACAGTGTAGTACATAGTATATGAGTGAGTTGCACTGAAAAACTTAGAATATAAGAAACGCACAGTGTAGTACATAGTATATGAGTGAGTTGCACTGAAAAACTTAGAATATAAGAAACGCACAGTGTAGTACATAGTATATGAATGAGTTGCACTGAAAAACTTAGAATATAAGAAACGCACAGTGTAGTACATAGTATATGAGTGAGTTGCACTGAAAAACTTAGAATTTAAGAAACGCACAGTGTAGTACATAGTATATGAGTGAGTTGCACTGAAAAACTTAGAATATAAGAAACGCACAGTGTAGTACATAGTATATGAGTTGCACTGAAAAACTTAGAATATAAGAAACGCACAGTGTAGTACATAGTATATGAGTGAGTTGCACTGAAAAACTTAGAATATAAGAAACGCACAGTGTAGTACATAGTATATGAGTGAGTTGCACTGAAAAACTTAGAATTTAAGAAACGCACAGTGTAGTACATAGTATATGAGTGAGTTGCACTGAAAAACTTAGAATATAAGAAACGCACAGTGTAGTACATAGTATATGAGTGAGTTGCACTGAAAAACTTAGAATTTACTGAAAAACCCGCATTACACGAAATGCACAGTGTAGTACATAGTATATGAGTGAGTTGCACTGAAAAACTTAGAATATAAGAAACGCACATTGTAGTACATAGTGTATGAGTGAGTTGCACTGAAAATCTTAGAATTTAAGAAATGCACAGTGTAGTACATAGTATATGAGTGAGTTGCACTGAAAAACTTAGAATATAAGAAACGCACAGTGTAGTACATAGTATATGAGTGAGTTGCACTGAAAAACTTAGAATTTACTGAAAAACCCGCATTACACGAAATGCACAGTGTAGTACATAGTATATGAGTGAGTTGCACTGAAAAACTTAGAATATAAGAAACGCACAGTGTAGTACATAGTATATGAGTGAGTTGCACTGAAAAACTTAGAATATAAGAAACGCACAGTGTAGTACATAGTATATGAGTGAGTTGCACTGAAAAACTTAGAATATAAGAAACGCACAGTGTAGTACATAGTATATGAGTGAGTTGCACTGAAAAACTTAGAATGTACTGAAAAACCCGCATTACACGAAATGCACAGTGTAGTACATAGTATATGAGTGAGTTGCACTGAAAAACTTAGAATATAAGAAACGCACAGTGTAGTACATAGTATATGAGTGAGTTGCACTGAAAAACTTAGAATATAAGAAACGCACAGTGTAGTACATAGTATATGAGTGAGTTGCACTGAAAAACTTAGAATATAAGAAAAGCACAGTGTAGTACATAGTATATGAGTGAGTTGCACTGAAAAACTTAGAATATAAGAAACGCACAGTGTAGTACATAGTATATGAGTTGCACTGAAAAACTTAGAATATAAGAAACGCACAGTGTAGTACATAGTATATGAGTGAGTTGCACTGAAAAACTTAGAATTTAAGAAACGCACAGTGTAGTACATAGTATATGAGTGAGTTGCACTGAAAAACTTAGAATATAAGAAACGCACAGTGTAGTACATAGTATATGAGTGAGTTGCACTGAAAAACTTAGAATTTACTGAAAAACCCGCATTACACGAAATGCACAGTGTAGTACATAGTATATGACTGAGTTGCACTGAAAAACTTAGAATATAAGAAACGCACATTGTAGTACATAGTGTATGAGTGAGTTGCACTGAAAAACTTAGAATTTAAGAAACGCACAGTGTAGTACATAGTATATGAGTGAGTTGCACTGAAAAACTTAGAATATAAGAAACGCACAGTGTAGTACATAGTATATGAGTGAGTTGCACTGAAAAACTTAGAATTTACTGAAAAACCCGCATTACACGAAATGCACAGTGTAGTACATAGTATATGAGTGAGTTGCACTGAAAAACTTAGAATATAAGAAACGCACAGTGTAGTACATAGTATATGAGTGAGTTGCACTGAAAAACTTAGAATATAAGAAACGCACAGTGTAGTACATAGTATATGAGTGAGTTGCACTGAAAAACTTAGAATATAAGAAACGCACAGTGTAGTACATAGTATATGAGTGAGTTGCACTGAAAAACTTAGAATATAAGAAACGCACAGTGTAGTACATAGTATATGAGTGAGTTGCACTGAAAAACTTAGAATGTACTGAAAAACCCGCATTACACGAAATGCACAGTGTAGTACATAGTATATGAGTGAGTTGCACTGAAAAACTTAGAATATAAGAAACGCACAGTGTAGTACATAGTATATGAGTGAGTTGCACTGAAAAACTTAGAATATAAGAAACGCACAGTGTAGTACATAGTATATGAGTGAGTTGCACTGAAAAACTTAGAATATAAGAAAAGCACAGTGTAGTACATAGTATATGAGTGAGTTGCACTGAAAAACTTAGAATATAAGAAACGCACAGTGTAGTACATAGTATATGAGTGAGTTGCACTGAAAAACTTAGAATATAAGAAACGCACAGTGTAGTACATAGTATATGAGTGAGTTGCACTGAAAAACTTAGAATTTACTGAAAAACCCGCATTACACGAAATGCACAGTGTAGTACATAGTATATGAGTGAGTTGCACTGAAAAACTTAGAATATAAGAAACACACTGTGTAGTACATAGTATATGAGTGAATTGCACTGAAAAACTTAGAATATAAGAAACGCACAGTGTAGTACATAGTATATGAGTGAGTTGCACTGAAAAACTTAGAATTTAAGAAACACACTGTGTAGTACATAGTATATGAGTGAGTTGCACTGAAAAACTTAGAATTTAAGAAACGCACAGTGTAGTACATAGTATATGAGTGAGTTGCACTGAAAAACTTAGAATATAAGAAACGCACAGTGTAGTACATAGTATATGAGTGAGTTGCACTGAAAAACTTAGAATATAAGAAACGAACAGTGTAGTACATAGTATATGAGTGAGTTGCACTGAAAAACTTAGAATATAAGAAACGCACAGTGTAGTACATAGTATATGAGTGAGTTGCACTGAAAAACTTAGAATATAAGAAACGCACAGTGTAGTACATAGTATATGAGTGAGTTGCACTGAAAAACTTAGAATTTACTGAAAAACCCGCATTACACGAAATGCACAGTGTAGTATATAGTATATGAGTGAGTTGCACTGAAAAACTTAGAATATAAGAAACGCACAGTGTAGTACATAGTATATGAGTGAGTTGCACTGAAAAACTTAGAATTTACTGAAAAACCCGCATTACACGAAATGCACAGTGTAGTATATAGTATATGAGTGAGTTGCACTGAAAAACTTAGAATATAAGAAACGCACAGTGTAGTACATAGTGTATGAGTGAGTTGCACTGAAAAACTTAGAATATAAGAAACGCACAGTGTAGTACATAGTATATGAGTGAGTTGCACTGAAAAACTTAGAATTTACTGAAAAACCCGCATTACACGAAATGCACAGTGTAGTACATAGTATATGAGTGAGTTGCACTGAAAAACTTAGAATATAAGAAACGCACAGTGTAGTACATAGTATATGAGTGAGTTGCACTGAAAAACTTAGAATATAAGAAACGCACAGTGTAGTACATAGTATATGAGTGTGTTGCACTGAAAAACTTAGAATTTACTGAAAAACCCGCATTACACGAAATGCACAGTGTAGTATATAGTATATGAGTGAGTTGCACTGAAAAACTTAGAATATAAGAAACGCACAGTGTAGTACATAGTATATGAGTGAGTTGCACTGAAAAACTTAGAATATAAGAAACGCACATTGTAGTACATAGTGTATGAGTGAGTTGCACTGAAAAACTTAGAATTTAAGAAACGCACAGTGTAGTACATAGTATATGAGTGAGTTGCACTGAAAAACTTAGAATATAAGAAAAGCACAGTGTAGTACATAGTATATGAGTGAGTTGCACTGAAAAACTTAGAATATAAGAAACGCACAGTGTAGTACATAGTATATGAGTGAGTTGCACTGAAAAACTTAGAATTTACTGAAAAACCAGCATTACACGAAATGCACAGTGTAGTACATAGTATATGAGTGAGTTGCACTGAAAAACTTAGAATATAAGAAACGCACAGAGTAGTACACAGTATATGAGTGAGTTGCACTGAAAAACTTAGAATATAAGAAACGCACAGTGTAGTACATAGTATATGAGTGAGTTGCACTGAAAAACTTAGAATGTACTGAAAAACCCGCATTACACGAAATGCACAGTGTAGTACATAGTATATGAGTGAGTTGCACTGAAAAACTTTGAATCTAAGAAACGCACAGTGTAGTACATAGTATATGAGTGAGTTGCACTGAAAAACTTAGAATATAAGAAACGCACAGTGTAGTACATAGTATATGAGTGAATTGCACTGAAAAACTTAGAAAATAAGAAATGCACATTGTAGTACATAGTGTATGAGTGAGTTGCACTGAAAAACTTAGAATTTAAGAAACGCACAGTGTAGTACATAGTATATGAGTGAGTTGCACTGAAAAACTTAGAATATAAGAAACGCACAGTGTAGTACATAGTATATGAGTGAGTTGCACTGAAAAACTTAGAATATAAGAAAAGCACAGTGTAGTACATAGTATATGAGTGAGTTGCACTGAAAAACTTAGAATATAAGAAACGCACAGTGTAGTACATAGTATATGAGTTGCACTGAAAAACTTAGAATATAAGAAACGCACAGTGTAGTACATAGTATATGAGTGAGTTGCACTGAAAAACTTAGAATTTAAGAAACGCACAGTGTAGTACATAGTATATGAGTGAGTTGCACTGAAAAACTTAGAATATAAGAAACGCACAGTGTAGTACATAGTATATGAGTGAGTTGCACTGAAAAACTTAGAATTTACTGAAAAACCCGCATTACACGAAATGCACAGTGTAGTACATAGTATATGACTGAGTTGCACTGAAAAACTTAGAATATAAGAAACGCACATTGTAGTACATAGTGTATGAGTGAGTTGCACTGAAAAACTTAGAATTTAAGAAACGCACAGTGTAGTACATAGTATATGAGTGAGTTGCACTGAAAAACTTAGAATATAAGAAACGCACAGTGTAGTACATAGTATATGAGTGAGTTGCACTGAAAAACTTAGAATTTACTGAAAAACCCGCATTACACGAAATGCACAGTGTAGTACATAGTATATGAGTGAGTTGCACTGAAAAACTTAGAATATAAGAAACGCACAGTGTAGTACATAGTATATGAGTGAGTTGCACTGAAAAACTTAGAATATAAGAAACGCACAGTGTACTACATAGTATATGAGTGAGTTGCACTGAAAAACTTAGAATATAAGAAACGCACAGTGTAGTACATAGTATATGAGTGAGTTGCACTGAAAAACTTAGAATATAAGAAACGCACAGTGTAGTACATATTATATGAGTGAGTTGCACTGAAAAACTTAGAATGTACTGAAAAACCCGCATTACACGAAATGCACAGTGTAGTACATAGTATATGAGTGAGTTGCACTGAAAAACTTAGAATATAAGAAACGCACAGTGTAGTACATAGTATATGAGTGAGTTGCACTGAAAAACTTAGAATATAAGAAACGCACAGTGTAGTACATAGTATATGAGTGAGTTGCACTGAAAAACTTAGAATATAAGAAAAGCACAGTGTAGTACATAGTATATGAGTGAGTTGCACTGAAAAACTTAGAATATAAGAAACGCACAGTGTAGTACATACTATATGAGTGAGTTGCACTGAAAAACTTAGAATATAAGAAACGCACAGTGTAGTACATAGTATATGAGTGAGTTGCACTGAAAAACTTAGAATTTACTGAAAAACCCGCATTACACGAAATGCACAGTGTAGTACATAGTATATGAGTGAGTTGCACTGAAAAACTTAGAATATAAGAAACGCACTGTGTAGTACATAGTATATGAGTGAATTGCACTGAAAAACTTAGAATATAAGAAACGCACAGTGTAGTACATAGTATATGAGTGAGTTGCACTGAAAAACTTAGAATTTAAGAAACACACTGTGTAGTACATAGTATATGAGTGAGTTGCACTGAAAAACTTAGAATTTAAGAAACGCACAGTGTAGTACATAGTATATGAGTGAGTTGCACTGAAAAACTTAGTATATAAGAAACGCACAGTGTAGTACATAGTATATGAGTGAGTTGCACTGAAAAACTTAGAATATAAGAAACGAACAGTGTAGTACATAGTATATGAGTGAGTTGCACTGAAAAACTTAGAATATAAGAAACGCACAGTGTAGTACATAGTATATGAGTGAGTTGCACTGAAAAACTTAGAATATAAGAAACGCACAGTGTAGTACATAGTATATGAGTGAGTTGCACTGAAAAACTTAGAATTTACTGAAAAACCCGCATTACACGAAATGCACAGTGTAGTATATAGTATATGAGTGAGTTGCACTGAAAAACTTAGAATATAAGAAACGCACAGTGTAGTACATAGTATATGAGTGAGTTGCACTGAAAAACTTAGAATTTACTGAAAAACCCGCATTACACGAAATGCACAGTGTAGTATATAGTATATGAGTGAGTTGCACTGAAAAACTTAGAATATAAGAAACGCACAGTGTAGTACATAGTGTATGAGTGAGTTGCACTGAAAAACTTAGAATATAAGAAACGCACAGTGTAGTACATAGTATATGAGTGAGTTGCACTGAAAAACTTAGAATTTACTGAAAAACCCGCATTACACGAAATGCACAGTGTAGTACATAGTATATGAGTGAGTTGCACTGAAAAACTTAGAATATAAGAAACGCACAGTGTAGTACATAGTATATGAGTGAGTTGCACTGAAAAACTTAGAATATAAGAAACGCACAGTGTAGTACATAGTATATGAGTGAGTTGCACTGAAAAACTTAGAATTTACTGAAAAACCCGCATTACACGAAATGCACAGTGTAGTATATAGTATATGAGTGAGTTGCACTGAAAAACTTAGAATATAAGAAACGCACAGTGTAGTACATAGTATATGAGTGAGTTGCACTGAAAAACTTAGAATATAAGAAACGCACATTGTAGTACATAGTGTATGAGTGAGTTGCACTGAAAAACTTAGAATTTAAGAAACGCACAGTGTAGTACATAGTATATGAGTGAGTTGCACTGAAAAACTTAGAATATAAGAAACGCACAGTGTAGTACATAGTATATGAGTGAGTTGCACTGAAAAACTTAGAATTTACTGAAAAACCAGCATTACACGAAATGCACAGTGTAGTACATAGTATATGAGTGAGTTGCACTGAAAAACTTAGAATATAAGAAACGCACAGAGTAGTACACAGTATATGAGTGAGTTGCACTGAAAAACTTAGAATATAAGAAACGCACAGTGTAGTACATAGTATATGAGTGAGTTGCACTGAAAAACTTAGAATGTACTGAAAAACCCGCATTACACGAAATGCACAGTGTAGTACATAGTATATGAGTGAGTTGCACTGAAAAACTTTGAATCTAAGAAACGCACAGTGTAGTACATAGTATATGAGTGAGTTGCACTGAAAAACTTAGAATATAAGAAACGCACAGTGTAGTACATATTATATGAGTGAGTTGCACTGAAAAACTTAGAATGTACTGAAAAACCCGCATTACACGAAATGCACAGTGTAGTACATAGTATATGAGTGAGTTGCACTGAAAAACTTAGAATATAAGAAACGCACAGTGTAGTACATAGTATATGAGTGAGTTGCACTGAAAAACTTAGAATATAAGAAACGCACAGTGTAGTACATAGTATATGAGTGAGTTGCACTGAAAAACTTAGAATATAAGAAAAGCACAGTGTAGTACATAGTATATGAGTGAGTTGCACTGAAAAACTTAGAATATAAGAAACGCACAGTGTAGTACATACTATATGAGTGAGTTGCACTGAAAAACTTAGAATATAAGAAACGCACAGTGTAGTACATAGTATATGAGTGAGTTGCACTGAAAAACTTAGAATTTACTGAAAAACCCGCATTACACGAAATGCACAGTGTAGTACATAGTATATGAGTGAGTTGCACTGAAAAACTTAGAATATAAGAAACGCACTGTGTAGTACATAGTATATGAGTGAATTGCACTGAAAAACTTAGAATATAAGAAACGCACAGTGTAGTACATAGTATATGAGTGAGTTGCACTGAAAAACTTAGAATTTAAGAAACACACTGTGTAGTACATAGTATATGAGTGAGTTGCACTGAAAAACTTAGAATTTAAGAAACGCACAGTGTAGTACATAGTATATGAGTGAGTTGCACTGAAAAACTTAGTATATAAGAAACGCACAGTGTAGTACATAGTATATGAGTGAGTTGCACTGAAAAACTTAGAATATAAGAAACGAACAGTGTAGTACATAGTATATGAGTGAGTTGCACTGAAAAACTTAGAATATAAGAAACGCACAGTGTAGTACATAGTATATGAGTGAGTTGCACTGAAAAACTTAGAATATAAGAAACGCACAGTGTAGTACATAGTATATGAGTGAGTTGCACTGAAAAACTTAGAATTTACTGAAAAACCCGCATTACACGAAATGCACAGTGTAGTATATAGTATATGAGTGAGTTGCACTGAAAAACTTAGAATATAAGAAACGCACAGTGTAGTACATAGTATATGAGTGAGTTGCACTGAAAAACTTAGAATTTACTGAAAAACCCGCATTACACGAAATGCACAGTGTAGTATATAGTATATGAGTGAGTTGCACTGAAAAACTTAGAATATAAGAAACGCACAGTGTAGTACATAGTGTATGAGTGAGTTGCACTGAAAAACTTAGAATATAAGAAACGCACAGTGTAGTACATAGTATATGAGTGAGTTGCACTGAAAAACTTAGAATTTACTGAAAAACCCGCATTACACGAAATGCACAGTGTAGTACATAGTATATGAGTGAGTTGCACTGAAAAACTTAGAATATAAGAAACGCACAGTGTAGTACATAGTATATGAGTGAGTTGCACTGAAAAACTTAGAATATAAGAAACGCACAGTGTAGTACATAGTATATGAGTGAGTTGCACTGAAAAACTTAGAATTTACTGAAAAACCCGCATTACACGAAATGCACAGTGTAGTATATAGTATATGAGTGAGTTGCACTGAAAAACTTAGAATATAAGAAACGCACAGTGTAGTACATAGTATATGAGTGAGTTGCACTGAAAAACTTAGAATATAAGAAACGCACATTGTAGTACATAGTGTATGAGTGAGTTGCACTGAAAAACTTAGAATTTAAGAAACGCACAGTGTAGTACATAGTATATGAGTGAGTTGCACTGAAAAACTTAGAATATAAGAAAAGCACAGTGTAGTACATAGTATATGAGTGAGTTGCACTGAAAAACTTAGAATATAAGAAACGCACAGTGTAGTACATAGTATATGAGTGAGTTGCACTGAAAAACTTAGAATTTACTGAAAAACCAGCATTACACGAAATGCACAGTGTAGTACATAGTATATGAGTGAGTTGCACTGAAAAACTTAGAATATAAGAAACGCACAGAGTAGTACACAGTATATGAGTGAGTTGCACTGAAAAACTTAGAATATAAGAAACGCACAGTGTAGTACATAGTATATGAGTGAGTTGCACTGAAAAACTTAGAATGTACTGAAAAACCCGCATTACACGAAATGCACAGTGTAGTACATAGTATATGAGTGAGTTGCACTGAAAAACTTTGAATCTAAGAAACGCACAGTGTAGTACATAGTATATGAGTGAGTTGCACTGAAAAACTTAGAATATAAGAAACGCACAGTGTAGTACATAGTATATGAGTGAATTGCACTGAAAAACTTAGAAAATAAGAAATGCACATTGTAGTACATAGTGTATGAGTGAGTTGCACTGAAAAACTTAGAATTTAAGAAACGCACAGTGTAGTACATAGTATAGGAGTGAGTTGCACTGAAAAACTTAGAATATAAGAAACGCACAGTGTAGTACATAGTATATGAGTGAGTTGCACTGAAAAGCTTAGAATATAAGAAACGCACAGTGTAGTACATAGTATATGAGTGAGTTGCACTGAAAAACTTAGAATATAAGAAACGCACAGTGTAGTACATAGTATATGAGTGAGTTGCACTGAAAAACTTAGAATTTAAGAAACACACAGTGTAGTACATAGTATATGAGTGAGTTGCACTGAAAAACTTAGAATTTAAGAAACGCACAGTGTAGTACATAGTATACGAGTGAGTTGCACTGAAAAACTTAGAATATAAGAAACGCACAGTGTAGTATATAGTATATGAGTGAGTTGCACTGAAAAACTTAGAATATAAGAAACGAACAGTGTAGTACATAGTATATGAGTGAGTTGCTCTGAAAAACTTAGAATATAAGAAACGCACAGTGTAGTACATAGTATATGAGTGAGTTGCACTGAAAAACTTAGAATATAAGAAACGCACAGTGTAGTACATAGTATATGAGTGAGTTTCACTGAAAAACTTAGAATTTACTGAAAAACCCGCATTACACGAATTGCACAGTGTAGTATATAGTATATGAGTGAGTTGCACTGAAAAACTTAGAATATAAGAAACGCACAGTGTAGTACATAGTATATGAGTGAGTTTCACTGAAAAACTTAGAATTTACTGAAAAACCCGCATTACACGAAATGCACAGTGTAGTACATAGTATATGAGTGAGTTGCACTGAAAAACTTAGAATATAAGAAACGCACATTGTAGTACATAGTGTATGAGTGAGTTGCACTGAAAAACTTAGAATATAAGAAACGCACAGTGTAGTACATAGTATATGAGTGAGTTGCACTGAAAAACTTAGAATTTACTGAAAAACCCGCATTACACGAAATGCACAGTGTAGTACATAGTATATGAGTGAGTTGCACTGAAAAACTTAGAATATAAGAAACGCACAGTGTAGTACATAGTATATGAGTGAGTTGCACTGAAAAACTTAGAATTTAAGAAACGCACAGTGTAGTACATAGTATATGAGTGAGTTGCACTGAAAAACTTAGAATATAAGAAACGCACAGTATAGTACATAGTATATGAGTGAGTTGCACTCAAAAACTTAGAATATAAGAAACGCACAGTGTAGTACATAGTATATGAGTGAGTTGCACTGAAAAACTTAGAATATAAGAAACGCACATTGTAGTACATAGTATATGAGTGAGTTGCATTGAAAAACTTAGAATATAAGAAACGCACATATAGAACATAGTATATGAATGAGTTGCACTGAAAAACTAAGAATTTATTGAAAAACCCGCATTACACGAAATGCACAGTGTAGTACATAGTATATGAGTGAGTTGCACTGAAAAACTTAGAATATAAGAAATGCACAGTGTAGTACATAGTATATGAGTGAGTTGCACTGAAAAACTTAGAATATAAGAAACGCACAGTGTAGTACATAGTATATGAGTGAGTTGCACTGAAAAACTTAGAATATAAGAAACGCACAGTGTAGTACATAGTATATGAGTGAGTTGCACTGAAAAACTTAGAATATAAGAAACGCACAGTGTAGTACATAGTATATGAGTGAGTTGCACTGAAAAACTTAGAATTTAAGAAACGCACAGTGTAGTACATAGTATATGAGTTAGTTGCACTGAAAAACTTAGAATATAAGAAACGCACAGTGTAGTACATAGTATATGAGTTGCACTGAAAAACTTAGAATATAAGAAACGCACAGTGTAGTACATAGTATATGAGTGAGTTGCACTGAAAAACTTAGAATATAAGAAACGCACAGTGTAGTACATAGTATATGAGTGAGTTGCACTGAAAAACTTAGAATTTAAGAAACGCACAGTGTAGTACATAGTATATGAGTGAGTTGCACTGAAAAACTTAGAATATAAGAAACGCACAGTGTAATACATAGTATATGAGTGAGTTGCACTGAAAAACTTAGAATTTACTGAAAAACCCGCATTACACGAAATGCACAGTGTAGTACATAGTATATGACTGAGTTGCACTGAAAAACTTAGAATATAAGAAACGCACATTGTAGTACATAGTGTATGAGTGAGTTGCACTGAAAATCTTAGAATTTAAGAAATGCACAGTGTAGTACATAGTATATGAGTGAGTTGCACTGAAAAACTTAGAATATAAGAAACGCACAGTGTAGTACATAGTATATGAGTGAGTTGCACTGAAAAACTTAGAATTTACTGAAAAACCCGCATTACACGAAATGCACAGTGTAGTACATAGTATATGAGTGAGTTGCACTGAAAAACATAGAATATAAGAAACGCACAGTGTAGTACATAGTATATGAGTGAGTTGCACTGAAAAACTTAGAATATAAGAAACGCACAGTGTAGTACATAGTATATGAGTGAGTTGCACTGAAAAACTTAGAATATAAGAAACGCACAGTGTAGTACATAGTATATGAGTGAGTTGCACTGAAAAACTTAGAATGTACTGAAAAACCCGCATTACACGAAATGCACAGTGTAGTACATAGTATATGAGTGAGTTGCACTGAAAAACTTAGAATATAAGAAACGCACAGTGTAGTACATAGTATATGAGTGAGTTGCACTGAAAAACTTAGAATATAAGAAACGCACAGTGTAGTACATAGTATATGAGTGAGTTGCACTGAAAAACTTAGAATATAAGAAAAGCACAGTGTAGTACATAGTATATGAGTGAGTTGCACTGAAAAACTTAGAATATAAGAAACGCACAGTGTAGTACATAGTATATGAGTGAGTTGCACTGAAAAACTTAGAATATAAGAAACGCACAGTGTAGTACATAGTATATGAGTGAGTTGCACTGAAAAACTTAGAATTTACTGAAAAACCCGCATTACACGAAATGCACAGTGTAGTACATAGTATATGAGTGAGTTGCACTGAAAAACTTAGAATATAAGAAACGCACTGTGTAGTACATAGTATATGAGTGAGTTGCACTGAAAAACTTAGAATATAAGAAACGCACAGTGTAGTACATAGTATATGAGTGAGTTGCACTGAAAAACTTAGAATATAAGAAACGAACAGTGTAGTACATAGTATATGAGTGAGTTGCACTGAAAAACTTAGAATATAAGAAACGCACAGTGTAGTACATAGTATATGAGTGAGTTGCACTGAAAAACTTAGAATATAAGAAACGCACAGTGTAGTACATAGTATATGAGTGAGTTGCACTGAAAAACTTAGAATTTACTGAAAAACCCGCATTACACGAAATGCACAGTGTAGTATATAGTATATGAGTGAGTTGCACTGAAAAACTTAGAATATAAGAAACGCACAGTGTAGTACATAGTATATGAGTGAGTTGCACTGAAAAACTTAGAATTTACTGAAAAACCCGCATTACACGAAATGCACAGTGTAGTACATAGTATATGAGTGAGTTGCACTGAAAAACTTAGAATATAAGAAACGCACATTGTAGTACATAGTGTATGAGTGAGTTGCACTGAAAAACTTAGAATATAAGAAACGCACAGTGTAGTACATAGTATATGAGTGAGTTGCACTGAAAAACTTAGAATATAAGAAACGCACAGTGTAGTACATAGTATATGAGTGAGTTGCACTGAAAAACTTAGAATATAAGAAAAGCACAGTGTAGTACATAGTATATGAGTGAGTTGCACTGAAAAACTTAGAATATAAGAAACGCACAGTGTAGTACATAGTATATGAGTGAGTTGCACTGAAAAACTTAGAATATAAGAAACGCACAGTGTAGTACATAGTATATGAGTGAGTTGCACTGAAAAACTTAGAATTTACTGAAAAACCCGCATTACACGAAATGCACAGTGTAGTACATAGTATATGAGTGAGTTGCACTGAAAAACTTAGAATATAAGAAACGCACAGTGTAGTACATAGTATATGAGTGAGTTGCACTTAAAAACTTAGAATATAAGAAACGCACAGTGTAGTACATAGTATATGAGTGAGTTGCACTGAAAAACTTAGAATTTAAGAAACGCACAGTGTAGTACATAGTATATGAGTGAGTTGCACTGAAAAACTTAGAATATAAGAAACGCACAGTGTAGTACATAGTATATGAGTGAGTTGCACTGAAAAACTTAGAATATAAGAAACGCACAGTGTAGTACATAGTATATGAGTGAGTTGCATTGAAAAACTTAGAATATAAGAAACGCACAGTGTAGTACATAGTATATGAGTGAGTTGCACTGAAAAACTTAGAATATAAGAAACGCACAGTGTAGTAGTACATAGTATATGAGTGAGTTGCACTGAAAAACTTAGAATATAAGAAACGCACAGTGTAGTACATAGTATATGAGTGAGTTGCACTGAAAAACTTAGAATTTACTGAAAAACCAGCATTACACGAAATGCACAGTGTAGTACATAGTATATGAGTGAGTTGCACTGAAAAACTTAGAATATAAGAAACGCACAGAGTAGTACACAGTATATGAGTGAGTTGCACTGAAAAACTTAGAATATAATAAACGCACAGTGTAGTACGTAGTATATGAGTGAGTTGCACTGAAAAACTTAGAATGTACTGAAAAACCCGCATTACTCGAAATGCACAGTGTAGTACATAGTATATGAGTGAATTGCACTGAAAAACTTTGAATCTAAGAAACGCACAGTGTAGTACATAGTATATGAGTGAGTTGCACTGAAAAACTTAGAATATAAGAAACGCACAGTGTAGTACATAGTATATGAGTGAGTTGCACTGAAAAACTTAGAAAATAAGAAATGCACATTGTAGTACATAGTGTATGAGTGAGTTGCACTGAAAAACTTAGAATTTAAGAAACGCACAGTGTAGTACATAGTATATGAGTGAGTTGCACTGAAAAACTTAGAATATAAGACTAGCACAGTGTAGTACATAGTATATGAGTGAGTTGCACTGAAAAACTTAGAATATAAGAAACGCACAGTGTAGTACATAGTATATGAGTGAGTTGCACTGAAAAACTTAGAATTTAAGAAACGCACAGTGTAGTACATAGTATATGAGTGAGTTGCACTGAAAAACTTAGAATATAAGAAACGCACAGTGTAGTACATAGTATATGAGTTGCACTGAAAAACTTAGAATATAAGAAACGCACAGTGTAGTACATAGTATATGAGTGAGTTGCACTGAAAAACTTAGAATATAAGAAACGCACAGTGTAGTACATAGTATATGAGTGAGTTGCACTGAAAAACTTAGAATTTAAGAAACGCACAGTGTAGTACATAGTATATGAGTGAGTTGCACTGAAAAACTTAGAATATAAGAAACGCACAGTGTAATACATAGTATATGAGTGAGTTGCACTGAAAAACTTAGAATTTACTGAAAAACCCGCATTACACGAAATGTACAGTGTAGTACATAGTATATGACTGAGTTGCACTGAAAAACTTAGAATATAAGAAACGCACATTGTAGTACATAGTGTATGAGTGAGTTGCACTGAAAATCTTAGAATTTAAGAAATGCACAGTGTAGTACATAGTATATGAGTGAGTTGCACTGAAAAACTTAGAATATAAGAAACGCACAGTGTAGTACATAGTATATGAGTGAGTTGCACTGAAAAACTTAGAATTTACTGAAAAACCCGCATTACACGAAATGCACAGTGTAGTACATAGTATATGAGTGAGTTGCACTGAAAAACATAGAATATAAGAAACGCACAGTGTAGTACATAGTATATGAGTGAGTTGCACTGAAAAACTTAGAATATAAGAAACGCACAGTGTAGTACATAGTATATGAGTGAGTTGCACTGAAAAACTTAGAATATAAGAAACGCACAGTGTAGTACATAGTATATGAGTGAGTTGCACTGAAAAACTTAGAATGTACTGAAAAACCCGCATTACACGAAATGCACAGTGTAGTACATAGTATATGAGTGAGTTGCACTGAAAAACTTAGAATATAAGAAACGCACAGTGTAGTACATAGTATATGAGTGAGTTGCACTGAAAAACTTAGAATATAAGAAACGCACAGTGTAGTACATAGTATATGAGTGAGTTGCACTGAAAAACTTAGAATATAAGAAAAGCACAGTGTAGTACATAGTATATGAGTGAGTTGCACTGAAAAACTTAGAATATAAGAAACGCACAGTGTAGTACATAGTATATGAGTGAGTTGCACTGAAAAACTTAGAATTTACTGAAAAACCCGCATTACACGAAATGCACAGTGTAGTACATAGTATATGAGTGAGTTGCACTGAAAAACTTAGAATATAAGAAACGCACTGTGTAGTACATAGTATATGAGTGAGTTGCACTGAAAAACTTAGAATATAAGAAACGCACAGTGTAGTACATAGTATATGAGTGAGTTGCACTGAAAAACTTAGAATATAAGAAACGAACAGTGTAGTACATAGTATATGAGTGAGTTGCACTGAAAAACTTAGAATATAAGAAACGCACAGTGTAGTACATAGTATATGAGTGAGTTGCACTGAAAAACTTAGAATATAAGAAACGCACAGTGTAGTACATAGTATATGAGTGAGTTGCACTGAAAAACTTAGAATTTACTGAAAAACCCGCATTACACGAAATGCACAGTGTAGTATATAGTATATGAGTGAGTTGCACTGAAAAACTTAGAATATAAGAAACGCACAGTGTAGTACATAGTATATGAGTGAGTTGCACTGAAAAACTTAGAATTTACTGAAAAACCCGCATTACACGAAATGCACAGTGTAGTACATAGTATATGAGTGAGTTGCACTGAAAAACTTAGAATATAAGAAACGCACATTGTAGTACATAGTGTATGAGTGAGTTGCACTGAAAAACTTAGAATATAAGAAACGCACAGTGTAGTACATAGTATATGAGTGAGTTGCACTGAAAAACTTAGAATATAAGAAACGCACAGTGTAGTACATAGTATATGAGTGAGTTGCACTGAAAAACTTAGAATATAAGAAAAGCACAGTGTAGTACATAGTATATGAGTGAGTTGCACTGAAAAACTTAGAATATAAGAAACGCACAGTGTAGTACATAGTATATGAGTGAGTTGCACTGAAAAACTTAGAATATAAGAAACGCACAGTGTAGTACATAGTATATGAGTGAGTTGCACTGAAAAACTTAGAATTTACTGAAAAACCCGCATTACACGAAATGCACAGTGTAGTACATAGTATATGAGTGAGTTGCACTGAAAAACTTAGAATATAAGAAACGCACAGTGTAGTACATAGTATATGAGTGAGTTGCACTTAAAAACTTAGAATATAAGAAACGCACAGTGTAGTACATAGTATATGAGTGAGTTGCACTGAAAAACTTAGAATTTAAGAAACGCACAGTGTAGTACATAGTATATGAGTGAGTTGCACTGAAAAACTTAGAATATAAGAAACGCACAGTGTAGTACATAGTATATGAGTGAGTTGCACTGAAAAACTTAGAATATAAGAAACGCACAGTGTAGTACATAGTATATGAGTGAGTTGCATTGAAAAACTTAGAATATAAGAAATGCACAGTGTAGTACATAGTATATGAGTGAGTTGCACTGAAAAACTTAGAATATAAGAAACGCACAGTGTAGTAGTACATAGTATATGAGTGAGTTGCACTGAAAAACTTAGAATATAAGAAACGCACAGTGTAGTACATAGTATATGAGTGAGTTGCACTGAAAAACTTAGAATTTACTGAAAAACCAGCATTACACGAAATGCACAGTGTAGTACATAGTATATGAGTGAGTTGCACTGAAAAACTTAGAATATAAGAAACGCACAGAGTAGTACACAGTATATGAGTGAGTTGCACTGAAAAACTTAGAATATAAGAAACGCACAGTGTAGTACGTAGTATATGAGTGAGTTGCACTGAAAAACTTAGAATGTACTGAAAAACCCGCATTACTCGAAATGCACAGTGTAGTACATAGTATATGAGTGAATTGCACTGAAAAACTTTGAATCTAAGAAACGCACAGTGTAGTACATAGTATATGAGTGAGTTGCACTGAAAAACTTAGAATATAAGAAACGCACAGTGTAGTACATAGTATATGAGTGAGTTGCACTGAAAAACTTAGAAAATAAGAAATGCACATTGTAGTACATAGTGTATGAGTGAGTTGCACTGAAAAACTTAGAATTTAAGAAACGCACAGTGTAGTACATAGTATATGAGTGAGTTGCACTGAAAAACTTAGAATATAAGACTAGCACAGTGTAGTACATAGTATATGAGTGAGTTGCACTGAAAAACTTAGAATATAAGAAACGCACAGTGTAGTACATAGTATATGAGTGAGTTGCACTGAAAAACTTAGAATATAAGAAACGCACAGTGTAGTACATAATATATGAGTGAGTTGCACTGAAAAACTTAGAATTTACTGAAAAACCAGCATTACACGAAATGCACAGTGTAGTACATAGTATATGAGTGAGTTGCACTGAAAAACTTAGAATATAAGAAACGCACAGTGTAGTACATAGTATATGAGTGAGTTGCACTGAAAAATTAGAATATAAGAAACGCACAGTGTAGTACATAGTATATGAGTGAGTTGCACTGAAAAACTTAGAATTTAAGAAACACACAGTGTAGTACATAGTATATGAGTGAGTTGCACTGAAAAACTTAGAATTTAAGAAACGCACAGTGTAGTACATAGTATACGAGTGAGTTGCACTGAAAAACTTAGAATATAAGAAACGCACAGTGTAGTATATAGTATATGAGTGAGTTGCACTGAAAAACTTAGAATATAAGAAACGAACAGTGTAGTACATAGTATATGAGTGAGTTGCTCTGAAAAACTTAGAATATAAGAAACGCACAGTGTAGTACATAGTATATGAGTGAGTTGCACTGAAAAACTTAGAATATAAGAAACGCACAGTGTAGTACATAGTATATGAGTGAGTTGCACTGAAAAACTTAGAATTTACTGAAAAACCCGCATTACACGAATTGCACAGTGTAGTATATAGTATATGAGTGAGTTGCACTGAAAAACTTAGAATATAAGAAACGCACAGTGTAGTACATAGTATATGAGTGAGTTGCACTGAAAAACTTAGAATTTACTGAAAAACCCGCATTACACGAAATGCACAGTGTAGTACATAGTATATGAGTGAGTTGCACTGAAAAACTTAGAATATAAGAAACGCACATTGTAGTACATAGTGTATGAGTGAGTTGCACTGAAAAACTTAGAATATAAGAAACGCACAGTGTAGTACATAGTATATGAGTGAGTTGCACTGAAAAACTTAGAATTTACTGAAAAACCCGCATTACACGAAATGCACAGTGTAGTACATAGTATATGAGTGAGTTGCATTGAAAAACTTAGAATATAAGAAACGCACAGTGTAGTACATAGTATATGAGTGAGTTGCACTGAAAAACTTAGAATTTAAGAAACGCACAGTGTAGTACATAGTATATGAGTGAGTTGCACTGAAAAACTTAGAATATAAGAAACGCACAGTATAGTACAAAGTATATGAGTGAGTTGCACTCAAAAACTTAGATTATAAGAAACACACAGTGTAGTACATAGTATATGAGTGAGTTGCACTGAAAAACTTAGAATTTAAGAAACGCACAGTGTAGTACATAGTATATGAGTGAGTTGCACTGAAAAACTTAGAATATAAGAAACGCACAGTGTAGTACATAGTATATGAGTGAGTTGCACTGAAAAACTTAGAATATAAGAAACGCACATATAGTACATAGTATATGAATGAGTTGCACTGAAAAACTTAGAATTTACTGAAAAACCCGCATTACACGAAATGCACAGTGTAGTACATAGTATATGAGTGAGTTGCACTGAAAAACTTAGAATATAAGAAATGCACAGTGTAGTACATAGTTTATGAGTGAGTTGCACTGAAAACCTTAGAATATAAGAAACGCACAGTGTAGTACATAGTATATGAGTGAGTTGCACTGAAAAACTTAGAATATAAGAAACGCACAGTGTAGTACATAGTATATGAGTGAGTTGCACTGAAAAACTTAGAATATAAGAAACGCACAGTGTAGTACATAGTATATGAGTGAGTTGCGCTGAAAAACTTAGAATTTAAGAAACGCACAGTGTAGTACATAGTATATGAGTGAGTTGCACTGAAAAACTTAGAATATAAGAAACGCACAGTGTAGTACATAGTATATGAGTGAGTTGCACTGAAAAACTTAGAATATAAGAAACGCACAGTGTAGTACATAGTATATGAGTGAGTTGCACTGAAAAACTTAGAATATAAGAAACGCACAGTGTAGTACGTACATAGTATATGAGTGAGTTGCACTGAAAAACTTAGAATATAAGAAACGCACAGAGTAGTACACAGTATATGAGTGAGTTGCACTGAAAAACTTAGAATATAAGAAACGCACAGTGTAGTACATAGTATATGAGTGAGTTGCACTGAAAAACTTAGAATGTACTGAAAAACCCGCATTACACGAAATGCACAGTGTAGTACATAGTATATGAGTGAGTTGCACTGAAAAACTTTGAATCTAAGAAACGCACAGTGTAGTACATAGTATATGAGTGAGTTGCACTGAAAAACTTAGAATATAAGAAACGCACAGTGTAGTACATAGTATATGAGTGAATTGCACTGAAAAACTTAGAAAATAAGAAATGCACATTGTAGTACATAGTGTATGAGTGAGTTGCACTGAAAAACTTAGAATTTAAGAAACGCACAGTGTAGTACATAGTATACGAGTGAGTTGCACTGAAAAACTTAGAATATAAGAAACGCACAGTGTAGTACATAGTATATGAGTGAGTTGCACTGAAAAACTTAGAATATAAGAAACGCACAGTGTAGTACATAGTATATGAGTGAGTTGCACTGAAAAACTTAGAATATAAGAAACGCACAGTGTAGTACATAGTATATGAGTGAGTTGCACTGAAAAACTTAGAATTTAAGAAACACACAGTGTAGTACATAGTATATGAGTGAGTTGCACTGAAAAACTTAGAATTTAAGAAACGCACAGTGTAGTACATAGTATACGAGTGAGTTGCACTGAAAAACTTAGAATATAAGAAACGCACAGTGTAGTATATAGTATATGAGTGAGTTGCACTGAAAAACTTAGAATATAAGAAACGCACAGTGTAGTACATAGTATATGAGTGAGTTGCACTGAAAAACTTAGAATTTACTGAAAAACCCGCATTACACGAATTGCACAGTGTAGTATATAGTATATGAGTGAGTTGCACTGAAAAACTTAGAATATAAGAAACGCACAGTGTAGTACATAGTATATGAGTGAGTTGCACTGAAAAACTTAGAATTTACTGAAAAACCCGCATTACACGAAATGCACAGTGTAGTACATAGTATATGAGTGAGTTGCACTGAAAAACTTAGAATATAAGAAACCCACATTGTAGTACATAGTGTATGAGTGAGTTGCACTGAAAAACTTAGAATATAAGAAACGCACAGTGTAGTACATAGTATATGAGTGAGTTGCACTGAAAAACTTAGAATTTACTGAAAAACCCGCATTACACGAAATGCAGAGTGTAGTACATAGTATATGAGTGAGTTGCACTGAAAAACTTAGAATATAAGAAACGCACATATAGTACATAGTATATGAATGAGTTGCACTGAAAAACTTAGAATTTACTGAAAAACCCGCATTACACGAAATGCACAGTGTAGTACATAGTATATGAGTGAGTTGCACTGAAAAACTTAGAATATAAGAAATGCACAGTGTAGTACATAGTATATGAGTGAGTTGCACTGAAAAACTTAGAATATAAGAAACGCACAGTGTAGTACATAGTATATGAGTGAGTTGCACTGAAAAACTTAGAATATAAGAAACGCACAGTGTAGTACATAGTATATGAGTGAGTTGCACTGAAAAACTTAGAATATAAGAAACGCACAGTGTAGTACATAGTATATGAGTGAGTTGCACTGAAAAACTTAGAATTTAAGAAACGCACAGTGTAGTACATAGTATATGAGTGAGTTGCACTGAAAAACTTAGAATATAAGAAACGCACAGTGTAGTACATAGTATATGAGTTGCACTGAAAAACTTAGAATATAAGAAACGCACAGTGTAGTACATAGTATATGAGTGAGTTGCACTGAAAAACTTAGAATATAAGAAACGCACAGTGTAGTACATATTATATGAGTGAGTTGCACTGAAAAACTTAGAATTTAATAAACGCACAGTGTAGTACATAGTATATGAGTGAGTTGCACTGAAAAACTTAGAATATAAGAAACGCACAGTGTAGTACATAGTATATGAGTGAGTTGCACTGAAAAACTTAGAATTTACTGAAAAACCCGCATTACACGAAATGCACAGTGTAGTACATAGTATATGACTGAGTTGCACTGAAAAACTTAGAATATAAGAAACGCACATTGTAGTACATAGTGTATGAGTGAGTTGCACTGAAAATCTTAGAATTTAAGAAATGCACAGTGTAGTACATAGTATATGAGTGAGTTGCACTGAAAAACTTAGAATATAAGAAACGCACAGTGTAGTACATAGTATATGAGTGAGTTGCACTGAAAAACTTAGAATTTACTGAAAAACCCGCATTACACGAAATGCACAGTGTAGTACATAGTATATGAGTGAGTTGCACTGAAAAACATAGAATATAAGAAACGCACAGTGTAGTACATAGTATATGAGTGAGTTGCACTGAAAAACTTAGAATATAAGAAACGCACAGTGTAGTACATAGTATATGAGTGAGTTGCACTGAAAAACTTAGAATGTACTGAAAAACCCGCATTACACGAAATGCACAGTGTAGTACATAGTATATGAGTGAGTTGCACTGAAAAACTTAGAATATAAGAAACGCACAGTGTAGTACATAGTATATGAGTGAGTTGCACTGAAAAACTTAGAATATAAGAAACGCACAGTGTAGTACATAGTATATGAGTGAGTTGCACTGAAAAACTTAGAATATAAGAAAAGCACAGTGTAGTACATAGTATATGAGTGAGTTGCACTGAAAAACTTAGAATATAAGAAACGCACAGTGTAGTACATAGTATATGAGTGAGTTGCACTGAAAAACTTAGAATATAAGAAACGCACAGTGTAGTACATAGTATATGAGTGAGTTGCACTGAAAAACTTAGAATTTACTGAAAAACCCGCATTACACGAAATGCACAGTGTAGTACATAGTATATGAGTGAGTTGCACTGAAAAACTTAGAATATAAGAAACGCACTGTGTAGTACATAGTATATGAGTGAGTTGCACTGAAAAACTTAGAATATAAGAAACGCACAGTGTAGTACATAGTATATGAGTGAGTTGCACTGAAAAACTTAGAATATAAGAAACGAACAGTGTAGTACATAGTATATGAGTGAGTTGCACTGAAAAACTTAGAATATAAGAAACGCACAGTGTAGTACATAGTATATGAGTGAGTTGCACTGAAAAACTTAGAATATAAGAAACGCACAGTGTAGTACATAGTATATGAGTGAGTTGCACTGAAAAACTTAGAATTTACTGAAAAACCCACATTACACGAAATGCACAGTGTAGTATATAGTATATGAGTGAGTTGCACTGAAAAACTTAGAATATAAGAAACGCACAGTGTAGTACATAGTATATGAGTGAGTTGCACTGAAAAACTTAGAATTTACTGAAAAACCCGCATTACACGAAATGCACAGTGTAGTACATAGTATATGAGTGAGTTGCACTGAAAAACTTAGAATATAAGAAACGCACATTGTAGTACATAGTGTATGAGTGAGTTGCACTGAAAAACTTAGAATATAAGAAACGCACAGTGTAGTACATAGTATATGAGTGAGTTGCACTGAAAAACTTAGAATATAAGAAACGCACAGTGTAGTACATAGTATATGAGTGAGTTGCACTGAAAAACTTAGAATATAAGAAAAGCACAGTGTAGTTCATAGTATATGAGTGAGTTGCACTGAAAAACTTACAATATAAGAAACGCACAGTGTAGTACATAGTATATGAGTGAGTTGCACTGAAAAACTTACAATATAAGAAACGCACAGTGTAGTACATAGTATATGAGTGAGTTGCACTGAAAAACTTAGAATTTACTGAAAAACCCGCATTACACGAAATGCACAGTGTAGTACATAGTATATGAGTGAGTTGCACTGAAAAACTTAGAATATAAGAAACGCACAGTGTAGTACATAGTATATGAGCGAGTTGCACTTAAAAACTTAGAATATAAGAAACGCACAGTGTAGTACATAGTATATGAGTGAGTTGCACTGAAAAACTTAGAATTTAAGAAACGCACAGTGTAGTACATAGTATATGAGTGAGTTGCACTGAAAAACTTAGAATATAAGAAACGCACAGTGTAGTACATAGTATATGAGTGAGTTGCACTGAAAAACTTAGAATATAAGAAACGCACAGTGTAGTACATAGTATATGAGTGAGTTGCATTGAAAAACTTAGAATATAAGAAACGCACAGTGTAGTACATAGTATATGAGTGAGTTGCACTGAAAAACTTAGAATATAAGAAACGCACAGTGTAGTAGTACATAGTATATGAGTGAGTTGCACTGAAAAACTTAGAATATAAGAAACGCACAGTGTAGTACATAGTATATGAGTGAGTTGCACTGAAAAACTTAGAATTTACTGAAAAACCAGCATTACACGAAATGCACAGTGTAGTACATAGTATATGAGTGAGTTGCACTGAAAAACTTAGAATATAAGAAACGCACAGAGTAGTACACAGTATATGAGTGAGTTGCACTGAAAAACTTAGAATATAAGAAACGCACAGTGTAGTACGTAGTATATGAGTGAGTTGCACTGAAAAACTTAGAATGTACTGAAAAACCCGCATTACACGAAATGCACAGTGTAGTACATAGTATATGAGTGAATTGCACTGAAAAACTTTGAATCTAAGAAACGCACAGTGTAGTACATAGTATATGAGTGAGTTGCACTGAAAAACTTAGAATATAAGAAACGCACAGTGTAGTACATAGTATATGAGTGAGTTGCGCTGAAAAACTTAGAATTTAAGAAACGCACAGTGTAGTACATAGTATATGAGTGAGTTGCACTGAAAAACTTAGAATATAAGAAACGCACAGTGTAGTACATAGTATATGAGTGAGTTGCACTGAAAAACTTAGAATATAAGAAACGCACAGTGTAGTACATAGTATATGAGTGAGTTGCACTGAAAAACTTAGAATATAAGAAACGCACAGTGTAGTACGTACATAGTATATGAGTGAGTTGCACTGAAAAACTTAGAATATAAGAAACGCACAGAGTAGTACACAGTATATGAGTGAGTTGCACTGAAAAACTTAGAATATAAGAAACGCACAGTGTAGTACATAGTATATGAGTGAGTTGCACTGAAAAACTTAGAATGTACTGAAAAACCCGCATTACACGAAATGCACAGTGTAGTACATAGTATATGAGTGAGTTGCACTGAAAAACTTTGAATCTAAGAAACGCACAGTGTAGTACATAGTATATGAGTGAGTTGCACTGAAAAACTTAGAATATAAGAAACGCACAGTGTAGTACATAGTATATGAGTGAATTGCACTGAAAAACTTAGAAAATAAGAAATGCACATTGTAGTACATAGTGTATGAGTGAGTTGCACTGAAAAACTTAGAATTTAAGAAACGCACAGTGTAGTACATAGTATACGAGTGAGTTGCACTGAAAAACTTAGAATATAAGAAACGCACAGTGTAGTACATAGTATATGAGTGAGTTGCACTGAAAAACTTAGAATATAAGAAACGCACAGTGTAGTACATAGTATATGAGTGAGTTGCACTGAAAAACTTAGAATATAAGAAACGCACAGTGTAGTACATAGTATATGAGTGAGTTGCACTGAAAAACTTAGAATTTAAGAAACACACAGTGTAGTACATAGTATATGAGTGAGTTGCACTGAAAAACTTAGAATTTAAGAAACGCACAGTGTAGTACATAGTATACGAGTGAGTTGCACTGAAAAACTTAGAATATAAGAAACGCACAGTGTAGTATATAGTATATGAGTGAGTTGCACTGAAAAACTTAGAATATAAGAAACGCACAGTGTAGTACATAGTATATGAGTGAGTTGCACTGAAAAACTTAGAATTTACTGAAAAACCCGCATTACACGAATTGCACAGTGTAGTATATAGTATATGAGTGAGTTGCACTGAAAAACTTAGAATATAAGAAACGCACAGTGTAGTACATAGTATATGAGTGAGTTGCACTGAAAAACTTAGAATTTACTGAAAAACCCGCATTACACGAAATGCACAGTGTAGTACATAGTATATGAGTGAGTTGCACTGAAAAACTTAGAATATAAGAAACGCACATTGTAGTACATAGTGTATGAGTGAGTTGCACTGAAAAACTTAGAATATAAGAAACGCACAGTGTAGTACATAGTATATGAGTGAGTTGCACTGAAAAACTTAGAATTTACTGAAAAACCCGCATTACACGAAATGCAGAGTGTAGTACATAGTATATGAGTGAGTTGCACTGAAAAACTTAGAATATAAGAAACGCACATATAGTACATAGTATATGAATGAGTTGCACTGAAAAACTTAGAATTTACAGAAAAACCCGCATTACACGAAATGCACAGTGTAGTACATAGTATATGAGTGAGTTGCACTGAAAAACTTAGAATATAAGAAATGCACAGTGTAGTACATAGTATATGAGTGAGTTGCACTGAAAAACTTAGAATATAAGAAACGCACAGTGTAGTACATAGTATATGAGTGAGTTGCACTGAAAAACTTAGAATATAAGAAACGCACAGTGTAGTACATAGTATATGAGTGAGTTGCACTGAAAAACTTAGAATATAAGAAACGCACAGTGTAGTACATAGTATATGAGTGAGTTGCACTGAAAAACTTAGAATTTAAGAAACGCACAGTGTAGTACATAGTATATGAGTGAGTTGCACTGAAAAACTTAGAATATAAGAAACGCACAGTGTAGTACATAGTATATGAGTTGCACTGAAAAACTTAGAATATAAGAAACGCACAGTGTAGTACATAGTATATGAGTGAGTTGCACTGAAAAACTTAGAATATAAGAAACGCACAGTGTAGTACATATTATATGAGTGAGTTGCACTGAAAAACTTAGAATTTAATAAACGCACAGTGTAGTACATAGTATATGAGTGAGTTGCACTGAAAAACTTAGAATATAAGAAACGCACAGTGTAGTACATAGTATATGAGTGAGTTGCACTGAAAAACTTAGAATTTACTGAAAAACCCGCATTACACGAAATGCACAGTGTAGTACATAGTATATGACTGAGTTGCACTGAAAAACTTAGAATATAAGAAACGCACATTGTAGTACATAGTGTATGAGTGAGTTGCACTGAAAATCTTAGAATTTAAGAAATGCACAGTGTAGTACATAGTATATGAGTGAGTTGCACTGAAAAACTTAGAATATAAGAAACGCACAGTGTAGTACATAGTATATGAGTGAGTTGCACTGAAAAACATAGAATATAAGAAACGCACAGTGTAGTACATAGTATATGAGTGAGTTGCACTGAAAAACTTAGAATATAAGAAACGCACAGTGTAGTACATAGTATATGAGTGAGTTGCACTGAAAAACTTAGAATGTACTGAAAAACCCGCATTACACGAAATGCACAGTGTAGTACATAGTATATGAGTGAGTTGCACTGAAAAACTTAGAATATAAGAAACGCACAGTGTAGTACATAGTATATGAGTGAGTTGCACTGAAAAACTTAGAATATAAGAAACGCACAGTGTAGTACATAGTATATGAGTGAGTTGCACTGAAAAACTTAGAATATAAGAAAAGCACAGTGTAGTACATAGTATATGAGTGAGTTGCACTGAAAAACTTAGAATATAAGAAACGCACAGTGTAGTACATAGTATATGAGTGAGTTGCACTGAAAAACTTAGAATATAAGAAACGCACAGTGTAGTACATAGTATATGAGTGAGTTGCACTGAAAAACTTAGAATTTACTGAAAAACCCGCATTACACGAAATGCACAGTGTAGTACATAGTATATGAGTGAGTTGCACTGAAAAACTTAGAATATAAGAAACGCACTGTGTAGTACATAGTATATGAGTGAGTTGCACTGAAAAACTTAGAATATAAGAAACGCACAGTGTAGTACATAGTATATGAGTGAGTTGCACTGAAAAACTTAGAATATAAGAAACGAACAGTGTAGTACATAGTATATGAGTGAGTTGCACTGAAAAACTTAGAATATAAGAAACGCACAGTGTAGTACATAGTATATGAGTGAGTTGCACTGAAAAACTTAGAATATAAGAAACGCACAGTGTAGTACATAGTATATGAGTGAGTTGCACTGAAAAACTTAGAATTTACTGAAAAACCCGCATTACACGAAATGCACAGTGTAGTATATAGTATATGAGTGAGTTGCACTGAAAAACTTAGAATATAAGAAACGCACAGTGTAGTACATAGTATATGAGTGAGTTGCACTGAAAAACTTAGAATTTACTGAAAAACCCGCATTACACGAAATGCACAGTGTAGTACATAGTATATGAGTGAGTTGCACTGAAAAACTTAGAATATAAGAAACGCACATTGTAGTACATAGTGTATGAGTGAGTTGCACTGAAAAACTTAGAATATAAGAAACGCACAGTGTAGTACATAGTATATGAGTGAGTTGCACTGAAAAACTTAGAATATAAGAAACGCACAGTGTAGTACATAGTATATGAGTGAGTTGCACTGAAAAACTTAGAATATAAGAAAAGCACAGTGTAGTACATAGTATATGAGTGAGTTGCACTGAAAAACTTAGAATATAAGAAACGCACAGTGTAGTACATAGTATATGAGTGAGTTGCACTGAAAAACTTACAATATAAGAAACGCACAGTGTAGTACATAGTATATGAGTGAGTTGCACTGAAAAACTTAGAATTTACTGAAAAACCCGCATTACACGAAATGCACAGTGTAGTACATAGTATATGAGTGAGTTGCACTGAAAAACTTAGAATATAAGAAACGCACAGTGTAGTACATAGTATATGAGCGAGTTGCACTTAAAAACTTAGAATATAAGAAACGCACAGTGTAGTACATAGTATATGAGTGAGTTGCACTGAAAAACTTAGAATTTAAGAAACGCACAGTGTAGTACATAGTATATGAGTGAGTTGCACTGAAAAACTTAGAATATAAGAAACGCACAGTGTAGTACATAGTATATGAGTGAGTTGCACTGAAAAACTTAGAATATAAGAAACGCACAGTGTAGTACATAGTATATGAGTGAGTTGCATTGAAAAACTTAGAATATAAGAAACGCACAGTGTAGTACATAGTATATGAGTGAGTTGCACTGAAAAACTTAGAATATAAGAAACGCACAGTGTAGTAGTACATAGTATATGAGTGAGTTGCACTGAAAAACTTAGAATATAAGAAACGCACAGTGTAGTACATAGTATATGAGTGAGTTGCACTGAAAAACTTAGAATTTACTGAAAAACCAGCATTACACGAAATGCACAGTGTAGTACATAGTATATGAGTGAGTTGCACTGAAAAACTTAGAATATAAGAAACGCACAGAGTAGTACACAGTATATGAGTGAGTTGCACTGAAAAACTTAGAATATAAGAAACGCACAGTGTAGTACGTAGTATATGAGTGAGTTGCACTGAAAAACTTAGAATGTACTGAAAAACCCGCATTACACGAAATGCACAGTGTAGTACATAGTATATGAGTGAATTGCACTGAAAAACTTTGAATCTAAGAAACGCACAGTGTAGTACATAGTATATGAGTGAGTTGCACTGAAAAACTTAGAATATAAGAAACGCACAGTGTAGTACATAGTATATGAGTGAGTTGCACTGAAAAACTTAGAAAATAAGAAATGCACATTGTAGTACATAGTGTATGAGTGAGTTGCACTGAAAAACTTAGAATTTAAGAAACGCACAGTGTAGTACATAGTATATGAGTGAGTTGCACTGAAAAACTTAGAATATAAGACTAGCACAGTGTAGTACATAGTATATGAGTGAGTTGCACTGAAAAACTTAGAATATAAGAAACGCACAGTGTAGTACATAGTATATGAGTGAGTTGCACTGAAAAACTTAGAATATAAGAAACGCACAGTGTAGTACATAGTATATGAGTGAGTTGCACTGAAAAACTAAGAATTTACTGAAAAACCAGCATTACACGAAATGCACAGTGTAGTACATAGTATATGAGTGAGTTGCACTGAAAAACTTAGAATTTAAGAAACACACAGTGTAGTACATAGTATATGAGTGAGTTGCACTGAAAAACTTAGAATTTAAGAAACGCACAGTGTAGTACATAGTATACGAGTGAGGTGCACTGAAAAACTTAGAATATAAGAAACGCACAGTGTAGTATATAGTATATGAGTGAGTTGCACTGAAAAACTTAGAATATAAGAAACGAACAGTGTAGTACATAGTATATGAGTGAGTTGCTCTGAAAAACTTAGAATATAAGAAACGCACAGTGTAGTATATAGTATATGAGTGAGTTGCACTGAAAAACTTAGAATATAAGAAACGCACAGTGTAGTACATAGTATATGAGTGAGTTGCACTGAAAAACTTAGAATATAAGAAACGCACAGTGTAGTACATAGTATATGAGTGAGTTGCACTGAAAAACTTAGAATTTAAGAAACGCACAGTGTAGTACATAGTATATGAGTGAGTTGCACTGAAAAACTTAGAATTTACTGAAAAACCCGCATTACACGAAATGCAGAGTGTAGTACATAGTATATGAGTGAGTTGCACTGAAAAACTTAGAATATAAGAAACGCACATTGTAGTACATAGTGTATGAGTGAGTTGCACTGAAAAACTTAGAATATAAGAAACGCACAGTGTAGTACATAGTATATGAGTGAGTTGCACTGAAAAACTTAGAATTTACTGAAAAACCCGCATTACACGAAATGCAGAGTGTAGTACATAGTATATGAGTGAGTTGCACTGAAAAACTTAGAATATAAGAAACGCACATATAGTACATAGTATATGAATGAGTTGCACTGAAAAACTTAGAATTTACTGAAAAACCCGCATTACACGAAATGCACAGTGTAGTACATAGTATATGAGTGAGTTGCACTGAAAAACTTAGAATATAAGAAATGCACAGTGTAGTACATAGTATATGAGTGAGTTGCACTGAAAAACTTAGAATATAAGAAACGCACAGTGTAGTACATAGTATATGAGTGAGTTGCACTGAAAAACTTAGAATATAAGAAACGCACAGTGTAGTACATAGTATATGAGTGAGTTGCACTGAAAAACTTAGAATATAAGAAACGCACAGTGTAGTACATAGTATATGAGTGAGTTGCACTGAAAAACTTAGAATTTAAGAAACGCACAGTGTAGTACATAGTATATGAGTGAGTTGCACTGAAAAACTTAGAATATAAGAAACGCACAGTGTAGTACATAGTATATGAGTTGCACTGAAAAACTTAGAATATAAGAAACGCACAGTGTAGTACATAGTATATGAGTGAGTTGCACTGAAAAACTTAGAATATAAGAAACGCACAGTGTAGTACATATTATATGAGTGAGTTGCACTGAAAAACTTAGAATTTAATAAACGCACAGTGTAGTACATAGTATATGAGTGAGTTGCACTGAAAAACTTAGAATATAAGAAACGCACAGTGTAGTACATAGTATATGAGTGAGTTGCACTGAAAAACTTAGAATTTACTGAAAAACCCGCATTACACGAAATGCACAGTGTAGTACATAGTATATGACTGAGTTGCACTGAAAAACTTAGAATATAAGAAACGCACATTGTAGTACATAGTGTATGAGTGAGTTGCACTGAAAATCTTAGAATTTAAGAAATGCACAGTGTAGTACATAGTATATGAGTGAGTTGCACTGAAAAACTTAGAATATAAGAAACGCACAGTGTAGTACATAGTATATGAGTGAGTTGCACTGAAAAACTTAGAATTTACTGAAAAACCCGCATTACACGAAATGCACAGTGTAGTAGATAGTATATGAGTGAGTTGCACTGAAAAACATAGAATATAAGAAACGCACAGTGTAGTACATAGTATATGAGTGAGTTGCACTGAAAAACTTAGAATATAAGAAACGCACAGTGTAGTACATAGTATATGAGTGAGTTGCACTGAAAAACTTAGAATGTACTGAAAAACCCGCATTACACGAAATGCACAGTGTAGTACATAGTATATGAGTGAGTTGCACTGAAAAACTTAGAATATAAGAAACGCACAGTGTAGTACATAGTATATGAGTGAGTTGCACTGAAAAACTTAGAATATAAGAAACGAACAGTGTAGTACATAGTATATGAGTGAGTTGCACTGAAAAACTTAGAATATAAGAAACGCACAGTGTAGTACATAGTATATGAGTGAGTTGCACTGAAAAACTTAGAATATAAGAAAAGCACAGTGTAGTACATAGTATATGAGTGAGTTGCACTGAAAAACTTAGAATATAAGAAACGCACAGTGTAGTACATAGTATATGAGTGAGTTGCACTGAAAAACTTAGAATATAAGAAACGCACAGTGTAGTACATAGTATATGAGTGAGTTGCACTGAAAAACTTAGAATTTACTGAAAAACCCGCATTACACGAAATGCACAGTGTAGTACATAGTATATGAGTGAGTTGCACTGAAAAACTTAGAATATAAGAAACGCACTGTGTAGTACATAGTATATGAGTGAGTTGCACTGAAAAACTTAGAATATAAGAAACGCACAGTGTAGTACATAGTATATGAGTGAGTTGCACTGAAAAACTTAGAATATAAGAAACGAACAGTGTAGTACATAGTATATGAGTGAGTTGCACTGAAAAACTTAGAATATAAGAAACGCACAGTGTAGTACATAGTATATGAGTGAGTTGCACTGAAAAACTTAGAATATAAGAAACGCACAGTGTAGTACATAGTATATGAGTGAGTTGCACTGAAAAACTTAGAATTTACTGAAAAACCCGCATTACACGAAATGCACAGTGTAGTATATAGTATATGAGTGAGTTGCACTGAAAAACTTAGAATATAAGAAACGCACAGTGTAGTACATAGTATATGAGTGAGTTGCACTGAAAAACTTAGAATTTACTGAAAAACCCGCATTACACGAAATGCACAGTGTAGTACATAGTATATGAGTGAGTTGCACTGAAAAACTTAGAATATAAGAAACGCACATTGTAGTACATAGTGTATGAGTGAGTTGCACTGAAAAACTTAGAATATAAGAAACGCACAGTGTAGTACATAGTATATGAGTGAGTTGCACTGAAAAACTTAGAATATAAGAAACGCACAGTGTAGTACATAGTATATGAGTGAGTTGCACTGAAAAACTTAGAATATAAGAAAAGCACAGTGTAGTACATAGTATATGAGTGAGTTGCACTGAAAAACTTAGAATATAAGAAACGCACAGTGTAGTACATAGTATATGAGTGAGTTGCACTGAAAAACTTACAATATAAGAAACGCACAGTGTAGTACATAGTATATGAGTGAGTTGCACTGAAAAACTTAGAATTTACTGAAAAACCCGCATTACACGAAATGCACAGTGTAGTACATAGTATATGAGTGAGTTGCACTGAAAAACTTAGAATATAAGAAACGCACAGTGTAGTACATAGTATATGAGCGAGTTGCACTTAAAAACTTAGAATATAAGAAACGCACAGTGTAGTACATAGTATATGAGTGAGTTGCACTGAAAAACTTAGAATTTAAGAAACGCACAGTGTAGTACATAGTATATGAGTGAGTTGCACTGAAAAACTTAGAATATAAGAAACGCACAGTGTAGTACATAGTATATGAGTGAGTTGCACTGAAAAACTTAGAATATAAGAAACGCACAGTGTAGTACATAGTATATGAGTGAGTTGCATTGAAAAACTTAGAATATAAGAAACGCACAGTGTAGTACATAGTATATGAGTGAGTTGCACTGAAAAACTTAGAATATAAGAAACGCACAGTGTAGTAGTACATAGTATATGAGTGAGTTGCACTGAAAAACTTAGAATATAAGAAACGCACAGTGTAGTACGTAGTATATGAGTGAGTTGCACTGAAAAACTTAGAATGTACTGAAAAACCCGCATTACACGAAATGCACAGTGTAGTACATAGTATATGAGTGAATTGCACTGAAAAACTTTGAATCTAAGAAACGCACAGTGTAGTACATAGTATATGAGTGAGTTGCACTGAAAAACTTAGAATATAAGAAACGCACAGTGTAGTACATAGTATATGAGTGAGTTGCACTGAAAAACTTAGAAAATAAGAAATGCACATTGTAGTACATAGTGTATGAGTGAGTTGCACTGAAAAACTTAGAATTTAAGAAACGCACAGTGTAGTACATAGTATATGAGTGAGTTGCACTGAAAAACTTAGAATATAAGAAACGCACAGTGTAGTACATAGTATATGAGTGAGTTGCACTGAAAAACTTAGAATATAAGAAACGCACAGTGTAGTACATAGTATATGAGTGAGTTGCACTGAAAAACTAAGAATTTACTGAAAAACCAGCATTACACGAAATGCACAGTGTAGTACATAGTATATGAGTGAGTTGCACTGAAAAACTTAGAATTTAAGAAACACACAGTGTAGTACATAGTATATGAGTGAGTTGCACTGAAAAACTTAGAATTTAAGAAACGCACAGTGTAGTACATAGTATACGAGTGAGGTGCACTGAAAAACTTAGAATATAAGAAACGCACAGTGTAGTATATAGTATATGAGTGAGTTGCACTGAAAAACTTAGAATATAAGAAACGAACAGTGTAGTACATAGTATATGAGTGAGTTGCTCTGAAAAACTTAGAATATAAGAAACGCACAGTGTAGTACATAGTATATGAGTGAGTTGCACTGAAAAACTTAGAATATAAGAAACGCACAGTGTAGTACATAGTATATGAGTGAGTTGCACTGAAAAACTTAGAATATAAGAAACGCACAGTGTAGTACATAGTATATGAGTGAGTTGCACTGAAAAACTTAGAATTTAAGAAACGCACAGTGTAGTACATAGTATATGAGTGAGTTGCACTGAAAAACTTAGAATATAAGAAACGCACAGTGTAGTACATAGTATATGAGTGAGTTGCACTGAAAAACTTAGAATATAAGAAACGCACAGTGTAGTACATAGTATATGAGTGAGTTGCACTGAAAAACTTAGAATATAAGAAACGCACATATAGTACATAGTATATGAATGAGTTGCACTGAAAAACTTAGAATTTACTGAAAAACCCGCATTACACGAAATGCACAGTGTAGTACATAGTATATGAGTTAGTTGCACTGAAAAACTTAGAATATAAGAAATGCACAGTGTAGTACATAGTTTATGAGTGAGTTGCACTGAAAACCTTAGAATATAAGAAACGCACAGTGTAGTACATAGTATATGAGTGAGTTGCACTGAAAAACTTAGAATATAAGAAACGCACAGTGTAGTACATAGTATATGAGTGAGTTGCACTGAAAAACTTAGAATATAAGAAACGCACAGTGTAGTACATAGTATATGAGTGAGTTGCACTGAAAAACTTAGAATTTAAGAAACGCACAGTGTAGTACATAGTATATGAGTGAGTTGCACTGAAAAACTTAGAATATAAGAAACGCACAGTGTAGTACATAGTATATGAGTGAGTTGCACTGAAAAACTTAGAATATAAGAAACGCACAGTGTAGTACATAGTATATGAGTGAGTTGCACTGAAAAACTTAGAATATAGGAAACGCACAGTGTAGTACGTACATAGTATATGAGTGAGTTGCACTGAAAAACTTAGAATTTAAGAAACGCACAGTGTAGTACATAGTATATGAGTGAGTTGCACTGAAAAACTTAGAATATAAGAAACGCACAGTGTAGTACATAGTATATGAGTGAGTTGCACTGAAAAACTTAGAATTTAAGAAACGCACAGTGTAGTACATAGTTTATGAGTGAGTTGCACTGAAAAACTTAGAATATAAGAAACGCACAGTGTAGTACATAGTATATGAGTGAGTTGCACTGAAAAACTTAGAATATAAGAAACGCACAGTGTAGTACATAGTATATGAGTGAGTTGCACTGAAAAACTTAGAATTTAAGAAACGCACAGTGTAGTACATAGTATATGAGTGAGTTGCACTGAAAAACTTAGAATATAAGAAACGCACAGTGTAGTACATAGTATATGAGTGAGTTGCACTGAAAAACTTAGAATATAAGAAACGCACAGTGTAGTACATAGTATATGAGTGAGTTGCACTGAAAAACTTAGAATATAAGAAACGCACATATAGTACATAGTATATGAATGAGTTGCACTGAAAAACTTAGAATATAAGAAACGCACAGTGTAGTACATAGTATATGAGTGAGTTGCACTGAAAAACTTAGAATATAAGAAACGCACAGTGTAGTACATAGTATATGAGTGAGTTGCACTGAAAAACTTAGAATATAAGAAACGCACAGTGTAGTACATAGTATATGAGTGAGTTGCACTCAAAAACTTAGAATATAAGAAACGCACAGTGTAGTACATAGTATATGAGTGAGTTGCACTGAAAAACTTAGAATATAAGAAACGCACAGTGTAGTACATAGTATATGAGTGAGTTGCACTGAAAAACTTAGAATATAAGAAACGCACAGTGTAGTACATAGTATATGAGTGAGTTGCACTGAAAAACTTAGAATATAAGAAACGCACAGTGTAGTACATAGTATATGAGTGAGTTGCACTGAAAAACTTAGAATTTACTGAAAAACCCGCATTACACGAAATGCACAGTGTAGTACATAGTATATGAGTGAGTTGCACTGAAAAACTTAGAATATAAGAAACGCACTGTGTAGTACATAGTATATGAGTGAGTTGCACTGAAAAACTTAGAATATAAGAAACGCACAGTGTAGTACATAGTATATGAGTGAGTTGCACTGAAAAACTTAGAATATAAGAAACGAACAGTGTAGTACATAGTATATGAGTGAGTTGCACTGAAAAACTTAGAATATAAGAAACGCACAGTGTAGTACATAGTATATGAGTGAGTTGCACTGAAAAACTTAGAATATAAGAAACGCACAGTGTAGTACATAGTATATGAGTGAGTTGCACTGAAAAACTTAGAATTTACTGAAAAACCCGCATTACACGAAATGCACAGTGTAGTATATAGTATATGAGTGAGTTGCACTGAAAAACTTAGAATATAAGAAACGCACAGTGTAGTACATAGTATATGAGTGAGTTGCACTGAAAAACTTAGAATTTACTGAAAAACCCGCATTACACGAAATGCACAGTGTAGTACATAGTATATGAGTGAGTTGCACTGAAAAACTTAGAATATAAGAAACGCACATTGTAGTACATAGTGTATGAGTGAGTTGCACTGAAAAACTTAGAATATAAGAAACGCACAGTGTAGTACATAGTATATGAGTGAGTTGCACTGAAAAACTTAGAATATAAGAAACGCACAGTGTAGTACATAGTATATGAGTGAGTTGCACTGAAAAACTTAGAATATAAGAAAAGCACAGTGTAGTACATAGTATATGAGTGAGTTGCACTGAAAAACTTAGAATATAAGAAACGCACAGTGTAGTACATAGTATATGAGTGAGTTGCACTGAAAAACTTACAATATAAGAAACGCACAGTGTAGTACATAGTATATGAGTGAGTTGCACTGAAAAACTTAGAATTTACTGAAAAACCCGCATTACACGAAATGCACAGTGTAGTACATAGTATATGAGTGAGTTGCACTGAAAAACTTAGAATATAAGAAACGCACAGTGTAGTACATAGTATATGAGCGAGTTGCACTTAAAAATTTAGAATATAAGAAACGCACAGTGTAGTACATAGTATATGAGTGAGTTGCACTGAAAAACTTAGAATTTAAGAAACGCACAGTGTAGTACATAGTATATGAGTGAGTTGCACTGAAAAACTTAGAATATAAGAAACGCACAGTGTAGTACATAGTATATGAGTGAGTTGCACTGAAAAACTTAGAATATAAGAAACGCACAGTGTAGTACATAGTATATGAGTGAGTTGCATTGAAAAACTTAGAATATAAGAAACGCACAGTGTAGTACATAGTATATGAGTGAGTTGCACTGAAAAACTTAGAATATAAGAAACGCACAGTGTAGTAGTACATAGTATATGAGTGAGTTGCACTGAAAAACTTAGAATATAAGAAACGCACAGTGTAGTACATAGTATATGAGTGAGTTGCACTGAAAAACTTAGAATTTACTGAAAAACCAGCATTACACGAAATGCACAGTGTAGTACATAGTATATGAGTGAGTTGCACTGAAAAACTTAGAATATAAGAAACGCACAGAGTAGTACACAGTATATGAGTGAGTTGCACTGAAAAACTTAGAATATAAGAAACGCACAGTGTAGTACGTAGTATATGAGTGAGTTGCACTGAAAAACTTAGAATGTACTGAAAAACCCGCATTACACGAAATGCACAGTGTAGTACATAGTATATGAGTGAATTGCACTGAAAAACTTTGAATCTAAGAAACGCACAGTGTAGTACATAGTATATGAGTGAGTTGCACTGAAAAACTTAGAATATAAGAAACGCACAGTGTAGTACATAGTATATGAGTGAGTTGCACTGAAAAACTTAGAAAATAAGAAATGCACATTGTAGTACATAGTGTATGAGTGAGTTGCACTGAAAAACTTAGAATTTAAGAAACGCACAGTGTAGTACATAGTATATGAGTGAGTTGCACTGAAAAACTTAGAATATAAGAAACGCACAGTGTAGTACATAGTATATGAGTGAGTTGCACTGAAAAACTTAGAATATAAGAAACGCACAGTGTAGTACATAGTATATGAGTGAGTTGCACTGAAAAACTAAGAATTTACTGAAAAACCAGCATTACACGAAATGCACAGTGTAGTACATAGTATATGAGTGAGTTGCACTGAAAAACTTAGAATTTAAGAAACACACAGTGTAGTACATAGTATATGAGTGAGTTGCACTGAAAAACTTAGAATTTAAGAAACGCACAGTGTAGTACATAGTATACGAGTGAGGTGCACTGAAAAACTTAGAATATAAGAAACGCACAGTGTAGTATATAGTATATGAGTGAGTTGCACTGAAAAACTTAGAATATAAGAAACGAACAGTGTAGTACATAGTATATGAGTGAGTTGCTCTGAAAAACTTAGAATATAAGAAACGCACAGTGTAGTACATAGTATATGAGTGAGTTGCACTGAAAAACTTAGAATATAAGAAACGCACAGTGTAGTACATAGTATATGAGTGAGTTGCACTGAAAAACTTAGAATATAAGAAACGCACAGTGTAGTACATAGTATATGAGTGAGTTGCACTGAAAAACTTAGAATTTAAGAAACGCACAGTGTAGTACATAGTATATGAGTGAGTTGCACTGAAAAACTTAGAATATAAGAAACGCACAGTGTAGTACATAGTATATGAGTGAGTTGCACTGAAAAACTTAGAATATAAGAAACGCACAGTGTAGTACATAGTATATGAGTGAGTTGCACTGAAAAACTTAGAATATAAGAAACGCACATATAGTACATAGTATATGAATGAGTTGCACTGAAAAACTTAGAATTTACTGAAAAACCCGCATTACACGAAATGCACAGTGTAGTACATAGTATATGAGTTAGTTGCACTGAAAAACTTAGAATATAAGAAATGCACAGTGTAGTACATAGTTTATGAGTGAGTTGCACTGAAAACCTTAGAATATAAGAAACGCACAGTGTAGTACATAGTATATGAGTGAGTTGCACTGAAAAACTTAGAATATAAGAAACGCACAGTGTAGTACATAGTATATGAGTGAGTTGCACTGAAAAACTTAGAATATAAGAAACGCACAGTGTAGTACATAGTATATGAGTGAGTTGCACTGAAAAACTTAGAATTTAAGAAACGCACAGTGTAGTACATAGTATATGAGTGAGTTGCACTGAAAAACTTAGAATATAAGAAACGCACAGTGTAGTACATAGTATATGAGTGAGTTGCACTGAAAAACTTAGAATATAAGAAACGCACAGTGTAGTACATAGTATATGAGTGAGTTGCACTGAAAAACTTAGAATATAAGAAACGCACAGTGTAGTACGTACATAGTATATGAGTGAGTTGCACTGAAAAACTTAGAATTTAAGAAACGCACAGTGTAGTACATAGTATATGAGTGAGTTGCACTGAAAAACTTAGAATATAAGAAACGCACAGTGTAGTACATAGTATATGAGTGAGTTGCACTGAAAAACTTAGAATTTAAGAAACGCACAGTGTAGTACATAGTTTATGAGTGAGTTGCACTGAAAAACTTAGAATATAAGAAACGCACAGTGTAGTACATAGTATATGAGTGAGTTGCACTGAAAAACTTAGAATATAAGAAACGCACAGTGTAGTACATAGTATATGAGTGAGTTGCACTGAAAAACTTAGAATTTAAGAAACGCACAGTGTAGTACATAGTATATGAGTGAGTTGCACTGAAAAACTTAGAATATAAGAAACGCACAGTGTAGTACATAGTATATGAGTGAGTTGCACTGAAAAACTTAGAATATAAGAAACGCACAGTGTAGTACATAGTATATGAGTGAGTTGCACTGAAAAACTTAGAATATAAGAAACGCACATATAGTACATAGTATATGAATGAGTTGCACTGAAAAACTTAGAATATAAGAAACGCACAGTGTAGTACATAGTATATGAGTGAGTTGCACTGAAAAACTTAGAATATAAGAAACGCACAGTGTAGTACATAGTATATGAGTGAGTTGCACTGAAAAACTTAGAATATAAGAAACGCACAGTGTAGTACATAGTATATGAGTGAGTTGCACTCAAAAACTTAGAATATAAGAAACGCACAGTGTAGTACATAGTATATGAGTGAGTTGCACTGAAAAACTTAGAATATAAGAAACGCACAGTGTAGTACATAGTATATGAGTGAGTTGCACTGAAAAACTTAGAATATAAGAAACGCACAGTGTAGTACATAGTATATGAGTGAGTTGCACTGAAAAACTTAGAATATAAGAAACGCACAGTGTAGTACATAGTATATGAGTGAGTTGCACTGAAAAACTAAGAATTTACTGAAAAACCAGCATTACACGAAATGCACAGTGTAGTACATAGTATATGAGTGAGTTGCACTGAAAAACTTAGAATTTAAGAAACACACAGTGTAGTACATAGTATATGAGTGAGTTGCACTGAAAAACTTAGAATTTAAGAAACGCACAGTGTAGTACATAGTATACGAGTGAGTTGCACTGAAAAACTTAGAATATAAGAAACGCACAGTGTAGTATATAGTATATGAGTGAGTTGCACTGAAAAACTTAGAATATAAGAAACGAACAGTGTAGTACATAGTATATGAGTGAGTTGCTCTGAAAAACTTAGAATATAAGAAACGCACAGTGTAGTACATAGTATATGAGTGAGTTGCACTGAAAAACTTAGAATATAAGAAACGCACAGTGTAGTACATAGTATATGAGTGAGTTGCACTGAAAAACTTAGAATATAAGAAACGCACAGTGTAGTACATAGTATATGAGTGAGTTGCACTGAAAAACTTAGAATTTAAGAAACGCACAGTGTAGTACATAGTATATGAGTGAGTTGCACTGAAAAACTTAGAATATAAGAAACGCACAGTGTAGTACATAGTATATGAGTGAGTTGCACTGAAAAACTTAGAATATAAGAAACGCACAGTGTAGTACATAGTATATGAGTGAGTTGCACTGAAAAACTTAGAATATAAGAAACGCACATATAGTACATAGTATATGAATGAGTTGCACTGAAAAACTTAGAATTTACTGAAAAACCCGCATTACACGAAATGCACAGTGTAGTACATAGTATATGAGTTAGTTGCACTGAAAAACTTAGAATATAAGAAATGCACAGTGTAGTACATAGTTTATGAGTGAGTTGCACTGAAAACCTTAGAATATAAGAAACGCACAGTGTAGTACATAGTATATGAGTGAGTTGCACTGAAAAACTTAGAATATAAGAAACGCACAGTGTAGTACATAGTATATGAGTGAGTTGCACTGAAAAACTTAGAATATAAGAAACGTACAGTGTAGTACATAGTATATGAGTGAGTTGCACTGAAAAACTTAGAATTTAAGAAACGCACAGTGTAGTACATAGTATATGAGTGAGTTGCACTGAAAAACTTAGAATATAAGAAACGCACAGTGTAGTACATAGTATATGAGTGAGTTGCACTGAAAAACTTAGAATATAAGAAACGCACAGTGTAGTACATAGTATATGAGTGAGTTGCACTGAAAAACTTAGAATATAAGAAACGCACAGTGTAGTACGTACATAGTATATGAGTGAGTTGCACTGAAAAACTTAGAATTTAAGAAACGCACAGTGTAGTACATAGTATATGAGTGAGTTGCACTGAAAAACTTAGAATATAAGAAACGCACAGTGTAGTACATAGTATATGAGTGAGTTGCACTGAAAAACTTAGAATTTAAGAAACGCACAGTGTAGTACATAGTTTATGAGTGAGTTGCACTGAAAAACTTAGAATATAAGAAACGCACAGTGTAGTACATAGTATATGAGTGAGTTGCACTGAAAAACTTAGAATATAAGAAACGCACAGTGTAGTACATAGTATATGAGTGAGTTGCACTGAAAAACTTAGAATTTAAGAAACGCACAGTGTAGTACATAGTATATGAGTGAGTTGCACTGAAAAACTTAGAATATAAGAAACGCACAGTGTAGTACATAGTATATGAGTGAGTTGCACTGAAAAACTTAGAATATAAGAAACGCACAGTGTAGTACATAGTATATGAGTGAGTTGCACTGAAAAACTTAGAATATAAGAAACGCACATATAGTACATAGTATATGAATGAGTTGCACTGAAAAACTTAGAATATAAGAAACGCACAGTGTAGTACATAGTATATGAGTGAGTTGCACTGAAAAACTTAGAATATAAGAAACGCACAGTGTAGTACATAGTATATGAGTGAGTTGCACTGAAAAACTTAGAATATAAGAAACGCACAGTGTAGTACATAGTATATGAGTGAGTTGCACTCAAAAACTTAGAATATAAGAAACGCACAGTGTAGTACATAGTATATGAGTGAGTTGCACTGAAAAACTTAGAATATAAGAAACACACAGTGTAGTACATAGTATATGAGTGAGTTGCACTGAAAAACTTAGAATATAAGAAACGCACAGTGTAGTACATAGTATATGAGTGAGTTGCACTGAAAAACTTAGAATTTACTGAAAAACCCGCATTACACGAAATGCACAGTGTAGTACATAGTATATGAGTGAGTTGCACTGAAAAACTTAGAATATAAGAAACGCACAGTGTAGTACATGGTATATGATTGAGTTGCACTGAAAAACTTAGAATATAAGAAACGCACAGTGTAGTACATAGTATATGAGTGAGTTGCACTGAAAAACTTAGAATTTACTGAAAAACCCGCATTACACGAAATGCACAGTGTAGTACATAGTATATGAGTGAGTTGCACTGAAAAACTTAGAATATAAGAAACGCACAGTGTAGTACATGGTATATGAGTGAGTTGCACTGAAAAACTTAGAATATAAGAAACGCACAGTGTAGTACATAGTATATGAGTGAGTTGCACTGAAAAACTTAGAATATAAGAAACGCACAGTGTAGTACATAGTATATGAGTGAGTTGCACTGAAAAACTTAGAATATAAGAAACGCACAGTGTAGTACATAGTATATGAGTGAGTTGCACTGAAAAACTTAGAATATAAGAAACGCACATATAGTACATAGTATATGAATGAGTTGCACTGAAAAACTTAGAATTTACTGAAAAAATCGCATTACACGAAATGCACAGTGTAGTACATAGTATATGAGTGAGTTGCACTGAAAAACTAAGAATATAAGAAACGCACAGTGTAGTACATAGTATATGAGTGAGTTGCACTGAAAAACTTAGAATATAAGAAACGCACAGTGTAGTACATAGTATATGAGTGAGTTGCACTGAAAAACTTAGAATATAAGAAACGCACAGTGTAGTACATAGTATATGAGTGAGTTGCACTGAAAAACTTAGAATTTAAGAAACGCACAGTGTAGTACATAGTATATGAGCGAGTTGCACTGAAAAACTTAGAATATAAGAAACGCACAGTGTAGTACATAGTATATGAGTGAGTTGCACTGAAAAACTTAGAATATAAGAAACGCACAGTGTAGTACATAGTATATGAGTGAGTTGCACTGAAAAACTTAGAATATAAGAAACGCACAGTGTAGTACATAGTATATGAGTGAGTTGCACTGAAAAACTTAGAATTTACTGAAAAACCCGCATTACACTAAATGCACAGTGTAGCACATAGTATATGAGTGAGTTGCACTGAAAAACTTAGAATATAAGAAACGCACAGTGTAGTACATAGTATATGAGTGAGTTGGACTGAAAAACTTAGAATATAAGAAACGCACAGTGTAGTACATAGTATATGAGTGAGTTGCACTGAAAAACTTAGAATATAAGAAACGCACAGTGTAGTACATAGTATATGAGTGAGTTGCACTGAAAAACTTAGAATATAAGAAACGCACAGTGTAGTACATAGTATATGAGTGAGTTGCACTGAAAAACTTAGAATATAAGAAACGCACAGTGTAGTACATAGTATATGAGTGAGTTGCACTGAAAAACTTAGAATATAAGAAACGCACAGTGTAGTACGTACATAGTATATGAGTGAGTTGCACTGAAAAACTTAGAATTTAAGAAACGCACAGTGTAGTACATAGTATATGAGTGAGTTGCACTGAAAAACTTAGAATATAAGAAACGCACAGTGTAGTACATAGTATATGAGTGAGTTGCACTGAAAAACTTAGAATTTAAGAAACGCACAGTGTAGTACATAGTTTATGAGTGAGTTGCACTGAAAAACTTAGAATATAAGAAACGCACAGTGTAGTACATAGTATATGAGTGAGTTGCACTGAAAAACTTAGAATATAAGAAACGCACAGTGTAGTACATAGTATATGAGTGAGTTGCACTGAAAAACTTAGAATTTAAGAAACGCACAGTGTAGTACATAGTATATGAGTGAGTTGCACTGAAAAACTTAGAATATAAGAAACGCACAGTGTAGTACATAGTATATGAGTGAGTTGCACTGAAAAACTTAGAATATAAGAAACGCACAGTGTAGTACATAGTATATGAGTGAGTTGCACTGAAAAACTTAGAATATAAGAAACGCACATATAGTACATAGTATATGAATGAGTTGCACTGAAAAACTTAGAATATAAGAAACGCACAGTGTAGTACATAGTATATGAGTGAGTTGCACTGAAAAACTTAGAATATAAGAAACGCACAGTGTAGTACATAGTATATGAGTGAGTTGCACTGAAAAACTTAGAATATAAGAAACGCACAGTGTAGTACATAGTATATGAGTGAGTTGCACTCAAAAACTTAGAATATAAGAAACGCACAGTGTAGTACATAGTATATGAGTGAGTTGCACTGAAAAACTTAGAATATAAGAAACGCACAGTGTAGTACATAGTATATGAGTGAGTTGCACTCAAAAACTTAGAATATAAGAAACGCACAGTGTAGTACATAGTATATGAGTGAGTTGCACTGAAAAACTTAGAATTTACTGAAAAACCCGCATTACACGAAATGCACAGTGTAGTACATAGTATATGAGTGAGTTGCACTGAAAAACTTAGAATATAAGAAACGCACAGTGTAGTACATGGTATATGATTGAGTTGCACTGAAAAACTTAGAATATAAGAAACGCACAGTGTAGTACATAGTATATGAGTGAGTTGCACTGAAAAACTTAGAATTTACTGAAAAACCCGCATTACACGAAATGCACAGTGTAGTACATAGTATATGAGTGAGTTGCACTGAAAAACTTAGAATATAAGAAACGCACAGTGTAGTACATGGTATATGAGTGAGTTGCACTGAAAAACTTAGAATATAAGAAACGCACAGTGTAGTACATAGTATATGAGTGAGTTGCACTGAAAAACTTAGAATATAAGAAACGCACAGTGTAGTACATAGTATATGAGTGAGTTGCACTGAAAAACTTAGAATATAAGAAACGCACAGTGTAGTACATAGTATATGAGTGAGTTGCACTGAAAAACTTAGAATATAAGAAACGCACATATAGTACATAGTATATGAATGAGTTGCACTGAAAAACTTAGAATTTACTGAAAAAATCGCATTACACGAAATGCACAGTGTAGTACATAGTATATGAGTGAGTTGCACTGAAAAACTAAGAATATAAGAAACGCACAGTGTAGTACATAGTATATGAGTGAGTTGCACTGAAAAACTTAGAATATAAGAAACGCACAGTGTAGTACATAGTATATGAGTGAGTTGCACTGAAAAACTTAGAATATAAGAAACGCACAGTGTAGTACATAGTATATGAGTGAGTTGCACTGAAAAACTTAGAATTTAAGAAACGCACAGTGTAGTACATAGTATATGAGCGAGTTGCACTGAAAAACTTAGAATATAAGAAACGCACAGTGTAGTACATAGTATATGAGCGAGTTGCACTGAAAAACTTAGAATATAAGAAACGCACAGTGTAGTACATAGTATATGAGTGAGTTGCACTGAAAAACTTAGAATATAAGAAACGCACAGTGTAGTACATAGTATATGAGTGAGTTGCACTGAAAAACTTAGAATTTACTGAAAAACCCGCATTACACTAAATGCACAGTGTAGCACATAGTATATGAGTGAGTTGCACTGAAAAACTTAGAATATAAGAAACGCACAGTGTAGTACATAGTATATGAGTGAGTTGGACTGAAAAACTTAGAATATAAGAAACGCACAGTGTAGTACATAGTATATGAGTGAGTTGCACTGAAAAACTTAGAATATAAGAAACGCACAGTGTAGTACATAGTATATGAGTGAGTTGCACTGAAAAACTTAGAATATAAGAAACGCACAGTGTAGTACATAGTATATGAGTGAGTTGCACTGAAAAACTTAGAATTTACTGAAAAACCCGCATTACACGAAATGCACAGTGTAGTACATAGTATATGAGTGAGTTGCACTGAAAAACTTAGAATATAAGAAACGCACAGTGTAGTACATAGTATATGAGTGAGTTAAACTGAAAAACTTAGAATATAAGAAACGCATAGTGTAGTACATAGTATATGAGTGAGTTGCACTGAAAAACTTAGAATGTAAGAAACGCACAGTGTAGTACATAGTATATGAGTGAGTTGCACTGAAAAACTTAGAATATAAGAAACGCACAGTGTAGTACATAGTATATGAGTGAGTTGCACTGAAAAACTTAGAATTTAAGAAACGCACAGTGTAGTACATAGTATATGAGTGAGTTGCACTGAAAAACTTAGAATATAAGAAACGCACAGTATAGTACATAGTATATGAGTGAGTTGCACTCAAAAACTTAGAATATAAGAAATGCACAGTGTAGTACATAGTATATGAGTGAGTTGCACTGAAAAACTTAGAATATAAGAAAAGCACAGTGTAGTACATAGTATATGAGTGAGTTGCACTGAAAAACATAGAATATAAGAAACGCACATATAGTACATAGTGTATGAGTGAGTTGCACTGAAAAACTTAGAATATAAGAAACGCACATATAGTACATAGTGTATGAGTGAGTTGCACTGAAAAACTTAGAATTTACTGAAAAACCTGCATTACACGAAATGCACAGTGTAGTACATAGTATATGAGTGAGTTGCACTGAAAAACTTAGAATATAAGAAACGCACAGTGTAGTACATAGTATATGAGTGAGTTGCACTCAAAAACTTAGAATATAAGAAAAGCACAGTGTAGTACATAGTATATGAGTGAGTTGCACTGAAAAACTTAGAATTTAAGAAACGCACAGTGTAGTACATAGTATATGAGTGAGTTGCACTGAAAAACTTAGAATATAAGAAACGCACAGTATAGTACATAGTATATGAGTGAGTTGCACTCAAAAACTTAGAATATAAGAAAAGCACAGTGTAGTACATAGTATATGAGTGAGTTGCACTGAAAAACTTAGAATTTAAGAAACGCACAGTGTAGTACATAGTATATGAGTGAGTTGCACTGAAAAACTTAGAATATAAGAAACGCACAGTGTAGTACATAGTATATGAGTGAGTTGCACTGACAAACTTAGAATATAAGAAACGCACAGTGTAGTACATAGTATATGAGTGAGTTGCACTGAAAAACTTAGAATTTAAGAAACGCACAGTGTAGTACATAGTATATGAGTGAGTTGCACTGAAAAACTTAGAATATAAGAAACGCACATATAGTACATAGTATATGAATGAGTTGCACTGAAAAACTTAGAATTTACTGAAAAACCCGCATTACACGAAATGCACAGTGTAGTACATAGTATATGAGTGAGTTGCACTGAAAAACTTAGAATATAAGAAACGCACAGTGTAGTACATAGTATATGAGTGAGTTGCACTGAAAAACTTAGAATATAAGAAACGCACAGTGTAGTACATAGTATATGAGTGAGTTGCACTGAAAAACTTAGAATATAATAAACGCACAGTGTAGTACATAGTATATGAGTGAGTTGCACTGAAAAACTTAGAATATAAGAAACGCACAGTGTAGTACATAGTATATGAGTGAGTTGCACTGAAAAACTTAGAATATAAGAAACGCACAGTGTAGTACATAGTATATGAGTGAGTTGCACTGAAAAACTTAGAATTTAAGAAACGCACAGTGTAGTACATAGTATATGAGTGAGTTGCACTGAAAAACTTAGAATATAAGAAACGCACAGTGTAGTACATAGTATATGAGTGAGTTGCATTGAAAAACTTAGAATATAAGAAACGCACAGTGTAGTACATAGTATATGAGTGAGTTGCACTGAAAAACTTAGAATATAAGATACGCACAGTGTAGTACATAGTATATGAGTGAGTTGCACTGAAAAACTTAGAATTTACTGAAAAACCCGCATTACACGAAATGCACAGTGTAGTACATAGTATATGAGTGAGTTGCACTGAAAAACTTAGAATATAAGAAACGCACAGTGTAGTACATAGTATATGAGTGAGTTGCACTGAAAAACTTAGAATATAAGAAACGCACAGTGTAGTACATAGTATATGAGTGAGTTGCACTGAAAAACTTAGAATATAAGAAACGCACAGTGTAGTACATAGTATATGAGTGAGTTGCACTGAAAAACTTAGAATATAAGAAACGCACATATAGTACATAGTATATGAATGAGTTGCACTGAAAAACTTAGAATTTACTGAAAAAATCGCATTACACGAAATGCACAGTGTAGTACATAGTATATGAGTGAGTTGCACTGAAAAACTAAGAATATAAGAAACGCACAGTGTAGTACATAGTATATGAGTGAGTTGCACTGAAAAACTTAGAATATAAGAAACGCACAGTGTAGTACATAGTATATGAGTGAGTTGCACTGAAAAACTTAGAATATAAGAAACGCACAGTGTAGTACATAGTATATGAGTGAGTTGCACTGAAAAACTTAGAATTTAAGAAACGCACAGTGTAGTACATAGTATATGAGTGAGTTGCACTGAAAAACTTAGAATATAAGAAACGCACAGTGTAGTACATAGTATATGAGCGAGTTGCACTGAAAAACTTAGAATATAAGAAACGCACAGTGTAGTACATAGTATATGAGCGAGTTGCACTGAAAAACTTAGAATATAAGAAACGCACAGTGTAGTACATAGTATATGAGTGAGTTGCACTGAAAAACTTAGAATATAAGAAACGCACAGTGTAGTACATAGTATATGAGTGAGTTGCACTGAAAAACTTAGAATTTACTGAAAAACCCGCATTACACGAAATGCACAGTGTAGCACATAGTATATGAGTGAGTTGCACTGAAAAACTTAGAATATAAGAAACGCACAGTGTAGTACATAGTATATGAGTGAGTTGCACTGAAAAACTTAGAATATAAGAAACGCACAGTGTAGTACATAGTATATGAGTGAGTTGCACTGAAAAACTTAGAATATAAGAAACGCACAGTGTAGTACATAGTATATGAGTGAGTTGCACTGAAAAACTTAGAATATAAGAAACGCACAGTGTAGTACATAGTATATGAGTGAGTTGCACTGAAAAACTTAGAATATAAGAAACGCACAGTGTAGTACATAGTATATGAGTGAGTTGCACTGAAAAACTTAGAATTTACTGAAAAACCCGCATTACACGAAATGCACAGTGGAGTACATAGTATATGAGTGAGTTGCACTGAAAAACTTAGAATATAAGAAACGCACAGTGTAGTACATAGTATATGAGTGAGTTGCACTGAAAAACTTAGAATATAAGAAACGCACAGTGTAGTACATAATATATGAGTGAGTTGCACTGAAAAACTTAGAATATCAGAAACGCACAGTGTAGTACATAGTATATGAGTGAGTTGCACTGAAAAACTTAGAATATAAGAAACGCACAGTGTAGTACATAGTATATGAGTGAGTTGCACTGAAAAACTTAGAATATAAGAAACGCACAGTGTAGTACATAGTATATGAGTGAGTTGCACTGAAAAACTTAGAATTTAAGAAACGCACAGTGTAGTACATAGTATATGAGTGAGTTGCACTGAAAAACTTAGAATATAAGAAACGCACAGTGTAGTACATAGTATATGAGCGAGTTGCACTGAAAAACTTAGAATATAAGAAACGCACAGTGTAGTACATAGTATATGAGTGAGTTGCACTGAAAAACTTAGAATATAAGAAACGCACAGTGTAGTACATAGTATATGAGTGAGTTGCACTGAAAAACTTAGAATTTACTGAAAAACCCGCATTACACGAAATGCACAGTGTAGTACATAGTATATGAGTGAGTTGCACTGAAAAACTTAGAATATAAGAAACGCACAGTGTAGTACATATATATGAGTGAGTTGCACTGAAAAACTTAGAATATAAGAAACGCATAGTGTAGTACATAGTATATGAGTGAGTTGCACTGAGAAACTTAGAATATAAGAAACGCACAGTGTAGTACATAGTATATGAGTGAGTTGCACTGAAAAACTTAGAATATAAGAAACACACATTGTAGTACATAGTATATGAGTGAGTTGCACTGAAAATCTTAGAATATAAGAAACGCACAGTGTAGTACATAGTATATGAGTGAGTTGCACTGAAAAACTTAGAATTTAAGAAACGCACAGTGTAGTACATAGTATATGAGTGAGTTGCACTGAAAAACTTAGAATATAAGAAACGCACAGTGTAGTACATAGTATATGAGTGAGTTGCACTGAAAAACTTAGAATTTAAGAAACGCACAGTGTAGTACATAGTATATGAGTGAGTTGCACTGAAAAACTTAGAATATAAGAAACGCACAGTGTAGTACATAGTATATGAGTGAGTTGCACTGAAAAACTTAGAATATAAGAAACGCACAGTGTAGTACATAGTATATGAGTGAGTTGCATTGAAAAACTTAGAATATAAGAAACGCACAGTGTAGTACATAGTATATGAGTGAGTTGCACTGAAAAACTTAGAATATAAGAAACGCACAGTGTAGTACATAGTATATGAGTGAGTTGCACTGAAAAACTTAGAATTTACTGAAAAACCCGCATTACACGAAATGCACAGTGTAGTACATAGTATATGAGTGAGTTGCACTGAAAAACTTAGAATATAAGAAACGCACAGTGTAGTACATGGTATATGAGTGAGTTGCACTGAAAAACTTAGAATATAAGAAACGCACAGTGTAGTACATAGTATATGAGTGAGTTGCACTGAAAAACTTAGAATATAAGAAACGCACAGTGTAGTACATAGTATATGAGTGAGTTGCACTGAAAAACTTAGAATATAAGAAACGCACATATAGTACATAGTATATGAATGAGTTGCACTGAAAAACTTAGAATTTACTGAAAAAATCGCATTACACGAAATGCACAGTGTAGTACATAGTATATGAGTGAGTTGCACTGAAAAACTTAGAATATAAGAAACGCACAGTGTAGTACATAGTATATGAGTGAGTTGCACTGAAAAACTTAGAATATAAGAAACGCACAGTGTAGTACATAGTATATGAGTGAGTTGCACAGAAAAACTTAGAATATAAGAAACGCACAGTGTAGTACATAGTATATGAGTGAGTTGCACTGAAAAACTTAGAATTTAAGAAACGCACAGTGTAGTACATAGTATATGAGTGAGTTGCACTGAAAAACTTAGGATATAAGAAACGCACAGTGTAGTACATAGTATATGAGTGAGTTGCACTGAAAAACTTAGGATATAAGAAACGCACAGTGTAGTACATAGTATATGAGTGAGTTGCACTGAAAAACTTAGAATATAAGAAACGCACAGTGTAGTACATAGTATATGAGTGAGTTGCACTGAAAAACTTAGAATATAAGATACGCACAGTGTAGTACATAGTATATGAGTGAATTGCACTGAAAAACTTAGAATATAAGAAACGCACAGTGTAGTACATAGTATATGAGTGAGTTGCACTGAAAAACTTAGAATATAAGAAACGCACATTGTAGTACATGGTGTATGAGTGAGTTGCACTGAAAAACTTAGAATATAAGAAACGCACAGTGTAGTACATAGTATATGAGTGAGTTGCACTGAAAAACTTAGAATTTAAGAAACGCACAGTGTAGTACATAGTATATGAGTGAGTTGCACTGAAAAACTTAGAATATAAGAAACGCACAGTGTAGTACATAGTATATGAGTGAGTTGCACTGAAAAACTTAGAATATAAGAAACGCACATATAGTACATAGTATATGAATGAGTTGCACTGAAAAACTTAGAATTTACTGAAAAAATCGCATTACACGAAATGCACAGTGTAGTACATAGTATATGAGTGAGTTGCACTGAAAAACTTAGAATATAAGAAACGCACAGTGTAGTACATAGTATATGAGTGAGTTGCACTGAAAAACTTAGAATATAAGAAACGCACAGTGTAGTACATAGTATATGAGTGAGTTGCACTGAAAAACTTAGAATATAAGAAACGCACAGTGTAGTACATAATATATGAGTGAGTTGCACTGAAAAACTTAGAATTTAAGAAACGCACAGTGTAGTACATAGTATATGAGTGAGTTGCACTGAAAAACTTAGAATATAAGAAACGCACAGTGTAGTACATAGTATATGAGCGAGTTGCAGTGAAAAACTTAGAATATAAGAAACGCACAGTGTAGTACATAGTATATGAGTAAGTTGCACTGAAAAACTTAGAATATAAGAAACGCACAGTGTAGTACATAGTATATGAGTGAGTTGCACTGAAAAACTTAGAATTTAAGAAACGCACAGTGTAGTACATAGTATATGAGTGAGTTGCACTGAAAAACTTAGAATATAAGAAACGCACAGTGTAGTACATAGTATATGAGTGAGTTGCACTGAAAAACTTAGGATATAAGAAACGCACAGTGTAGTACATAGTATATGAGTGAGTTGCACTGAAAAACTTAGAATATAAGAAACGCACAGTGTAGTACATAGTATATGAGTGAGTTGCACTGAAAAACTTAGAATATAAGAAACGCACAGTGTAGTACATAGTATATGAGTGAATTGCACTGAAAAACTTAGAATATAAGAAACGCACAGTGTAGTACATAGTATATGAGTGAGTTGCACTGAAAAACTTAGAATATAAGAAACGCACATTGTAGTACATGGTGTATGAGTGAGTTGCACTGAAAAACTTAGAATATAAGAAACGCACAGTGTAGTACATAGTATATGAGTGAGTTGCACTGAAAAACTTAGAATTTAAGAAACGCACAGTGTAGTACATAGTATATGAGTGAGTTGCACTGAAAAACTTAGAATATAAGAAACGCCCAGTGTAGTACATAGTATATGAGTGAGTTGCACTGAAAAACTTAGAATATAAGAAACGCACATATAGTACATAGTATATGAATGAGTTGCACTGAAAAACTTAGAATTTACTGAAAAAATCGCATTACACGAAATGCACAGTGTAGTACATAGTATATGAGTGAGTTGCACTGAAAAACTTAGAATATAAGAAACGCACAGTGTAGTACATAGTATATGAGTGAGTTGCACTGAAAAACTTAGAATATAAGAAACGCACAGAGTAGTACATAGTATATGAGTGAGTTGCACTGAAAAACTTAGAATATAAGAAACGCACAGTGTAGTACATAATATATGAGTGAGTTGCACTGAAAAACTTAGAATTTAAGAAACGCACAGTGTAGTACATAGTATATGAGTGAGTTGCACTGAAAAACTTAGAATATAAGAAACGCACAGTGTAGTACATAGTATATGAGCGAGTTGCACTGAAAAACTTAGAATATAAGAAACGCACAGTGTAGTACATAGTATATGAGTAAGTTGCACTGAAAAACTTAGAATATAAGAAACGCACAGTGTAGTACATAGTATATGAGTGAGTTGCACTGAAAAACTTAGAATATAAGAAACGCACAGTGTAGTACATAGTATATGAGTGAGTTGCACTGAAAAACTTAGAATTTACTGAAAAACCCGCATTACACGAAATGCACAGTGTAGCACATAGTATATGAGTGAGTTGCACTGAAAAACTTAGAATATAAGAAACGCACAGTGTAGTACATAGTATATGAGTGAGTTGCACTGAAAAACTTAGAATATAAGAAACGCACAGTGTAGTACATATTATATGAGTGAGTTGCACTGAAAAACTTAGAATTTACTGAAAAACCCGCATTACACGAAATGCACAGTGTAGCACATAGTATATGAGTGAGTTGCACTGAAAAACTTAGAATATAAGAAACGCACAGTGTAGTACATAGTATATGAGTGAGTTGCACTGAAAAACTTAGAATATAAGAAACGCACAGTGTAGTACATAGTATATGAGTGAGTTGCACTGAAAAACTTAGAATATAAGAAACGCACAGTGTAGTACATAGTATATGAGTGAGTTGCACTGAAAAACTTAGAATTTACTGAAAAACCCGCATTACACGAAATGCACAGTGTAGTACATAGTATATGAGTGAGTTGCACTGAAAAACTTAGAATATAAGAAACGCACAGTGTAGTACATAGTATATGAGTGAGTTAAACTGAAAAAGTTAGAATATAAGAAACGCATAGTGTAGTACATAGTATATGAGTGAGTTGCACTGAAAAACTTAGAATATAAGAAACGCACAGTGTAGTACATAGTATATGAGTGAGTTGCACTGAAAAACTTAGAATATAAGAAACGCACAGTGTAGTACATAGTATATGAGTGAGTTGCACTGAAAAACTTAGAATTTAAGAAACGCACAGTGTAGTACATAGTATATGAGTGAGTTGCACTGAAAAACTTAGAATATAAGAAACGCACAGTATAGTACATAGTATATGAGTGAGTTGCACTCAAAAACTTAGAATATAAGAAACGCACAGTGTAGTACATAGTATATGAGTGAGTTGCACTGAAAAACTTAGAATTTACTGAAAAACCCGCATTACACGAAATGCACAGTGTAGTACATAGTATATGAGTGAGTTGCACTGAAAAACTTAGAATATAAGAAACGCACAGTGTAGTACATAGTATATGAGTGAGTTGCACTGAAAAACTTAGAATATAAGAAACGCACAGTGTAGTACATAGTATATGAGTGAGTTGCACTGAAAAACTTAGAATTTAAGAAACGCACAGTGTAGTACATAGTATACGAGTGATTTGCACTGAAAAACTTAGAATATAAGAAACGCACAGTGTAGTACATAGTATATGAGCGAGTTGCACTGAAAAACTTAGAATATAAGAAACGCACAGTGTAGTACATAGTATATGAGTGAGTTGCACTGAAAAACTTAGAATATAAGAAACGCACAGTGTAGTACATAGTATATGAGTGAGTTGCACTGAAAAACTTAGAATATAAGAAACGCACAGTGTAGTACATAGTATATGAGTGAGTTGCACTGAAAAACTTAGAATATAAGAAACGCACAGTGTAGTACATAGTATATGAGTGAATTGCACTGAAAAACTTAGAATATAAGAAACGCACAGTGTAGTACATAGTATATGAGTGAGTTGCACTGAAAAACTTAGAATATAAGAAACGCACATTGTAGTACATGGTGTATGAGTGAGTTGCACTGAAAAACTTAGAATATAAGAAACGCACAGTGTAGTACATAGTATATGAGTGAGTTGCACTGAAAAACTTAGAATTTAAGAAACGCACAGTGTAGTACATAGTATATGAGTGAGTTGCACTGAAAAACTTAGAATATAAGAAACGCACAGTGTAGTACATAGTATATGAGTGAGTTGCACTGAAAAACTTAGAATATAAGAAACGCACATATAGTACATAGTATATGAATGAGTTGCACTGAAAAACTTAGAATTTACTGAAAAAATCGCATTACACGAAATGCACAGTGTAGTACATAGTATATTAGTGAGTTGCACTGAAAAACTTAGAATATAAGAAACGCACAGTGTAGTACATAGTATATGAGTGAGTTGCACTGAAAAACTTAGAATATAAGAAACGCACAGTGTAGTACATAGTATATGAGTGAGTTGCACTGAAAAACTTAGAATATAAGAAACGCACAGTGTAGTACATAGTATATGAGTGAGTTGCACTGAAAAACTTAGAATTTAAGAAACGCACAGTGTAGTACATAGTATATGAGTGAGTTGCACTGAAAAACTTAGAATATAAGAAACGCACAGTGTAGTACATAGTATATGAGCGAGTTGCACTGAAAAACTTAGAATATAAGAAACGCACAGTGTAGTACATAGTATATGAGTGAGTTGCACTGAAAAACTTAGAATATAAGAAACGCACAGTGTAGTACATAGTATATGAGTGAGTTGACTGAAAAACTTAGAATATAAGAAACGCACAGTGTAGTACATAGTATATGAGTGAGTTGCACTGAAAAACTTAGAATTTACTGAAAAACCCGCATTACACGAAATGCACAGTGTAGTACATAGTATATGAGTGAGTTGCACTGAAAAACTTAGAATATAAGAAACGCACAGTGTAGTACATAGTATATGAGTGAGTTGCACTGAAAAACTTAGAATATAAGAAACGCACAGTGTAGTACATAGTATATGAGTGAGTTGCACTGAAAAACTTAGAATTTAAGAAACGCACAGTGTAGTACATAGTATATGAGTGAGTTGCACTGAAAAACTTAGAATATAAGAAACGCACAGTGTAGTACATAGTATATGAGCGAGTTGCACTGAAAAACTTAGAATATAAGAAACGCACAGTGTAGTACATAGTATATGAGTGAGTTGCACTGAAAAACTTAGAATATAAGAAACGCACAGTGTAGTACATAGTATATGAGTGAGTTGACTGAAAAACTTAGAATATAAGAAACGCACAGTGTAGTACATAGTATATGAGTGAGTTGCACTGAAAAACTTAGAATATAAGAAACGCACAGTGTAGTACATAGTATATGAGTAAGTTGCACTGAAAAACTTAGAATATAAGAAACGCACAGTGTAGTACATAGTATATGAGTGAGTTGCACTGAAAAACTTAGAATATAAGAAACGCACAGTGTAGTACATAGTATATGAGTGAGTTGCACTGAAAAACTTAGAATTTACTGAAAAACCCGCATTACACGAAATGCACAGTGTAGCACATAGTATATGAGTGAGTTGCACTGAAAAACTTAGAATATAAGAAACGCACAGTGTAGTACATAGTATATGAGTGAGTTGCACTGAAAAACTTAGAATATAAGAAACGCACAGTGTAGTATATAGTATATGAGTGAGTTGCACTGAAAAACTTAGAATTTACTGAAAAACCCGCATTACACGAAATGCACAGTGTAGCACATAGTATATGAGTGAGTTGCACTGAAAAACTTAGAATATAAGAAACGCACACTGTAGTACATAGTATATGAGTGAGTTGCACTGAAAAACTTAGAATATAAGAAACGCACAGTGTAGTACATAGTATATGAGTGAGTTGCACTGAAAAACTTAGAATATAAGATACGCACAGTGTAGTACATAGTATATGAGTGAGTTGCACTGAAAAACTTAGAATTTACTGAAAAACCCGCATTACACGAAATGCACAGTGTAGTACATAGTATATGAGTGAGTTGCACTGAAAAACTTAGAATATAAGAAACGCACAGTGTAGTACATAGTATATGAGTGAGTTGCACTGAAAAACTTAGAATATAAGAAACGCACAGTGTAGTACATAGTATATGAGTGAGTTGCACTGAAAAACTTAGAATATAAGAAACGCACAGTGTAGTACATAGTATATGAGTGAGTTGCACTGAAAAACTTAGAATATAAGAAACGCACATATAGTACATAGTATATGAATGAGTTGCACTGAAAAACTTAGAATTTACTGAAAAAATCGCATTACACGAAATGCACAGTGTAGTACATAGTATATGAGTGAGTTGCACTGAAAAACTAAGAATATAAGAAACGCACAGTGTAGTACATAGTATATGAGTGAGTTGCACTGAAAAACTTAGAATATAAGAAACGCACAGTGTAGTACATAGTATATGAGTGAGTTGCACTGAAAAACTTAGAATATAAGAAACGCACAGTGTAGTACATAGTATATGAGTGAGTTGCACTGAAAAACTTAGAATTTAAGAAACGCACAGTGTAGTACATAGTATATGAGTGAGTTGCACTGAAAAACTTAGAATATAAGAAACGCACAGTGTAGTACATAGTATATGAGCGAGTTGCACTGAAAAACTTAGAATATAAGAAACACACAGTGTAGTACATAGTATATGAGCGAGTTGCACTGAAAAACTTAGAATATAAGAAACGCACAGTGTAGTACATAGTATATGAGTGAGTTGCACTGAAAAACTTAGAATATAAGAAACGCACAGTGTAGTACATAGTATATGAGTGAGTTGCACTGAAAAACTTAGAATTTACTGAAAAACCCGCATTACACGAAATGCACAGTGTAGCACATAGTATATGAGTGAGTTGCACTGAAAAACTTAGAATATAAGAAACGCACAGTGTAGTACATAGTATATGAGTGAGTTGCACTGAAAAACTTAGAATATAAGAAACGCACAGTGTAGTACATAGTATATGAGTGAGTTGCACTGAAAAACTTAGAATATAAGAAACGCACAGTGTAGTACATAGTATATGAGTGAGTTGCACTGAAAAACTTAGAATATAAGAAACGCACAGTGTAGTACATAGTATATGAGTGAGTTGCACTGAAAAACTTAGAATATAAGAAACGCACAGTGTAGTACATAGTATATGAGTGAGTTGCACTGAAAAACTTAGAATTTACTGAAAAACCCGCATTACACGAAATGCACAGTGTAGTACATTGTATATGAGTGAGTTGCACTGAAAAACTTAGAATATAAGAAACGCACAGTGTAGTACATAGTATATGAGTGAGTTGCACTGAAAAACTTAGAATTTAAGAAACGCACAGTGTAGTACATAGTATATGAGTGAGTTGCACTGAAAAACTTAGAATATAAGAAACGCACATATAGTACATAGTATATATATGAGTTGCACTGAAAAACTTAGAATTTACTGAAAAACCCGCATTACACGAAATGCACAGTGGAGTACATAGTATATGTGTGTTGCACTGAAAAACTTAGAATATAAGAAACGCACAGTGTAGTACATAGTATATGAGTGAGTTGCACTGAAAAACTTAGAATATAAGAAACGCACAGTGTAGTACATAATATATGAGTGAGTTGCACTGAAAAACTTAGAATATAAGAAACGCACAGTGTAGTACATAGTATATGAGTGAGTTGCACTGAAAAACTTAGAATATAAGAAACGCACAGTGTAGTACATAGTATATGAGTGAGTTGCACTGAAAAACTTAGAATATAAGAAACGCACAGTGTAGTACATAGTATATGAGTGAGTTGCACTGAAAAACTTAGAATTTAAGAAACGCACAGTGTAGTACATAGTATATGAGTGAGTTGCACTGAAAAACTTAGAATATAAGAAACGCACAGTGTAGTACATAGTATATGAGCGAGTTGCACTGAAAAACTTAGAATATAAGAAACGCACAGTGTAGTACATAGTATATGAGTGAGTTGCACTGAAAAACTTAGAATATAAGAAACGCGCAGTGTAGTACATAGTATATGAGTGAGTTGCACTGAAAAACTTAGAATTTACTGAAAAACCCGCATTACACGAAATGCACAGTGTAGTACATAGTATATGAGTGAGTTGCACTGAAAAACTTAGAATATAAGAAACGCACAGTGTAGTACATATATATGAGTGAGTTGCACTGAAAAACTTAGAATATAAGAAACGCATAGTGTAGTACATAGTATATGAGTGAGTTGCACTGAGAAACTTAGAATATAAGAAACGCACAGTGTAGTACATAGTATATGAGTGAGTTGCACTGAAAAACTTAGAATATAAGAAGCGCACATTGTAGTACATAGTATATGAGTGAGTTGCACTGAAAATCTTAGAATATAAGAAACGCACAGTGTAGTACATAGTATATGAGTGAGTTGCACTGAAAAACTTAGAATTTAAGAAACGCACAGTGTAGTACATAGTATATGAGTGAGTTGCACTGAAAAACTTAGAATATAAGAAACGCACAGTGTAGTACATAGTATATGAGTGAGTTGCACTGAAAAACTTAGAATATAAGAAACGCACAGTGTAGTACATAGTATATGAGTGAGTTGCACTGAAAAACTTAGAATTTACTGAAAAACCCGCATTACACGAAATGCACAGTGTAGTACATAGTATATGAGTGAGTTGCACTGAAAAACTTAGAATATAAGAAACGCACAGTGTAGTACATAGTATATGAGTGAGTTGCACTGAAAAACTTAGAATATAAGAAACGCACAGTGTAGTACATAGTATATGAGTGAGTTGCACTGAAAAACTTAGAATATAAGAAACGCACAGTGTAGTACATAGTATATGAGTGAGTTGCACTGAAAAACTTAGAATATAAGAAACGCACAGTGTAGTACATAGTATATGAGTGAGTTGCACTGAAAAACTTAGAATTTACTGAAAAACCCGCATTACACGAAATGCACAGTGTAGTACATTGTATATGAGTGAGTTGCACTGAAAAACTTAGAATATAAGAAACGCACAGTGTAGTACATAGTATATGAGTGAGTTGCACTGAAAAACTTAGAATTTAAGAAACGCACAGTGTAGTACATAGTATATGAGTGAGTTGCACTGAAAAACTTAGAATATAAGAAACGCACATATAGTACATAGTATATATATGAGTTGCACTGAAAAACTTAGAATTTACTGAAAAACCCGCATTACACGAAATGCACAGTGGAGTACATAGTATATGAGTGAGTTGCACTGAAAAACTTAGAATATAAGAAACGCACAGTGTAGTACATAGTATATGAGTGAGTTGCACTGAAAAACTTAGAATATAAGAAACGCACAGTGTAGTACATAATATATGAGTGAGTTGCACTGAAAAACTTAGAATATAAGAAACGCACAGTGTAGTACATAGTATATGAGTGAGTTGCACTGAAAAACTTAGAATATAAGAAACGCACAGTGTAGTACATAGTATATGAGTGAGTTGCACTGAAAAACTTAGAATATAAGAAACGCACAGTGTAGTACATAGTATATGAGTGAGTTGCACTGAAAAACTTAGAATTTAAGAAACGCACAGTGTAGTACATAGTATATGAGTGAGTTGCACTGAAAAACTTAGAATATAAGAAACGCACAGTGTAGTACATAGTATATGAGCGAGTTGCACTGAAAAACTTAGAATATAAGAAACGCACAGTGTAGTACATAGTATATGAGTGAGTTGCACTGAAAAACTTAGAATATAAGAAACGCACAGTGTAGTACATAGTATATGAGTGAGTTGCACTGAAAAACTTAGAATTTACTGAAAAACCCGCATTACACGAAATGCACAGTGTAGTACATAGTATATGAGTGAGTTGCACTGAAAAACTTAGAATATAAGAAACGCACAGTGTAGTACATATATATGAGTGAGTTGCACTGAAAAACTTAGAATATAAGAAACGCACAGTGTAGTACATAGTATATGAGTGAGTTGCACTGAAAAACTTAGAATATAAGAAGCGCACATTGTAGTACATAGTATATGAGTGAGTTGCACTGAAAATCTTAGAATATAAGAAACGCACAGTGTAGTACATAGTATATGAGTGAGTTGCACTGAAAAACTTAGAATTTAAGAAACGCACAGTGTAGTACATAGTATATGAGTGAGTTGCACTGAAAAACTTAGAATATAAGAAACGCACAGTGTAGTACATAGTATATGAGTGAGTTGCACTGAAAAACTTAGAATTTAAGAAACGCACAGTGTAGTACATAGTATATGAGTGAGTTGCACTGAAAAACTTAGAATATAAGAAACGCACAGTGTAGTACATAGTATATGAGTGAGTTGCACTGAAAAACTTAGAATATAAGAAACGCACAGTGTAGTACATAGTATATGAGTGAGTTGCACTGAAAAACTTAGAATATAAGAAACGCACAGTGTAGTACATAGTATATGAGTGAGTTGCACTGAAAAACTTAGAATATAAGATACGCACAGTGTAGTACATAGTATATGAGTGAGTTGCACTGAAAAACTTAGAATTTACTGAAAAACCCGCATTACACGAAATGCACAGTGTAGTACATAGTATATGAGTGAGTTGCACTGAAAAACTTAGAATATAAGAAACGCACAGTGTAGTACATAGTATATGAGTGAGTTGCACTGAAAAACTTAGAATATAAGAAACGCACAGTGTAGTACATAGTATATGAGTGAGTTGCACTGAAAAACTTAGAATATAAGAAACGCACAGTGTAGTACATAGTATATGAGTGAGTTGCACTGAAAAACTTAGAATATAAGAAACGCACATATAGTACATAGTATATGAATGAGTTGCACTGAAAAACTTAGAATTTACTGAAAAAATCGCATTACACGAAATGCACAGTGTAGTACATAGTATATGAGTGAGTTGCACTGAAAAACTAAGAATATAAGAAACGCACAGTGTAGTACATAGTATATGAGTGAGTTGCACTGAAAAACTTAGAATATAAGAAACGCACAGTGTAGTACATAGTATATGAGTGAGTTGCACTGAAAAACTTAGAATATAAGAAACGCACAGTGTAGTACATAGTATATGAGTGAGTTGCACTGAAAAACTTAGAATTTAAGAAACGCACAGTGTAGTACATAGTATATGAGTGAGTTGCACTGAAAAACTTAGAATATAAGAAACGCACAGTGTAGTACATAGTATATGAGCGAGTTGCACTGAAAAACTTAGAATATAAGAAACGCACAGTGTAGTACATAGTATATGAGCGAGTTGCACTGAAAAACTTAGAATATAAGAAACGCACAGTGTAGTACATAGTATATGAGTGAGTTGCACTGAAAAACTTAGAATATAAGAAACGCACAGTGTAGTACATAGTATATGAGTGAGTTGCACTGAAAAACTTAGAATTTACTGAAAAACCCGCATTACACGAAATGCACAGTGTAGCACATAGTATATGAGTGAGTTGCACTGAAAAACTTAGAATATAAGAAACGCACAGTGTAGTACATAGTATATGAGTGAGTTGCACTGAAAAACTTAGAATATAAGAAACGCACAGTGTAGTACATAGTATATGAGTGAGTTGCACTGAAAAACTTAGAATATAAGAAACGCACAGTGTAGTACATAGTATATGAGTGAGTTGCACTGAAAAACTTAGAATATAAGAAACGCACAGTGTAGTACATAGTATATGAGTGAGTTGCACTGAAAAACTTAGAATATAAGAAACGCACAGTGTAGTACATAGTATATGAGTGAGTTGCACTGAAAAACTTAGAATTTACTGAAAAACCCGCATTACACGAAATGCACAGTGTAGTACATTGTATATGAGTGAGTTGCACTGAAAAACTTAGAATATAAGAAACGCACAGTGTAGTACATAGTATATGAGTGAGTTGCACTGAAAAACTTAGAATTTAAGAAACGCACAGTGTAGTACATAGTATATGAGTGAGTTGCACTGAAAAACTTAGAATATAAGAAACGCACATATAGTACATAGTATATATATGAGTTGCACTGAAAAACTTAGAATTTACTGAAAAACCCGCATTACACGAAATGCACAGTGGAGTACATAGTATATGTGTGTTGCACTGAAAAACTTAGAATATAAGAAACGCACAGTGTAGTACATAGTATATGAGTGAGTTGCACTGAAAAACTTAGAATATAAGAAACGCACAGTGTAGTACATAATATATGAGTGAGTTGCACTGAAAAACTTAGAATATAAGAAACGCACAGTGTAGTACATAGTATATGAGTGAGTTGCACTGAAAAACTTAGAATATAAGAAACGCACAGTGTAGTACATAGTATATGAGTGAGTTGCACTGAAAAACTTAGAATATAAGAAACGCACAGTGTAGTACATAGTATATGAGTGAGTTGCACTGAAAAACTTAGAATTTAAGAAACGCACAGTGTAGTACATAGTATATGAGTGAGTTGCACTGAAAAACTTAGAATATAAGAAACGCACAGTGTAGTACATAGTATATGAGCGAGTTGCACTGAAAAACTTAGAATATAAGAAACGCACAGTGTAGTACATAGTATATGAGTGAGTTGCACTGAAAAACTTAGAATATAAGAAACGCGCAGTGTAGTACATAGTATATGAGTGAGTTGCACTGAAAAACTTAGAATTTACTGAAAAACCCGCATTACACGAAATGCACAGTGTAGTACATAGTATATGAGTGAGTTGCACTGAAAAACTTAGAATATAAGAAACGCACAGTGTAGTACATATATATGAGTGAGTTGCACTGAAAAACTTAGAATATAAGAAACGCATAGTGTAGTACATAGTATATGAGTGAGTTGCACTGAGAAACTTAGAATATAAGAAACGCACAGTGTAGTACATAGTATATGAGTGAGTTGCACTGAAAAACTTAGAATATAAGAAGCGCACATTGTAGTACATAGTATATGAGTGAGTTGCACTGAAAATCTTAGAATATAAGAAACGCACAGTGTAGTACATAGTATATGAGTGAGTTGCACTGAAAAACTTAGAATTTAAGAAACGCACAGTGTAGTACATAGTATATGAGTGAGTTGCACTGAAAAACTTAGAATATAAGAAACGCACAGTGTAGTACATAGTATATGAGTGAGTTGCACTGAAAAACTTAGAATTTAAGAAACGCACAGTGTAGTACATAGTATATGAGTGAGTTGCACTGAAAAACTTAGAATATAAGAAACGCACAGTGTAGTACATAGTATATGAGTGAGTTGCACTGAAAAACTTAGAATATAAGAAACGCACAGTGTAGTACATAGTATATGAGTGAGTTGCATTGAAAAACTTAGAATATAAGAAACGCACAGTGTAGTACATAGTATATGAGTGAGTTGCACTGAAAAACTTAGAATATAAGAAACGCACAGTGTAGTACATAGTATATGAGTGAGTTGCACTGAAAAACTTAGAATTTACTGAAAAACCCGCATTACACGAAATGCACAGTGTAGTACATAGTATATGAGTGAGTTGCACTGAAAAACTTAGAATATAAGAAACGCACAGTGTAGTACATAGTATATGAGTGAGTTGCACTGAAAAACTTAGAATATAAGAAACGCACAGTGTAGTACATAGTATATGAGTGAGTTGCACTGAAAAACTTAGAATATAAGAAACGCACAGTGTAGTACATAGTATATGAGTGAGTTGCACTGAAAAACTTAGAATATAAGAAACGCACAGTGTAGTACATAGTATATGAGTGAGTTGCACTGAAAAACTTAGAATTTACTGAAAAACCCGCATTACACGAAATGCACAGTGTAGTACATTGTATATGAGTGAGTTGCACTGAAAAACTTAGAATATAAGAAACGCACAGTGTAGTACATAGTATATGAGTGAGTTGCACTGAAAAACTTAGAATTTAAGAAACGCACAGTGTAGTACATAGTATATGAGTGAGTTGCACTGAAAAACTTAGAATATAAGAAACGCACATATAGTACATAGTATATATATGAGTTGCACTGAAAAACTTAGAATTTACTGAAAAACCCGCATTACACGAAATGCACAGTGGAGTACATAGTATATGAGTGAGTTGCACTGAAAAACTTAGAATATAAGAAACGCACAGTGTAGTACATAGTATATGAGTGAGTTGCACTGAAAAACTTAGAATATAAGAAACGCACAGTGTAGTACATAATATATGAGTGAGTTGCACTGAAAAACTTAGAATATAAGAAACGCACAGTGTAGTACATAGTATATGAGTGAGTTGCACTGAAAAACTTAGAATATAAGAAACGCACAGTGTAGTACATAGTATATGAGTGAGTTGCACTGAAAAACTTAGAATATAAGAAACGCACAGTGTAGTACATAGTATATGAGTGAGTTGCACTGAAAAACTTAGAATTTAAGAAACGCACAGTGTAGTACATAGTATATGAGTGAGTTGCACTGAAAAACTTAGAATATAAGAAACGCACAGTGTAGTACATAGTATATGAGCGAGTTGCACTGAAAAACTTAGAATATAAGAAACGCACAGTGTAGTACATAGTATATGAGTGAGTTGCACTGAAAAACTTAGAATATAAGAAACGCACAGTGTAGTACATAGTATATGAGTGAGTTGCACTGAAAAACTTAGAATTTACTGAAAAACCCGCATTACACGAAATGCACAGTGTAGTACATAGTATATGAGTGAGTTGCACTGAAAAACTTAGAATATAAGAAACGCACAGTGTAGTACATATATATGAGTGAGTTGCACTGAAAAACTTAGAATATAAGAAACGCACAGTGTAGTACATAGTATATGAGTGAGTTGCACTGAAAAACTTAGAATATAAGAAGCGCACATTGTAGTACATAGTATATGAGTGAGTTGCACTGAAAATCTTAGAATATAAGAAACGCACAGTGTAGTACATAGTATATGAGTGAGTTGCACTGAAAAACTTAGAATTTAAGAAACGCACAGTGTAGTACATAGTATATGAGTGAGTTGCACTGAAAAACTTAGAATATAAGAAACGCACAGTGTAGTACATAGTATATGAGTGAGTTGCACTGAAAAACTTAGAATTTAAGAAACGCACAGTGTAGTACATAGTATATGAGTGAGTTGCACTGAAAAACTTAGAATATAAGAAACGCACAGTGTAGTACATAGTATATGAGTGAGTTGCACTGAAAAACTTAGAATATAAGAAACGCACAGTGTAGTACATAGTATATGAGTGAGTTGCATTGAAAAACTTAGAATATAAGAAACGCACAGTGTAGTACATAGTATATGAGTGAGTTGCACTGAAAAACTTAGAATATAAGAAACGCACAGTGTAGTACATAGTATATGAGTGAGTTGCACTGAAAAACTTAGAATTTACTGAAAAACCCGCATTACACGAAATGCACAGTGTAGTACATAGTATATGAGTGAGTTGCACTGAAAAATTTAGAATATAAGAAACGCACAGTGTAGTACATGGTATATGAGTGAGTTGCACTGAAAAACTTAGAATATAAGAAACGCACAGTGTAGTACATAGTATATGAGTGAGTTGCACTGAAAAACTTAGAATATAAGAAACGCACAGTGTAGTACATAGTATATGAGTGAGTTGCACTGAAAAACTTAGAATATAAGAAACGCACAGTGTAGTACATAGTATATGAGTGAGTTGCACTGAAAAACTTAGAATATAAGAAACGCACATATAGTACATAGTATATGAATGAGTTGCACTGAAAAACTTAGAATTTACTGAAAAAATCGCATTACACGAAATGCACAGTGTAGTACATAGTATATGAGTGAGTTGCACTGAAAAACTTAGAATATAAGAAACGCACAGTGTAGTACATAGTATATGAGTGAGTTGCACTGAAAAACTTAGAATATAAGAAACGCACAGTGTAGTACATAGTATATGAGTGAGTTGCACAGAAAAACTTAGAATATAAGAAACGCACAGTGTAGTACATAGTATATGAGTGAGTTGCACTGAAAAACTTAGAATTTAAGAAACGCACAGTGTAGTACATAGTATATGAGTGAGTTGCACTGAAAAACTTAGAATATAAGAAACGCACAGTGTAGTACATAGTATATGAGTGAGTTGCACTGAAAAACTTAGAATATAAGAAACGCACAGTGTAGTACATAGTATATGAGTGAGTTGCACTGAAAAACTTAGAATATAAGAAACGCACAGTGTAGTACATAGTATATGAGTGAGTTGCACTGAAAAACTTAGAATATAAGAAACGCACAGTGTAGTACATAGTATAAGAGTGAATTGCACTGAAAAACTTAGAATATAAGAAACGCACAGTGTAGTACATAGTATATGAGTGAGTTGCACTGAAAAACTTAGAATATAAGAAACGCACATTGTAGTACATGGTGTATGAGTGAGTTGCACTGAAAAACTTAGAATATAAGAAACGCACAGTGTAGTACATAGTATATGAGTGAGTTGCACTGAAAAACTTAGAATTTAAGAAACGCACAGTGTAGTACATAGTATATGAGTGAGTTGCACTGAAAAACTTAGAATATAAGAAACGCACAGTGTAGTACATAGTATATGAGTGAGTTGCACTGAAAAACTTAGAATATAAGAAACGCACATATAGTACATAGTATATGAATGAGTTGCACTGAAAAACTTAGAATTTACTGAAAAAATCGCATTACACGAAATGCACAGTGTAGTACATAGTATATGAGTGAGTTGCACTGAAAAACTTAGAATATAAGAAACGCACAGTGTAGTACATAGTATATGAGTGAGTTGCACTGAAAAACTTAGAATATAAGAAACGCACAGTGTAGTACATAGTATATGAGTGAGTTGCACTGAAAAACTTAGAATATAAGAAACGCACAGTGTAGTACATAATATATGAGTGAGTTGCACTGAAAAACTTAGAATTTAAGAAACGCACACTGTAGTACATAGTATATGAGTGAGTTGCACTGAAAAACTTAGAATATAAGAAACGCACAGTGTAGTACATAGTATATGAGCGAGTTGCACTGAAAAACTTAGAATATAAGAAACGCACAGTGTAGTACATAGTATATGAGTAAGTTGCACTGAAAAACTTAGAATATAAGAAACGCACAGTGTAGTACATAGTATATGAGTGAGTTGCACTGAAAAACTTAGAATATAAGAAACGCACAGTGTAGTACATAGTATATGAGTGAGTTGCACTGAAAAACTTAGAATTTACTGAAAAACCCGCATTACACGAAATGCACAGTGTAGCACATAGTATATGAGTGAGTTGCACTGAAAAACTTAGAATATAAGAAACGCACAGTGTAGTACATAGTATATGAGTGAGTTGCACTGAAAAACTTAGAATATAAGAAACGCACAGTGTAGTACATAGTATATGAGTGAGTTGCACTGAAAAACTTAGAATTTACTGAAAAACCCGCATTACACGAAATGCACAGTGTAGCACATAGTATATGAGTGAGTTGCACTGAAAAACTTAGAATATAAGAAACGCACAGTGTAGTACATAGTATATGAGTGAGTTGCACTGAAAAACTTAGAATATAAGAAACGCACAGTGTAGTACATAGTATATGAGTGAGTTGCACTGAAAAACTTAGAATATAAGAAACGCACAGTGTAGTACATAGTATATGAGTGAGTTGCACTGAAAAACTTAGAATTTACTGAAAAACCCGCATTACACGAAATGCACAGTGTAGTACATAGTATATGAGTGAGTTGCACTGAAAAACTTAGAATATAAGAAACGCACAGTGTAGTACATAGTATATGAGTGAGTTAAACTGAAAAACTTAGAATATAAGAAACGCATAGTGTAGTACATAGTATATGAGTGAGTTGCACTGAAAAACTTAGAATATAAGAAACGCACAGTGTAGTACATAGTATATGAGTGAGTTGCACTGAAAAACTTAGAATATAAGAAACGCACAGTGTAGTACATAGTATATGAGTGAGTTGCACTGAAAAACTTAGAATTTAAGAAACGCACAGTGTAGTACATAGTATATGAGTGAGTTGCACTGAAAAACTTAGAATATAAGAAACGCACAGTATAGTACATAGTATATGAGTGAGTTGCACTCAAAAACTTAGAATATAAGAAACGCACAGTGTAGTACATAGTATATGAGTGAGTTGCACTGAAAAACTTAGAATATAAGAAACGCACAGTGTAGTACATAGTATATGAGTGAGTTGCACAGAAAAACTTAGAATATAAGAAACGCACAGTGTAGTACATAGTATATGAGTGAGTTGCACTGAAAAACTTAGAATTTAAGAAACGCACAGTGTAGTACATAGTATATGAGTGAGTTGCACTGAAAAACTTAGAATATAAGAAACGCACAGTGTAGTACATAGTATATGAGTGAGTTGCACTGAAAAACTTAGAATATAAGAAACGCACAGTGTAGTGCATAGTATATGAGTGAGTTGCACTGAAAAACTTAGAATATAAGAAACGCACAGTGTAGTACATAGTATATGAGTGAGTTGCACTGAAAAACTTAGAATATAAGAAACGCACAGTGTAGTACATAGTATATGAGTGAATTGCACTGAAAAACTTAGAATATAAGAAACGCACAGTGTAGTACATAGTATATGAGTGAGTTGCACTGAAAAACTTAGAATATAAGAAACGCACATTGTAGTACATGGTGTATGAGTGAGTTGCACTGAAAAACTTAGAATATAAGAAACGCACAGTGTAGTACATAGTATATGAGTGAGTTGCACTGAAAAACTTAGAATTTAAGAAACGCACAGTGTAGTACATAGTATATGAGTGAGTTGCACTGAAAAACTTAGAATATAAGAAACGCACAGTGTAGTACATAGTATATGAGTGAGTTGCACTGAAAAACTTAGAATATAAGAAACGCACATATAGTACATAGTATATGAATGAGTTGCACTGAAAAACTTAGAATTTACTGAAAAAATCGCATTACACGAAATGCACAGTGTAGTACATAGTATATGAGTGAGTTGCACTGAAAAACTTAGAATATAAGAAACGCACAGTGTAGTACATAGTATATGAGTGAGTTGCACTGAAAAACTTAGAATATAAGAAACGCACAGTGTAGTACATAGTATATGAGTGAGTTGCACTGAAAAACTTAGAATATAAGAAACGCACAGTGTAGTACATAATATATGAGTGAGTTGCACTGAAAAACTTAGAATTTAAGAAACGCACAGTGTAGTACATAGTATATGAGTGAGTTGCACTGAAAAACTTAGAATATAAGAAACGCACAGTGTAGTACATAGTATATGAGCGAGTTGCACTGAAAAACTTAGAATATAAGAAACGCACAGTGTAGTACATAGTATATGAGTAAGTTGCACTGAAAAACTTAGAATATAAGAAACGCACAGTGTAGTACATAGTATATGAGTGAGTTGCACTGAAAAACTTAGAATATAAGAAACGCACAGTGTAGTACATAGTATATGAGTGAGTTGCACTGAAAAACTTAGAATTTACTGAAAAACCCGCATTACACGAAATGCACAGTGTAGCACATAGTATATGAGTGAGTTGCACTGAAAAACTTAGAATATAAGAAACGCACAGTGTAGTACATAGTATATGAGTGAGTTGCACTGAAAAACTTAGAATATAAGAAACGCACAGTGTAGTACATAGTATATGAGTGAGTTGCACTGAAAAACTTAGAATTTACTGAAAAACCCGCATTACACGAAATGCACAGTGTAGCACATAGTATATGAGTGAGTTGCACTGAAAAACTTAGAATATAAGAAACGCACAGTGTAGTACATAGTATATGAGTGAGTTGCACTGAAAAACTTAGAATATAAGAAACGCACAGTGTAGTACATAGTATATGAGTGAGTTGCACTGAAAAACTTAGAATATAAGAAACGCACAGTGTAGTACATAGTATATGAGTGAGTTGCACTGAAAAACTTAGAATTTACTGAAAAATCCGCATTACACGAAATGCACAGTGTAGTACATAGTATATGAGTGAGTTGCACTGAAAAACTTAGAATATAAGAAACGCACAGTGTAGTACATAGTATATGAGTGAGTTAAACTGAAAAACTTAGAATATAAGAAACGCATAGTGTAGTACATAGTATATGAGTGAGTTGCACTGAAAAACTTAGAATATAAGAAACGCACAGTGTAGTACATAGTATATGAGTGAGTTGCACTGAAAAACTTAGAATATAAGAAACGCACAGTGTAGTACATAGTATATGAGTGAGTTGCACTGAAAAACTTAGAATTTAAGAAACGCACAGTGTAGTACATAGTATATGAGTGAGTTGCACTGAAAAACTTAGAATATAAGAAACGCACAGTATAGTACATAGTATATGAGTGAGTTCCACTCAAAAACTTAGAATATAAGAAACGCACAGTGTAGTACATAGTATATGAGTGAGTTGCACTGAAAAACTTAGAATATAAGAAACGCACAGTGTAGTACATAGTATATGAGTGAGTTGCACTGAAAAACTTAGAATATAAGAAACGCACATATAGTACATAGTGTATGAATGAGTTGCACTGAAAAACTTAGAATTTACTGAAAAACCCGCATTACACGAAATGCACAGTGTAGTACATAGTATATGAGTGAGTTGCACTGAAAAACTTAGAATTTACTGAAAAACCCGCATTACACGAAATGCACAGTGTAGTACATAGTATATGAGTGAGTTGCACTGAAAAACTTAGAATATAAGAAACGCACAGTGTAGTACATAGTATATGAGTGAGTTGCACTGAAAAACTTAGAATATAAGAAACGCACAGTGTAGTACATAGTATATGAGTGAGTTGCACTGAAAAACTTAGAATTTAAGAAACGCACAGTGTAGTACATAGTATATGAGTGATTTGCACTGAAAAACTTAGAATATAAGAAACGCACAGTGTAGTACATAGTATATGAGCGAGTTGCACTGAAAAACTTAGAATATAAGAAACGCACAGTGTAGTACATAGTATATGAGTGAGTTGCACTGAAAAACTTAGAATATAAGAAACGCACAGTGTAGTACATAGTATATGAGTGAGTTGCACTGAAAAACTTAGAATATAAGAAACGCACAGTGTAGTACATAGTATATGAGTGAGTTGCACTGAAAAACTTAGAATATAAGAAACGCACAGTGTAGTACATAGTATATGAGTGAATTGCACTGAAAAACTTAGAATATAAGAAACGCACAGTGTAGTACATAGTATATGAGTGAGTTGCACTGAAAAACTTAGAATATAAGAAACGCACATTGTAGTACATGGTGTATGAGTGAGTTGCACTGAAAAACTTAGAATATAAGAAACGCACAGTGTAGTACATAGTATATGAGTGAGTTGCACTGAAAAACTTAGAATTTAAGAAACGCACAGTGTAGTACATAGTATATGAGTGAGTTGCACTGAAAAACTTAGAATATAAGAAACGCACAGTGTAGTACATAGTATATGAGTGAGTTGCACTGAAAAACTTAGAATATAAGAAACGCACATATAGTACATAGTATATGAATGAGTTGCACTGAAAAACTTAGAATTTACTGAAAAAATCGCATTACACGAAATGCACAGTGTAGTACATAGTATATTAGTGAGTTGCACTGAAAAACTTAGAATATAAGAAACGCACAGTGTAGTACATAGTATATGAGTGAGTTGCACTGAAAAACTTAGAATATAAGAAACGCACAGTGTAGTACATAGTATATGAGTGAGTTGCACTGAAAAACTTAGAATATAAGAAACGCACAGTGTAGTACATAGTATATGAGTGAGTTGCACTGAAAAACTTAGAATTTACTGAAAAACCCGCATTACACGAAATGCACAGTGTAGTACATAGTATATGAGTGAGTTGCACTGAAAAACTTAGAATATAAGAAACGCACAGTGTAGTACATAGTATATGAGTGAGTTGCACTGAAAAACTTAGAATATAAGAAACGCACAGTGTAGTACATAGTATATGAGTGAGTTGCACTGAAAAACTTAGAATTTAAGAAACGCACAGTGTAGTACATAGTATATGAGTGAGTTGCACTGAAAAACTTAGAATATAAGAAACGCACAGTGTAGTACATAGTATATGAGTGAGTTGCACTGAAAAACTTAGAATATAAGAAACGCACAGTGTAGTACATAGTATATGAGTGAGTTGACTGAAAAACTTAGAATATAAGAAACGCACAGTGTAGTACATAGTATATGAGTGAGTTGCACTGAAAAACTTAGAATATAAGAAACGCACAGTGTAGTACATAGTATATGAGTAAGTTGCACTGAAAAACTTAGAATATAAGAAACGCACAGTGTAGTACATAGTATATGAGTGAGTTGCACTGAAAAACTTAGAATTTACTGAAAAACCCGCATTACACGAAATGCACAGTGTAGCACATAGTATATGAGTGAGTTGCACTGAAAAACTTAGAATATAAGAAACGCACAGTGTAGTACATAGTATATGAGTGAGTTGCACTGAAAAACTTAGAATATAAGAAACGCACAGTGTAGTACATAGTATATGAGTGAGTTGCACTGAAAAACTTAGAATTTACTGAAAAACCCGCATTACACGAAATGCACAGTGTAGCACATAGTATATGAGTGAGTTGCACTGAAAAACTTAGAATATAAGAAACGCACAGTGTAGTACATAGTATATGAGTGAGTTGCACTGAAAAACTTAGAATATAAGAAACGCACAGTGTAGTACATAGTATATGAGTGAGTTGCACTGAAAAACTTAGAATATAAGAAACGCACAGTGTAGTACATAGTATATGAGTGAGTTGCACTGAAAAACTTAGAATTTACTGAAAAACCCGCATTACACGAAATGCACAGTGTAGTACATAGTATATGAGTGAGTTGCACTGAAAAACTTAGAATATAAGAAACGCACAGTGTAGTACATAGTATATGAGTGAGTTAAACTGAAAAACTTAGAATATAAGAAACGCATAGTGTAGTACATAGTATATGAGTGAGTTGCACTCAAAAACTTAGAATATAAGAAACGCACAGTGTAGTACATAGTATATGAGTGAGTTGCACTGAAAAACTTAGAATATAAGAAACGCACAGTGTAGTACATAGTATATGAGTGAGTTGCACTGAAAAACTTAGAATATAAGAAACGCACATATAGTACATAGTGTATGAATGAGTTGCACTGAAAAACTTAGAATTTACTGAAAAACCCGCATTACACGAAATGCACAGTGTAGTACATAGTATATGAGTGAGTTGCACTGAACAACTTAGAATTTACTGAAAAACCCGCATTACACGAAATGCACAGTGTAGTACATAGTATATGAGTGAGTTGCACTGAAAAACTTAGAATATAAGAAACGCACAGTGTAGTACATAGTATATGAGTGAGTTGCACTGAAAAACTTAGAATATAAGAAACGCACAGTGTAGTACATAGTATATGAGTGAGTTGCACTGAAAAACTTAGAATTTAAGAAACGCACAGTGTAGTACATAGTATATGAGTGAGTTGCACTGAAAAACTTAGAATATAAGAAACGCACAGTGTAGTACATAGTATATGAGCGAGTTGCACTGAAAAACTTAGAATATAAGAAACGCACAGTGTAGTACATAGTATATGAGTGAGTTGCACTGAAAAACTTAGAATATAAGAAACGCACAGTGTAGTACATAGTATATGAGTGAGTTGACTGAAAAACTTAGAATATAAGAAACGCACAGTGTAGTACATAGTATATGAGTGAGTTGCACTGAAAAACTTAGAATTTACTGAAAAACCCGCATTACACGAAATGCACAGTGTAGTACATAGTATATGAGTGAGTTGCACTGAAAAACTTAGAATATAAGAAACGCACAGTGTAGTACATAGTATATGAGTGAGTTGCACTGAAAAACTTAGAATATAAGAAACGCACAGTGTAGTACATAGTATATGAGTGAGTTGCACTGAAAAACTTAGAATATAAGAAACGCACAGTGTAGTACATAGTATATGAGTGAGTTGCACTGAAAAACTTAGAATATAAGAAACGCACAGTGTAGTACATAGTATATGAGTGAGTTGCACTGAAAAACTTAGAATTTAAGAAACGCACAGTGTAGTACATAGTATATGAGTGAGTTGCACTGAAAAACTTAGAATATAAGAAACGCACAGTGTAGTACATAGTATATGAGCGAGTTGCACTGAAAAACTTAGAATATAAGAAACGCACAGTGTAGTACATAGTATATGAGTGAGTTGCACTGAAAAACTTAGAATATAAGAAACGCACAGTGTAGTACATAGTATATGAGTGAGTTGACTGAAAAACTTAGAATATAAGAAACGCACAGTGTAGTACATAGTATATGAGTGAGTTGCACTGAAAAACTTAGAATATAAGAAACGCACAGTGTAGTACATAGTATATGAGTGAATTGCACTGAAAAACTTAGAATATAAGAAACGCACAGTGTAGTACATAGTATATGAGTGAGTTGCACTGAAAAACTTAGAATATAAGAAACGCACATTGTAGTACATGGTGTATGAGTGAGTTGCACTGAAAAACTTAGAATATAAGAAACGCACAGTGTAGTACATAGTATATGAGTGAGTTGCACTGAAAAACTTAGAATTTAAGAAACGCACAGTGTAGTACATAGTATATGAGTGAGTTGCACTGAAAAACTTAGATTATAAGAAACGCACAGTGTAGTACATAGTATATGAGTGAGTTGCACTGAAAAACTTAGAATATAAGAAACGCACAGTGTAGTACATAGTATATGAGTGAGTTGCACTGAAAAACTTAGAATTTAAGAAACGCACAGTGTAGTTCATAGTATATGAGTGAGTTGCACTGAAAAACTTAGAATATAAGAAACGCACAGTGTAGTACATAGTATATGAGCGAGTTGCACTGAAAAACTTAGAATATAAGAAACGCACAGTGTAGTACATAGTATATGAGTAAGTTGCACTGAAAAACTTAGAATATAAGAAACGCACAGTGTAGTACATAGTATATGAGTGAGTTGCACTGAAAAACTGAGAATATAAGAAACGCACAGTGTAGTACATAGTATATGAGTGAGTTGCACTGAAAAACTTAGAATTTACTGAAAAACCCGCATTACACGAAATGCACAGTGTAGCACATAGTATATGAGTGAGTTGCACTGAAAAACTTAGAATATAAGAAACGCACAGTGTAGTACATAGTATATGAGTGAGTTGCACTGAAAAACTTAGAATATAAGAAACGCACAGTGTAGTACATAGTATATGAATGAGTTGCACTGAAAAACTTAGAATTTACTGAAAAACCCGCATTACACGAAATGCACAGTGTAGCACATAGTATATGAGTGAGTTGCACTGAAAAACTTAGAATATAAGAAACGCACAGTGTAGTACATAGTATATGAGTGAGTTGCACTGAAAAACTTAGAATATAAGAAACGCACAGTGTAGTACATAGTATATGAGTGAGTTGCACTGAAAAACTTAGAATATAAGAAACGCACAGTGTAGTACATAGTATATGAGTGAGTTGCACTGAAAAACTTAGAATTTACTGAAAAACCCGCATTACACGAAATGCACAGTGTAGTACATAGTATATGAGTGAGTTGCACTGAAAAACTTAGAATATAAGAAACGCACAGTGTAGTACATAGTATATGAGTGAGTTAAACTGAAAAACTTAGAATATAAGAAACGCATAGTGTAGTACATAGTATATGAGTGAGTTGCACTGAAAAACTTAGAATATAAGAAACGCACAGTGTAGTACATAGTATATGAGTGAGTTGCACTGAAAAACTTAGAATATAAGAAACGCACAGTGTAGTACATAGTATATGAGTGAGTTGCACTGAAAAACTTAGAATTTAAGAAACGCACAGTGTAGTACATAGTATATGAGTGAGTTGCACTGAAAAACTTAGAATATAAGAAACGCACAGTATAGTACATAGTATATTAGTGAGTTGCACTCAAAAACTTAGAATATAAGAAACGCACAGTGTAGTACATAGTATATGAGTGAGTTGCACTGAAAAACTTAGAATATAAGAAACGCACAGTGTAGTACATAGTATATGAGTGAGTTGCACTGAAAAACTTAGAATATAAGAAACGCACATATAGTACATAGTGTATGAATGAGTTGCACTGAAAAACTTAGAATTTACTGAAAAACCCGCATTACACGAAATGCACAGTGTAGTACATAGTATATGAGTGAGTTGCACTGAAAAACTTAGAATATAAGAAACGCACAGTGTAGTACATAGTATATGAGTGAGTTAAACTGAAAAACTTAGAATATAAGAAACGCATAGTGTAGTACATAGTATATGAGTGAGTTGCACTCAAAAACTTAGAATATAAGAAACGCACAGTGTAGTACATAGTATATGAGTGAGTTGCACTGAAAAACTTAGAATATAAGAAACGCACAGTGTAGTACATAGTATATGAGTGAGTTGCACTGAAAAACTTAGAATATAAGAAACGCACATATAGTACATAGTGTATGAATGAGTTGCACTGAAAAACTTAGAATTTACTGAAAAACCCGCATTACACGAAATGCACAGTGTAGTACATAGTATATGAGTGAGTTGCACTGAACAACTTAGAATTTACTGAAAAACCCGCATTACACGAAATGCACAGTGTAGTACATAGTATATGAGTGAGTTGCACTGAAAAACTTAGAATATAAGAAACGCACAGTGTAGTACATAGTATATGAGTGAGTTGCACTGAAAAACTTAGAATATAAGAAACGCACAGTGTAGTACATAGTATATGAGTGAGTTGCACTGAAAAACTTAGAATTTAAGAAACGCACAGTGTAGTACATAGTATATGAGTGAGTTGCACTGAAAAACTTAGAATATAAGAAACGCACAGTGTAGTACATAGTATATGAGCGAGTTGCACTGAAAAACTTAGAATATAAGAAACGCACAGTGTAGTACATAGTATATGAGTGAGTTGCACTGAAAAACTTAGAATATAAGAAACGCACAGTGTAGTACATAGTATATGAGTGAGTTGACTGAAAAACTTAGAATATAAGAAACGCACAGTGTAGTACATAGTATATGAGTGAGTTGCACTGAAAAACTTAGAATTTACTGAAAAACCCGCATTACACGAAATGCACAGTGTAGTACATAGTATATGAGTGAGTTGCACTGAAAAACTTAGAATATAAGAAACGCACAGTGTAGTACATAGTATATGAGTGAGTTGCACTGAAAAACTTAGAATATAAGAAACGCACAGTGTAGTACATAGTATATGAGTGAGTTGCACTGAAAAACTTAGAATATAAGAAACGCACAGTGTAGTACATAGTATATGAGTGAGTTGCACTGAAAAACTTAGAATATAAGAAACGCACAGTGTAGTACATAGTATATGAGTGAGTTGCACTGAAAAACTTAGAATTTAAGAAACGCACAGTGTAGTACATAGTATATGAGTGAGTTGCACTGAAAAACTTAGAATATAAGAAACGCACAGTGTAGTACATAGTATATGAGCGAGTTGCACTGAAAAACTTAGAATATAAGAAACGCACAGTGTAGTACATAGTATATGAGTGAGTTGCACTGAAAAACTTAGAATATAAGAAACGCACAGTGTAGTACATAGTATATGAGTGAGTTGACTGAAAAACTTAGAATATAAGAAACGCACAGTGTAGTACATAGTATATGAGTGAGTTGCACTGAAAAACTTAGAATATAAGAAACGCACAGTGTAGTACATAGTATATGAGTGAATTGCACTGAAAAACTTAGAATATAAGAAACGCACAGTGTAGTACATAGTATATGAGTGAGTTGCACTGAAAAACTTAGAATATAAGAAACGCACATTGTAGTACATGGTGTATGAGTGAGTTGCACTGAAAAACTTAGAATATAAGAAACGCACAGTGTAGTACATAGTATATGAGTGAGTTGCACTGAAAAACTTAGAATTTAAGAAACGCACAGTGTAGTACATAGTATATGAGTGAGTTGCACTGAAAAACTTAGATTATAAGAAACGCACAGTGTAGTACATAGTATATGAGTGAGTTGCACTGAAAAACTTAGAATATAAGAAACGCACAGTGTAGTACATAGTATATGAGTGAGTTGCACTGAAAAACTTAGAATTTAAGAAACGCACAGTGTAGTTCATAGTATATGAGTGAGTTGCACTGAAAAACTTAGAATATAAGAAACGCACAGTGTAGTACATAGTATATGAGCGAGTTGCACTGAAAAACTTAGAATATAAGAAACGCACAGTGTAGTACATAGTATATGAGTAAGTTGCACTGAAAAACTTAGAATATAAGAAACGCACAGTGTAGTACATAGTATATGAGTGAGTTGCACTGAAAAACTGAGAATATAAGAAACGCACAGTGTAGTACATAGTATATGAGTGAGTTGCACTGAAAAACTTAGAATTTACTGAAAAACCCGCATTACACGAAATGCACAGTGTAGCACATAGTATATGAGTGAGTTGCACTGAAAAACTTAGAATATAAGAAACGCACAGTGTAGTACATAGTATATGAGTGAGTTGCACTGAAAAACTTAGAATATAAGAAACGCACAGTGTAGTACATAGTATATGAATGAGTTGCACTGAAAAACTTAGAATTTACTGAAAAACCCGCATTACACGAAATGCACAGTGTAGCACATAGTATATGAGTGAGTTGCACTGAAAAACTTAGAATATAAGAAACGCACAGTGTAGTACATAGTATATGAGTGAGTTGCACTGAAAAACTTAGAATATAAGAAACGCACAGTGTAGTACATAGTATATGAGTGAGTTGCACTGAAAAACTTAGAATATAAGAAACGCACAGTGTAGTACATAGTATATGAGTGAGTTGCACTGAAAAACTTAGAATTTACTGAAAAACCCGCATTACACGAAATGCACAGTGTAGTACATAGTATATGAGTGAGTTGCACTGAAAAACTTAGAATATAAGAAACGCACAGTGTAGTACATAGTATATGAGTGAGTTAAACTGAAAAACTTAGAATATAAGAAACGCATAGTGTAGTACATAGTATATGAGTGAGTTGCACTGAAAAACTTAGAATATAAGAAACGCACAGTGTAGTACATAGTATATGAGTGAGTTGCACTGAAAAACTTAGAATATAAGAAACGCACAGTGTAGTACATAGTATATGAGTGAGTTGCACTGAAAAACTTAGAATTTAAGAAACGCACAGTGTAGTACATAGTATATGAGTGAGTTGCACTGAAAAACTTAGAATATAAGAAACGCACAGTATAGTACATAGTATATTAGTGAGTTGCACTCAAAAACTTAGAATATAAGAAACGCACAGTGTAGTACATAGTATATGAGTGAGTTGCACTGAAAAACTTAGAATATAAGAAACGCACAGTGTAGTACATAGTATATGAGTGAGTTGCACTGAAAAACTTAGAATATAAGAAACGCACATATAGTACATAGTGTATGAATGAGTTGCACTGAAAAACTTAGAATTTACTGAAAAACCCGCATTACACGAAATGCACAGTGTAGTACATAGTATATGAGTGAGTTGCACTGAAAAACTTAGAATTTACTGAAAAACCCGCATTACACGAAATGCACAGTTTAGTACATAGTATATGAGTGAGTTGCACTGAAAAACTTAGAATATAAGAAACGCACAGTGTAGTACATAGTATATGAGTGAGTTGCACTGAAAAACTTAGAATATAAGAAACGCACAGTGTAGTACATAGTATATGAGTGAGTTGCACTGAAAAACTTAGAATTTAAGAAACGCACAGTGTAGTACATAGTATATGAGTGAGTTGCACTGAAAAACTTAGAATATAAGAAACGCACAGTGTAGTACATAGTATATGAGCGAGTTGCACTGAAAAACTTAGAATATAAGAAACGCACAGTGTAGTACATAGTATATGAGTGAGTTGCACTGAAAAACTTAGAATATAAGAAACGCACAGTGTAGTACATAGTATATGAGTGAGTTGACTGAAAAACTTAGAATATAAGAAACGCACAGTGTAGTACATAGTATATGAGTGAGTTGAACTGAAAAACTTAGAATTTACTGAAAAACCCGCATTACACGAAATGCACAGTGTAGCACATAGTATATGAGTGAGTTGCACTGAAAAACTTAGAATATAAGAAACGCACAGTGTAGTACATAGTATATGAGTGAGTTGCACTGAAAAACTTAGAATTTACTGAAAAACCCGCATTACACGAAATGCACAGTGTAGTACATAGTATATGAGTGAGTTGCACTGAAAAACTTAGAATATAAGAAACGCACAGTGTAGTACATAGTATATGAGTGAGTTGCACTGAAAAACTTAGAATATAAGAAACGCACAGTGTAGTACATAGTATATGAGTGAGTTGACTGAAAAACTTAGAATATAAGAAACGCACAGTGTAGTACATAGTATATGAGTGAGTTGAACTGAAAAACTTAGAATTTACTGAAAAACCCGCATTACACGAAATGCACAGTGTAGCACATAGTATATGAGTGAGTTGCACTGAAAAACTTAGAATATAAGAAACGCACAGTGTAGTACATAGTATATGAGTGAGTTGCACTGAAAAACTTAGAATTTAAGAAACGCACAGTGTAGTACATAGTATATGAGTGAGTTGCACTGAAAAACTTAGAATATAAGAAACGCACAGTGTAGTACATAGTATATGAGTGAGTTGCACTGAAAAACTTAGAATATAAGAAACGCACATATAGTACATAGTATATGAATGAGTTGCACTGAAAAACTTAGAATTTACTGAAAAATCGCATTACACGAAATGCACAGTGTAGTACATAGTATATGAGTGAGTTGCACTGAAAAACTTAGAATATAAGAAACGCACAGTGTAGTACATAGTATATGAGTGAGTTGCACTGAAAAACTTAGAATATAAGAAACGCACAGTGTAGTACATAGTATATGAGTGAGTTGCACTGAAAAACTTAGAATATAAGAAACGCACAGTGTAGTACATAGTATATGAGTGAGTTGCACTGAAAAACTTAGAATTTAAGAAACGCACAGTGTAGTACATAGTATATGAGTGAGTTGCACTGAAAAACTTAGAATATAAGAAACGCACAGTGTAGTACATAGTATATGAGCGAGTTGCACTGAAAAACTTAGAATATAAGAAACGCACAGTGTAGTACATAGTATATGAGTAAGTTGCACTGAAAAACTTAGAATATAAGAAACGCACAGTGTAGTACATAGTATATGAGTGAGTTGCACTGAAAAACTGAGAATATAAGAAACGCACAGTGTAGTACATAGTATATGAGTGAGTTGCACTGAAAAACTTAGAATTTACTGAAAAACCCGCATTACACGAAATGCACAGTGTAGCACATAGTATATGAGTGAGTTGCACTGAAAAACTTAGAATATAAGAAACGCACAGTGTAGTACATAGTATATGAGTGAGTTGCACTGAAAAACTTAGAATATAAGAAACGCACAGTGTAGTACATAGTATATGAGTGAGTTGCACTGAAAAACTTAGAATTTACTGAAAAACCCGCATTACACGAAATGCACAGTGTAGCACATAGTATATGAGTGAGTTGCACTGAAAAACTTAGAATATAAGAAACGCACAGTGTAGTACATAGTATATGAGTGAGTTGCACTGAAAAACTTAGAATATAAGAAACGCACAGTGTAGTACATAGTATATGAGTGAGTTGCACTGAAAAACTTAGAATATAAGAAACGCACAGTGTAGTACATAGTATATGAGTGAGTTGCACTGAAAAACTTAGAATTTACTGAAAAACCCGCATTACACGAAATGCACAGTGTAGTACATAGTATATGAGTGAGTTGCACTGAAAAACTTAGAATATAAGAAACGCACAGTGTAGTACATAGTATATGAGTGAGTTAAACTGAAAAACTTAGAATATAAGAAACGCATAGTGTAGTACATAGTATATGAGTGAGTTGCACTGAAAAACTTAGAATATAAGAAACGCACAGTGTAGTACATAGTATATGAGTGAGTTGCACTGAAAAACTTAGAATATAAGAAACGCACAGTGTAGTACATAGTATATGAGTGAGTTGCACTGAAAAACTTAGAATTTAAGAAACGCACAGTGTAGTACATAGTATATGAGTGAGTTGCACTGAAAAACTTAGAATATAGGAAACGCACAGTATAGTACATAGTATATGAGTGAGTTGCACTCAAAAACTTAGAATATAAGAAACGCACAGTGTAGTACATAGTATATGAGTGAGTTGCACTGAAAAACTTAGAATATAAGAAACGCACAGTGTAGTACATAGTACATGAGTGAGTTGCACTGAAAAACTTAGAATATAAGAAACGCACATATAGTACATAGTGTATGAATGAGTTGCACTGAAAAACTTAGAATTTACTGAAAAACCCGCATTACACGAAATGCACAGTGTAGTACATAGTATATGAGTGAGTTGCACTGAAAAACTTAGAATTTACTGAAAAACCCGCATTACACGAAATGCACAGTTTAGTACATAGTATATGAGTGAGTTGCACTGAAAAACTTAGAATATAAGAAACGCACAGTGTAGTACATAGTATATGAGTGAGTTGCACTGAAAAACTTAGAATATAAGAAACGCACAGTGTAGTACATAGTATATGAGTGAGTTGCACTGAAAAACTTAGAATTTAAGAAACGCACAGTGTAGTACATAGTATATGAGTGAGTTGCACTGAAAAACTTAGAATATAAGAAACGCACAGTGTAGTACATAGTATATGAGCGAGTTGCACTGAAAAACTTAGAATATAAGAAACGCACAGTGTAGTACATAGTATATGAGTGAGTTGCACTGAAAAACTTAGAATATAAGAAACGCACAGTGTAGTACATAGTATATGAGTGAGTTGACTGAAAAACTTAGAATATAAGAAACGCACAGTGTAGTACATAGTATATGAGTGAGTTGAACTGAAAAACTTAGAATTTACTGAAAAACCCGCATTACACGAAATGCACAGTGTAGCACATAGTATATGAGTGAGTTGCACTGAAAAACTTAGAATATAAGAAACGCACAGTGTAGTACATAGTATATGAGTGAGTTGCACTGAAAAACTTAGAATTTACTGAAAAACCCGCATTACACGAAATGCACAGTGTAGTACATAGTATATGAGTGAGTTGCACTGAAAAACTTAGAATATAAGAAACGCACAGTGTAGTACATAGTATATGAGTGAGTTGCACTGAAAAACTTAGAATTTAAGAAACGCACAGTGTAGTACATAGTATATGAGTGAGTTGCACTGAAAAACTTAGAATATAAGAAACGCACAGTATAGTACATAGTATATGAGTGAGTTGCACTCAAAAACTTAGAATATAAGAAACGCACAGTGTAGTACATAGTATATGAGTGAGTTGCACTGAAAAACTTAGAATATAAGAAACGCACAGTGTAGTACATAGTATATGAGTGAGTTGCACTGAAAAACTTAGAATATAAGAAACGCACATATAGTACATAGTGTATGAATGAGTTGCACTGAAAAACTTAGAATTTACTGAAAAACCCGCATTACACGAAATGCACAGTGTAGTACATAGTATATGAGTAAGTTGCACTGAAAAACTTAGAATTTACTGAAAAACCCGCATTACACGAAATGCACAGTGTAGTACATAGTATATGAGTGAGTTGCACTGAAAAACTTAGAATATAAGAAACGCACAGTGTAGTACATAGTATATGAGTGAGTTGCACTGAAAAACTTAGAATATAAGAAACGCACAGTGTAGTACATAGTATATGAGTGAGTTGCACTGGAAAACTTAGAATTTAAGAAACACACAGTGTAGTACATAGTATATGAGTGAGTTGCACTGAAAAACTTAGAATATAAGAAACGCACAGTGTAGTACATAGTATATGAGCGAGTTGCACTGAAAAACTTAGAATATAAGAAACGCACAGTGTAGTACATAGTATATGAGTGAGTTGCACTGAAAAACTTAGAATATAAGAAACGCACAGTGTAGTACATAGTATATGAGTGAGTTGACTGAAAAACTTAGAATATAAGAAACGCACAGTGTAGTACATAGTATATGAGTGAGTTGCACTGAAAAACTTAGAATATAAGAAACGCACAGTGTAGTACATAGTATATGAGTGAATTGCACTGAAAAACTTAGAATATAAGAAACGCACAGTGTAGTACATAGTATATGAGTGAGTTGCACTGAAAAACTTAGAATATAAGAAACGCACATTGTAGTACATGGTGTATGAGTGAGTTGCACTGAAAAACTTAGAATATAAGAAACGCACAGTGTAGTACATAGTATATGAGTGAGTTGCACTGAAAAACTTAGAATTTAAGAAACGCACAGTGTAGTACATAGTATATGAGTGAGTTGCACTGAAAAACTTAGAATATAAGAAACGCACAGTGTAGTACATAGTATATGAGTGAGTTGCACTGAAAAACTTAGAATATAAGAAACGCACATATAGTACATAGTATATGAATGAGTTGCACTGAAAAACTTAGAATTTACTGAAAAAATCGCATTACACGAAATGCACAGTGTAGTACATAGTATATGAGTGAGTTGCACTGAAAAACTTAGAATATAAGAAACGCACAGTGTAGTACATAGTATATGAGTGAGTTGCACTGAAAAACTTAGAATATAAGAAACGCACAGTGTAGTACATAGTATATGAGTGAGTTGCACTGAAAAACTTAGAATATAAGAAACGCACAGTGTAGTACATAGTATATGAGTGAGTTGCACTGAAAAACTTAGAATTTAAGAAACGCACAGTGTAGTACATAGTATATGAGTGAGTTGCACTGAAAAACTTAGAATATAAGAAACGCACAGTGTAGTACATAGTATATGAGCGAGTTGCACTGAAAAACTTAGAATATAAGAAACGCACAGTGTAGTACATAGTATATGAGTAAGTTGCACTGAAAAACTTAGAATATAAGAAACGCACAGTGTAGTACATAGTATATGAGTGAGTTGCACTGAAAAACTGAGAATATAAGAAACGCACAGTGTAGTACATAGTATATGAGTGAGTTGCACTGAAAAACTTAGAATTTACTGAAAAACCCGCATTACACGAAATGCACAGTGTACCACATAGTATATGAGTGAGTTGCACTGAAAAACTTAGAATATAAGAAACGCACAGTGTAGTACATAGTATATGAGTGAGTTGCACTGAAAAACTTAGAATATAAGAAACGCACAGTGTAGTACATAGTATATGAGTGAGTTGCACTGAAAAACTTAGAATTTACTGAAAAACCCGCATTACACGAAATGCACAGTGTAGCACATAGTATATGAGTGAGTTGCACTGAAAAACTTAGAATATAAGAAACGCACAGTGTAGTACATAGTATATGAGTGAGTTGCACTGAAAAACTGGGAATATAAGAAACGCACATTGTAGTACATAGTATATGAGTGAGTTGCACTGAAAAACTTAGAATTTACTGAAAAACCCGCATTACACGAAATGCACAGTGTAGTACATAGTATATGAGTGAGTTGCACTGAAAAACTTAGAATATAAGAAACGCACAGTGTAGTACATAGTATATGAGTGAGTTGCACTGAAAAACTTAGAATATAAGAAACGCATAGTGTAGTACATAGTATATGAGTGAGTTGCACTGAAAAACTTAGAATATAAGAAACGCACAGTGTAGTACATAGTATATGAGTGAGTTGCACTGAAAAACTTAGAATATAAGAAACGCACAGTGTAGTACATAGTATATGAGTGAGTTGCACTGAAAAACTTAGAATTTAAGAAACGCACAGTGTAGTACATAGTATATGAGTGAGTTGCACTGAAAAACTTAGAATATAAGAAACGCACAGTATAGTACATAGTATATGAGTGAGTTGCACTCAAAAACTTAGAATATAAGAAACGCACAGTGTAGTACATAGTATATGAGTGAGTTGCACTGAAAAACTTAGAATATAAGAAACGCACAGTGTAGTACATAGTATATGAGTGAGTTGCACTGAAAAACTTAGAATATAAGAAACGCACATATAGTACATAGTGTATGAATGAGTTGCACTGAAAAACTTAGAATTTACTGAAAAACCCGCATTACACGAAATGCACAGTGTAGTACATAGTATATGAGTGAGTTGCACTGAAAAACTTAGAATTTACTGAAAAACCCGCATTACACGAAATGCACAGTGTAGTACATAGTATATGAGTGAGTTGCACTGAAAAACTTAGAATATAAGAAACGCACAGTGTAGTACATAGTATATGAGTGAGTTGCACTGAAAAACTTAGAATATAAGAAACGCACAGTGTAGTACATAGTATATGAGTGAGTTGCACTGAAAAACTTAGAATTTAAGAAACGCACAGTGTAGTACATAGTATATGAGTGAGTTGCACTGAAAAACTTAGAATATAAGAAACGCACAGTGTAGTACATAGTATATGAGCGAGTTGCACTGAAAAACTTAGAATATAAGAAACGCACAGTGTAGTACATAGTATATGAGTAAGTTGCACTGAAAAACTTAGAATATAAGAAACGCACAGTGTAGTACATAGTATATGAGTGAGTTGCACTGAAAAACTGAGAATATAAGAAACGCACAGTGTAGTACATAGTATATGAGTGAGTTGCACTGAAAAACTTAGAATTTACTGAAAAACCCGCATTACACGAAATGCACAGTGTACCACATAGTATATGAGTGAGTTGCACTGAAAAACTTAGAATATAAGAAACGCACAGTGTAGTACATAGTATATGAGTGAGTTGCACTGAAAAACTTAGAATATAAGAAACGCACAGTGTAGTACATAGTATATGAGTGAGTTGCACTGAAAAACTTAGAATTTACTGAAAAACCCGCATTACACGAAATGCACAGTGTACCACATAGTATATGAGTGAGTTGCACTGAAAAACTTAGAATATAAGAAACGCACAGTGTAGTACATAGTATATGAGTGAGTTGCACTGAAAAACTTAGAATATAAGAAACGCACAGTGTAGTACATAGTATATGAGTGAGTTGCACTGAAAAACTTAGAATTTACTGAAAAACCCGCATTACACGAAATGCACAGTGTACCACATAGTATATGAGTGAGTTGCACTGAAAAACTTAGAATATAAGAAACGCACAGTGTAGTACATAGTATATGAGTGAGTTGCACTGAAAAACTTAGAATATAAGAAACGCACAGTGTAGTACATAGTATATGAGTGAGTTGCACTGAAAAACTTAGAATATAAGAAACGCACAGTGTAGTACATAGTATATGAGTGAGTTGCACTGAAAAACTTAGAATTTACTGAAAAACCCGCATTACACGAAATGCACAGTGTACCACATAGTATATGAGTGAGTTGCACTGAAAAACTTAGAATATAAGAAACGCACAGTGTAGTACATAGTATATGAGTGAGTTGCACTGAAAAACTTAGAATATAAGAAACGCACAGTGTAGTACATAGTATATGAGTGAGTTGCACTGAAAAACTTAGAATTTACTGAAAAACCCGCATTACACGAAATGCACAGTGTATCACATAGTATATGAGTGAGTTGCACTGAAAAACTTAGAATATAAGAAACGCACAGTGTAGTACATAGTATATGAGTGAGTTGCACTGAAAAACTTAGAATATAAGAAACGCACAGTGTAGTACATAGTATATGAGTGAGTTGCACTGAAAAACTTAGAATATAAGAAACGCACATTGTAGTACATAGTATATGAGTGAGTTGCACTGAAAAACTTAGAATTTACTGAAAAACCCGCATTACACGAAATGCACAGTGTAGTACATAGTATATGAGTGAGTTGCACTGAAAAACTTAGAATATAAGAAACGCACAGTGTAGTACATAGTATATGAGTGAGTTGCACTGAAAAACTTAGAATATAAGAAACGCATAGTGTAGTACATAGTATATGAGTGAGTTGCACTGAAAAACTTAGAATATAAGAAACGCACAGTGTAGTACATAGTATATGAGTGAGTTGCACTGAAAAACTTAGAATATAAGAAACGCACAGTGTAGTACATAGTATATGAGTGAGTTGCACTGAAAAACTTAGAATTTAAGAAACGCACAGTGTAGTACATAGTATATGAGTGAGTTGCACTGAAAAACTTAGAATATAAGAAACGCACAGTATAGTACATAGTATATGAGTGAGTTGCACTCAAAAACTTAGAATATAAGAAACGCACAGTGTAGTACATAGTATATGAGTGAGTTGCACTGAAAAACTTAGAATATAAGAAATGCACAGTGTAGTACATAGTATATGAGTGAGTTGCACTGAAAAACTTAGAATATAAGAAACGCACATATAGTACATAGTGTATGAATGAGTTGCACTGAAAAACTTAGAATTTACTGAAAAACCCGCATTACATGAAATGCACAGTGTAGTACATAGTATATGAGCGAGTTGCACTGAAAAACTTAGAATATAAGAAACGCACAGTGTAGTACATAGTATATGAGTAAGTTGCACTGAAAAACTTAGAATATAAGAAACGCACAGTGTAGTACATAGTATATGAGTGAGTTGCACTGAAAAACTGAGAATATAAGAAACGCACAGTGTAGTACATAGTATATGAGTGAGTTGCACTGAAAAACTTAGAATTTACTGAAAAACCCGCATTACACGAAATGCACAGTGTACCACATAGTATATGAATGAGTTGCACTGAAAAACTTAGAATATAAGAAACGCACAGTGTAGTACATAGTATATGAGTGAGTTGCACTGAAAAACTTAGAATATAAGAAACGCACAGTGTAGTACATAGTATATGAGTGAGTTGCACTGAAAAACTTAGAATTTACTGAAAAACCCGCATTACACGAAATGCACAGTGTAGCACATAGTATATGAGTGAGTTGCACTGAAAAACTTAGAATATAAGAAACGCACAGTGTAGTACATAGTATATGAGTGAGTTGCACTGAAAAACTTAGAATATAAGAAACGCACAGTGTAGTACATAGTATATGAGTGAGTTGCACTGAAAAACTTAGAATATAAGAAACACACATTGTAGTACATAGTATATGAGTGAGTTGCACTGAAAAACTTAGAATTTACTGAAAAACCCGCATTACACGAAATGCACAGTGTAGTACATAGTATATGAGTGAGTTGCACTGAAAAACTTAGAATATAAGAAACGCACAGTGTAGTACATAGTATATGAGTGAGTTGCACTGAAAAACTTAGAATATAAGAAACGCATAGTGTAGTACATAGTATATGAGTGAGTTGCACTGAAAAACTTAGAATATAAGAAACGCACAGTGTAGTATATAGTATATGAGTGAGTTGCACTGAAAAACTTAGAATATAAGAAACGCACAGTGTAGTACATAGTATATGAGTGAGTTGCACTGAAAAACTTAGAATTTAAGAAACGCACAGTGTAGTACATAGTATATGAGTGAGTTGCACTGAAAAACTTAGAATATAAGAAACGCACAGTATAGTACATAGTATATGAGTGAGTTGCACTCAAAAACTTAGAATATAAGAAACGCACAGTGTAGTACATAGTATATGAGTGAGTTGCACTGAAAAACTTAGAATATAAGAAACGCACAGTGTAGTACATAGTATATGAGTGAGTTGCACTGAAAAACTTAGAATATAAGAAACGCACATATAGTACATAGTGTATGAATGAGTTGCACTGAAAAACTTAGAATTTACTGAAAAACCCGCATTACACGAAATGCACAGTGTAGTACATAGTATATGAGTGAGTTGCACTGAAAAACTTAGAATTTACTGAAAAACCCGCATTACACGAAATGCACAGTGTAGTACATAGTATATGAGTGAGTTGCACTGAAAAACTTAGAATATAAGAAACGCACAGTGTAGTACATAGTATATGAGTGAGTTGCACTGAAAAACTTAGAATATAAGAAACGCACAGTGTAGTACATAGTATATGAGTGAGTTGCACTGAAAAACTTAGAATTTAAGAAACGCACAGTGTAGTACATAGTATATGAGTGAGTTGCACTGAAAAACTTAGAATATAAGAAACGCACAGTGTAGTACATAGTATATGAGCGAGTTGCACTGAAAAACTTAGAATATAAGAAACGCACAGTGTAGTACATAGTATATGAGTGAGTTGCACTGAAAAACTTAGAATATAAGAAACGCACAGTGTAGTACATAGTATATGAGTGAGTTGACTGAAAAACTTAGAATATAAGAAAAGCACAGTGTAGTACATAGTATATGAGTGAGTTGCACTGAAAAACTTAGAATTTACTGAAAAACCCGCATTACACGAAATGCACAGTGTAGCACATAGTATATGAGTGAGTTGCACTGAAAAACTTAGAATATAAGAAACGCACAGTGTAGTACATAGTATATGAGTGAGTTGCACTGAAAAACTTAGAATATAAGAAACGCACAGTGTAGTACATAGTATACGAGTGAGTTGCACTGAAAAACTTAGAATTTACTGAAAAACCCGCATTACACGAAATGCACAGTGTAGCACATAGTATATGAGTGAGTTGCACTGAAAAACTTAGAATATAAGAAACGCACAGTGTAGTACATAGTATATGAGTGAGTTGCACTGAAAAACTTAGAATATAAGAAACGCACAGTGTAGTACATAGTATATGAGTGAGTTGCACTGAAAAACTTAGAATTTACTGAAAAACCCGCATTACACGAAATGCACAGTGTAGCACATAGTATATGAGTGAGTTGCACTGAAATACTTAGAATATAAGAAACGCACAGTGTAGTACATAGTATATGAGTGAGTTGCACTGAAAAACTTAGAATATAAGAAACGCACAGTGTAGTACATAGTATATGAGTGAGTTGCACTAAAAAACTTAGAATTTACTGAAAAACCCGCATTACACGAAATGCACAGTGTAGCACATAGTATATGAGTGAGTTGCACTGAAAAACTTAGAATATAAGAAACACACAGTGTAGTACATAGTATATGAGTGAGTTGCACTGAAAAACTTAGAATATAAGAAACGCACAGTGTAGTACATAGTATATGAGTGAGTTGCACTGAAAAACTTAGAATATAAGAAACGCACAGTGTAGTACATAGTATATGAGTGAGTTGCACTGAAAAACTTAGAATTTACTGAAAAACCCGCATTACACGAAATGCACAGTGTAGCACATAGTATATGAGTGAGTTGCACTGAAAAACTTAGAATATAAGAAACGCACAGTGTAGTACATAGTATATGAGTGAGTTGCACTGAAAAACTTAGAATATAAGAAACGCACAGTGTAGTACATAGTATATGAGTGAGTTGCACTGAAAAACTTAGAATTTACTGAAAAACCCGCATTACACGAAATGCACAGTGTAGCACATAGTATATGAGTGAGTTGCACTGAAAAACTTAGAATATAAGAAACGCACAGTGTAGTACATAGTATATGAGTGAGTTGCACTGAAAAACTTAGAATATAAGAAACGCACAGTGTAGTACATAGTATATGAGTGAGTTGCACTGAAAAACTTAGAATATAAGAAACGCACAGTGTAGTACATAGTATATGAGTGAGTTGCACTGAAAAACTTAGAATTTACTGAAAAACCCGCATTACACGAAATGCACAGTGTAGTACATAGTATATGAGTGAGTTGCACTGAAAAACTTAGAATATAAGAAACGCACAGTGTAGTACATAGTATATGAGTGAGTTGCACTGAAAAACTTAGAATATAAGAAACGCACAGTGTAGTACATAGTATATGAGTGAGTTGCACTGAAAAACTTAGAATATAAGAAACGCACAGTGTAGTACATAGTATATGAGTGAGTTGCACTGAAAAACTTAGAATTTAAGAAACGCACAGTGTAGTACATAGTATATGAGTGAGTTGCACTGAAAAACTTAGAATATAAGAAACGCACAGTATAGTACATAGTATATGAGTGAGTTGCACTCAAAAACTTAGAATATAAGAAACGCACAGTGTAGTACATAGTATATGAGTGAGTTGCACTGAAAAACTTAGAATATAAGAAACGCACAGTGTAGTACATAGTATATGAGTGAGTTGCACTGAAAAACTTAGAATATAAGAAACGCACATATAGTACATAGTGTATGAATGAGTTGCACTGAAAAACTTAGAATTTACTGAAAAACCCGCATTACACGAAATGCACAGTGTAGTACATAGTATATGAGTGAGTTGCACTGAAAAACTTAGAATTTACTGAAAAACCCGCATTACACGAAATGCACAGTGTAGTACATAGTATATGAGTGAGTTGCACTGAAAAACTTAGAATATAAGAAACGCACAGTGTAGTACATAGTATATGAGTGAGTTACACTGAAAAACTTAGAATATAAGAAACGCACAGTGTAGTACATAGTATATGAGTGAGTTGCACTGAAAAACTTAGAATTTAAGAAACGCACAGTGTAGTACGTAGTATATGAGTGAGTTGCACTGAAAAACTTAGAATATAAGAAACGCACAGTATAGTACATAGTATATGAGTGAGTTGCACTCAAAAACTTAGAATATAAGAAACGCACAGTGTAGTACATAGTATATGAGTGAGTTGCACTGAAAAACTTAGATTTTAAGAAACGCACAGTGTAGTACATATTATATGAGTGAGTTGCACTGAAAAACTTAGAATATAAGAAACGCACAGTGTAGTACATAGTATATGAGTGAGTTGCACTGAAAAACTTAGAATATAAAAAACGCACATATAGTACATAGTATATGAATGAGTTGCACTGAAAAACTTAGAATATAAGAAACGCACATTGTAGTACATAGTGTATGAGTGAGTTGCACTGAAAAACTTAGAATATAAGAAACGCACAGTGTAGTACATAGTATATGAGTGAGTTGCACTGAAAAACTTAGAATTTACTGAAAAACCCGCATTACACGAAATGCACAGTGTAGTACATAGTATATGAGTGAGTTGCACTGAAAAACTTAGAATATAAGAAACGCACAGTGTAGTACATAGTATATGAGTGAGTTGCACTGAAAAACTTAGAATATAAGAAACGCACAGTGTAGTACATAGTATATGAGTGAGTTGCACTGAAAAACTTAGAATATAAGAAACGCACAGTGTAGTACATAGTATATGAGTGAGTTGCACTGAAAAACTTAGAATATAAGAAACGCACAGTGTAGTACATAGTATATGAGTGAGTTGCACTGAAAAACTTAGAATATAAGAAACGCACAGTGTCGTACATAGTATATGAGTGAGTTGCACTGAAAAACTTAGAATTTACTGAAAAACCAACATTACACGAAATGCACAGTGTAGTACATAGTATATGAGTGAGTTGCACTGAAAAACTTAGAATATAAGAAACGCACATTGTAGTACATAGTGTATGAGTGAGTTGCACTGAAAAACTTAGAATATAAGAAACGCACAGTGTAGTACATAGTATATGAGTGAGTTGCACTGAAAAACTTAGAATTTACTGAAAAACCCGCATTACACGAAATGCACAGTGTAGTACATAGTATATGAGTGAGTTGCACTGAAAAACTTAGAATTTAAGAAACGCACAGTGTAGTACATAGTATATGAGTGAGTTGCACTGAAAAACTTAGAATATAAGAAACGCACAGTATAGTACATAGTATATGAGTGAGTTGCACTCAAAAACTTAGAATATAAGAAACGCACAGTGTAGTACATAGTATATGAGTGAGTTGCACTGAAAAACTTGGAATTTAAGAAACGCACAGTGTAGTACATAGTATATGAGTGAGTTGCACTGAAAAACTTAGAATATAAGAAACGCACAGTGTAGTACATAGTATATGAGTGAGTTGCACTGAAAAACTTAGAATATAAGAAACGCACAGTGTAGTACATAGTATATGAGTGAGTTGCACTGAAAAACTTAGAATATAAGAAACGCACATATAGTACATAGTATATGAATGAGATGCAATGAAAAACTTAGAATTTACTGAAAAACCCGCATTACACGAAATGCACAGTGTAGTACATAGTATATGAGTGAGTTGCACTGAAAAACTTAGAATATAAGAAATGCACAGTGTAGTACATAGTATATGAGTGAGTTGCACTGAAAAACTTAGAATATAAGAAACGCACAGTGTAGTACATAGTATATGAGTGAGTTGCACTGAAAAACTTAGAATATAAGAAACGCACAGTGTAGTACATAGTATATGAGTGAGTTGCACTGAAAAACTTAGAATATAAGAAACGCACAGTGTAGTACATAGTATATGAGTGAGTTGCACTGAAAAACTTAGAATATAAGAAACGCACAGTGTAGTACATAGTATATGAGTGAGTTGCACTGAAAAACTTAGAATATAAGAAACGCACAGTGTAGTACATAGTATATGAGTGAGTTGCACTGAAAAACTTAGAATATAAGAAACGCACAGTGTAGTACATAGTATATGAGTGAGTTGCACTGAAAAACTTAGAATTTAAGAAACGCACAGTGTAGTACATAGTATATGAGTGAGTTGCACTGAAAAACTTAGAATATAAGAAACGCACAGTGTAGTACATAGTATATGAGTGAGTTGCACTGAAAAACTTAGAATTTAAGAAACGCACAGTGTAGTACATAGTTTATGAGTGAGTTGCACTGAAAAACTTAGAATATAAGAAACGCACAGTGTAGTACATAGTATATGAGTGAGTTGCATTGAAAAACTTAGAATATAAGAAACGCACCGTGTAGTACATAGTATATGAGTGAGTTGCACTGAAAAACTTAGAATATAAGAAACGCACAGTGTAGTACATAGTATATGAGTGAGTTGCACTGAAAAACTTAGAATTTACTGAAAAACCCGCATTACACGAAATGCACAGTGTAGTACATAGTATATGAGTGAGTTGCACTGAAAAACTTAGAATATAAGAAACGCACAGTGTAGTACATGGTATATGACTGAGTTGCACTGAAAAACTTAGAATATAAGAAACGCACAGTGTAGTACATAGTATATGAGTGAGTTGCACTGAAAAACTTAGAATATAAGAAACGCACAGTGTAGTACATTGTATATGAGTGAGTTGCACTGAAAAACTTAGAATATAAGAAACGCACAGTGTAGTACATAGTATATGAGTGAGTTGCACTGAAAAACTTAGAATATAAGAAACGCACATATAGTACATAGTATATGAATGAGTTGCACTGAAAAATTTAGAATTTACTGAAAAAATCGCATTACACGAAATGCACAGTGTACTACATAGTATATGAGTGAGTTGCACTGAAAAACTTAGAATATAAGAAACGCACAGTGTAGTACATAGTATATGAGTGAGTTGCACTGAAAAACTTAGAATATAAGAAACGCACAGTGTAGTACATAGTATATGAGTGAGTTGCACTGAAAAACTTAGAATTTAGGAAACGCACAGTGTAGTACATAGTATATGAGTGAGTTGCACTGAAAAACTTAGAATATAAGAAACGCACATATAGTACATAATATATGAATGAGTTGCACTGAAAAACTTAGAATTTACTGAAAAACACGCATTACACGAAATGCACAGTGTAGTACATAGTATATGAGTGAGTTGCACTGAAAAACTTAGAATATAAGAAACGCACAGTGTAGTACATAGTATATGAGTGAGTTGCACTGAAAAACTTAGAATATAAGAAACGCACAGTGTAGTACATAGTATATGAGTGAGTTGCACTGAAAAACTTAGAATATAAGAAATGCACAGTGTAGTACATAGTATATGAGTGAGTTGCACTGAAAAACTTAGAATATAAGAAACGCACAGTGTAGTACATAGTATATGAGTGAGTTGCACTGAAAAACTTAGAATATAAGAAACGCACAGTGTCGTACATAGTATATGAGTGAGTTGCACTGAAAAACTTAGAATTTACTGAAAAACCCGCATTACACGAAATGCACCGTGTAGTACATAGTATATGAGTGAGTTGCACTGAAAAACTTAGAATATAAGAAACGCACATTGTAGTACATAGTGTATGAGTGAGTTGCACTGAAAAACTTAGAATATAAGAAACGCACAGTGTAGTACATAGTATATGAGTGAGTTGCACTGAAAAACTTAGAATTTACTGAAAAACCCGCATTACACGAAATGCACAGTGTAGTACATAGTATATGAGTGAGTTGCACTGAAAAACTTAGAATATAAGAAACGCACAGTGTAGTACATAGTATATGAGTGAGTTGCACTGAAAAACTTAGAATTTAAGAAACGCACAGTGTAGTACATAGTATATGAGTGAGTTGCACTGAAAAACTTAGAATATAAGAAACGCACAGTATAGTACATAGTATATGAGTGAGTTGCACTCAAAAATTTAGAATATAAGAAACGCACAGTGTAGTACATAGTATATGAGTGAGTTGCACTGAAAAACTTAGAATATAAGAAACGCACAGTGTAGTACATAGTATATGAGTGAGTTGCACTGAAAAACTTAGAATTTACTGAAAAACCCGCATTACACGAAATGCACCATGTAGTACATAGTATATGAGTGAGTTGCACTGAAAAACTTAGAATATAAGAAACGCACATTGTAGTACATAGTGTATGAGTGAGTTGCACTGAAAAACTTAGAATATAAGAAACGCACAGTGTAGTACATAGTATATGAGTGAGTTGCACTGAAAAACTTAGAATTTACTGAAAAACCCGCATTACACGAAATGCACAGTGTAGTACATAGTATATGAGTGAGTTGCACTGAAAAACTTAGAATATAAGAAACGCACAGTGTAGTACATAGTATATGAGTGAGTTGCACTGAAAAACTTAGAATATAAGAAACGCACAGTGTAGTACATAGTATATGAGTGAGTTGCACTGAAAAACTTAGAATATAAGAAATGCACAGTGTAGTACATAGTATATGAGTGAGTTGCACTGAAAAACTTAGAATATAAGAAACGCACAGTGTAGTACATAGTATATGAGTGAGTTGCACTGAAAAACTTAGAATATAAGAAACGCACAGTGTCGTACATAGTATATGAGTGAGTTGCACTGAAAAACTTAGAATTTACTGAAAAACCCGCATTACACGAAATGCACCGTGTAGTACATAGTATATGAGTGAGTTGCACTGAAAAACTTAGAATATAAGAAACGCACATTGTAGTACATAGTGTATGAGTGAGTTGCACTGAAAAACTTAGAATATAAGAAACGCACAGTGTAGTACATAGTATATGAGTGAGTTGCACTGAAAAACTTAGAATTTACTGAAAAACCCGCATTACACGAAATGCACAGTGTAGTACATAGTATATGAGTGAGTTGCACTGAAAAACTTAGAATATAAGAAACGCACAGTGTAGTACATAGTATATGAGTGAGTTGCACTGAAAAACTTAGAATTTAAGAAACGCACAGTGTAGTACATAGTATATGAGTGAGTTGCACTGAAAAACTTAGAATATAAGAAACGCACAGTATAGTACATAGTATATGAGTGAGTTGCACTCAAAAATTTAGAATATAAGAAACGCACAGTGTAGTACATAGTATATGAGTGAGTTGCACTGAAAAACTTAGAATATAAGAAACGCACAGTGTAGTACATAGTATATGAGTGAGTTGCACTGAAAAACTTAGAATTTAAGAAACGCACAGTGTAGTACATAGTATATGAGTGAGTTGCACTGAAAAACTTAGAATATAAGAAACGCACAGTATAGTACATAGTATATGAGTGAGTTGCACTCAAAAATTTAGAATATAAGAAACGCACAGTGTAGTACATAGTATATGAGTGAGTTGCACTGAAAAACTTGGAATTTAAGAAACGCACAGTGTAGTACATAGTATATGAGTGAGTTGCACTGAAAAACTTAGAATATAAGAAACGCACAGTGTAGTACATAGTATATGAGTGAGTTGCACTGAAAAACTTAGAATATAAGAAACGCACAGTGTAGTACATAGTATATGAGTGAGTTGCACTGAAAAACTTAGAATATAAGAAACGCACATATAGTATATAGTATATGAATGAGTTGCACTGAAAAACTTAGAATTTACTGAAAAACCCGCATTACACGAAATGCACAGTGTAGTACATAGTATATGAGTGAGTTGCACTGAAAAACTTAGAATATAAGAAATGCACAGTGTAGTACATAGTATATGAGTGAGTTGCACTGAAAAACTTAGAATATAAGAAACGCACAGTGTAGTACATAGTATATGAGTGAGTTGCACTGAAAAACTTAGAATATAAGAAACGCACAGTGTAGTACATAGTATATGAGTGAGTTGCACTGAAAAACTTAGAATATAAGAAACGCACAGTGTAGTACATAGTATATGAGTGAGTTGCACTGAAAAACTTAGAATATAAGAAACGCACAGTGTAGTACATAGTATATGAGTGAGTTGCACTGAAAAACTTAGAATATAAGAAACGCACAGTGTAGTACATAGTATATGAGTGAGTTGCACTGAAAAACTTAGAATATAAGAAACGCACAGTGTAGTACATAGTATATGAGTGAGTTGCACTGAAAAACTTAGAATATAAGAAACGCACAGTGTAGTACATAGTATATGAGTGAGTTTCACTGAAAAACTTAGAATATAAGAAACGCACAGTGTAGTACATAGTATATGAGTGAGTTGCACTGAAAAACTTAGAATTTAAGAAACGCACAGTGTAGTACATAGTATATGAGTGAGTTGCACTGAAAAACTTAGAATATAAGAAACGCACAGTGTAGTACATAGTATATGAGTGAGTTGCACTGAAAAACTTAGAATTTAAGAAACGCACAGTGTAGTACATAATTTATGAGTGAGTTGCACTGAAAAACGTAGAATATAAGAAACGCACAGTGTAGTACATAGTATATGAGTGAGTTGCATTGAAAAACTTAGAATATAAGAAACGCACCGTGTAGTACATAGTATATGAGTGAGTTGCACTGAAAAACTTAGAATATAAGAAACGCACAGTGTAGTACATAGTATATGAGTGAGTTGCACTGAAAAACTTAGAATTTACTGAAAAACCCGCATTACACGAAATGCACAGTGTAGTACATAGTATATGAGTGAGTTGCACTGAAAAACTTAGAATATAAGAAACGCACAGTGTAGTACATGGTATATGACTGAGTTGCACTGAAAAACTTAGAATATAAGAAACGCACAGTGTAGTACATAGTATATGAGTGAGTTGCACTGAAAAACTTAGAATATAAGAAACGCACAGTGTAGTACATTGTATATGAGTGAGTTGCACTGAAAAACTTAGAATATAAGAAACGCACAGTGTAGTACATAGTATATGAGTGAGTTGCACTGAAAAACTTAGAATATAAGAAACGCACATATAGTACATAGTATATGAATGAGTTGCACTGAAAAATTTAGAATTTACTGAAAAAATCGCATTACACGAAATGCACAGTGTACTACATAGTATATGAGTGAGTTGCACTGAAAAACTTAGAATATAAGAAACGCACAGTGTAGTACATAGTATATGAGTGAGTTGCACTGAAAAACTTAGAATATAAGAAACACACAGTGTAGTACATAGTATATGAGTGAGTTGCACTGAAAAACTTAGAATATAAGAAACGCACAGTGTAGTACATAGTATATGAGTGAGTTGCACTGAAAAACTTAGAATTTAGGAAACGCACAGTGTAGTACATAGTATATGAGTGAGTTGCACTGAAAAACTTAGAATATAAGAAACGCACATATAGTACATAATATATGAATGAGTTGCACTGAAAAACTTAGAATTTACTGAAAAACACGCATTACACGAAATGCACAGTGTAGTACATAGTATATGAGTGAGTTGCACTGAAAAACTTAGAATATAAGAAACGCACAGTGTAGTACATAGTATATGAGTGAGTTGCACTGAAAAACTTAGAATATAAGAAACGCACAGTGTAGTACATAGTATATGAGTGAGTTGCACTGAAAAACTTAGAATATAAGAAATGCACAGTGTAGTACATAGTATATGAGTGAGTTGCACTGAAAAACTTAGAATATAAGAAACGCACAGTGTAGTACATAGTATATGAGTGAGTTGCACTGAAAAACTTAGAATATAAGAAACGCACAGTGTCGTACATAGTATATGAGTGAGTTGCACTGAAAAACTTAGAATTTACTGAAAAACCCGCATTACACGAAATGCACCGTGTAGTACATAGTATATGAGTGAGTTGCACTGAAAAACTTAGAATATAAGAAACGCACATTGTAGTACATAGTGTATGAGTGAGTTGCACTGAAAAACTTAGAATATAAGAAACGCACAGTGTAGTACATAGTATATGAGTGAGTTGCACTGAAAAACTTAGAATTTACTGAAAAACCCGCATTACACGAAATGCACAGTGTAGTACATAGTATATGAGTGAGTTGCACTGAAAAACTTAGAATATAAGAAACGCACAGTGTAGTACATAGTATATGAGTGAGTTGCACTGAAAAACTTAGAATTTAAGAAACGCACAGTGTAGTACATAGTATATGAGTGAGTTGCACTGAAAAACTTAGAATATAAGAAACGCACAGTATAGTACATAGTATATGAGTGAGTTGCACTCAAAAATTTAGAATATAAGAAACGCACAGTGTAGTACATAGTATATGAGTGAGTTGCACTGAAAAACTTAGAATATAAGAAACGCACAGTGTAGTACATAGTATATGAGTGAGTTGCACTGAAAAACTTAGAATTTACTGAAAAACCCGCATTACACGAAATGCACCGTGTAGTACATAGTATATGAGTGAGTTGCACTGAAAAACTTAGAATATAAGAAACGCACATTGTAGTACATAGTGTATGAGTGAGTTGCACTGAAAAACTTAGAATATAAGAAACGCACAGTGTAGTACATAGTATATGAGTGAGTTGCACTGAAAAACTTAGAATTTACTGAAAAACCCGCATTACACGAAATGCACAGTGTAGTACATAGTATATGAGTGAGTTGCACTGAAAAACTTAGAATATAAGAAACGCACAGTGTAGTACATAGTATATGAGTGAGTTGCACTGAAAAACTTAGAATATAAGAAACGCACAGTGTAGTACATAGTATATGAGTGAGTTGCACTGAAAAACTTAGAATATAAGAAATGCACAGTGTAGTACATAGTATATGAGTGAGTTGCACTGAAAAACTTAGAATATAAGAAACGCACAGTGTAGTACATAGTATATGAGTGAGTTGCACTGAAAAACTTAGAATATAAGAAACGCACAGTGTCGTACATAGTATATGAGTGAGTTGCACTGAAAAACTTAGAATTTACTGAAAAACCCGCATTACACGAAATGCACCGTGTAGTACATAGTATATGAGTGAGTTGCACTGAAAAACTTAGAATATAAGAAACGCACATTGTAGTACATAGTGTATGAGTGAGTTGCACTGAAAAACTTAGAATATAAGAAACGCACAGTGTAGTACATAGTATATGAGTGAGTTGCACTGAAAAACTTAGAATTTACTGAAAAACCCGCATTACACGAAATGCACAGTGTAGTACATAGTATATGAGTGAGTTGCACTGAAAAACTTAGAATATAAGAAACGCACAGTGTAGTACATAGTATATGAGTGAGTTGCACTGAAAAACTTAGAATTTAAGAAACGCACAGTGTAGTACATAGTATATGAGTGAGTTGCACTGAAAAACTTAGAATATAAGAAACGCACAGTATAGTACATAGTATATGAGTGAGTTGCACTCAAAAATTTAGAATATAAGAAACGCACAGTGTAGTACATAGTATATGAGTGAGTTGCACTGAAAAACTTAGAATATAAGAAACGCACAGTGTAGTACATAGTATATGAGTGAGTTGCACTGAAAAACTTAGAATTTAAGAAACGCACAGTGTAGTACATAGTATATGAGTGAGTTGCACTGAAAAACTTAGAATATAAGAAACGCACAGTATAGTACATAGTATATGAGTGAGTTGCACTCAAAAATTTAGAATATAAGAAACGCACAGTGTAGTACATAGTATATGAGTGAGTTGCACTGAAAAACTTGGAATTTAAGAAACGCACAGTGTAGTACATAGTATATGAGTGAGTTGCACTGAAAAACTTAGAATATAAGAAACGCACAGTGTAGTACATAGTATATGAGTGAGTTGCACTGAAAAACTTAGAATATAAGAAACGCACAGTGTAGTACATAGTATATGAGTGAGTTGCACTGAAAAACTTAGAATATAAGAAACGCACATATAGTATATAGTATATGAATGAGTTGCACTGAAAAACTTAGAATTTACTGAAAAACCCGCATTACACGAAATGCACAGTGTAGTACATAGTATATGAGTGAGTTGCACTGAAAAACTTAGAATATAAGAAATGCACAGTGTAGTACATAGTATATGAGTGAGTTGCACTGAAAAACTTAGAATATAAGAAACGCACAGTGTAGTACATAGTATATGAGTGAGTTGCACTGAAAAACTTAGAATATAAGAAACGCACAGTGTAGTACATAGTATATGAGTGAGTTGCACTGAAAAACTTAGAATATAAGAAACGCACAGTGTAGTACATAGTATATGAGTGAGTTGCACTGAAAAACTTAGAATTTAAGAAACGCACAGTGTAGTACATAGTATATGAGTGAGTTGCACTGAAAAACTTAGAATATAAGAAACGCACAGTGTAGTACATAGTATATGAGTGACTTGCACTGAAAAACTTAGAATATAAGAAACGCACAGTGTAGTACATAGTATATGAGTGAGTTGCACTGAAAAACTTAGAATATAAGAAACGCACAGTGTAGTACATAGTATATGAGTGAGTTGCACTGAAAAACTTAGAATTTAAGAAACGCACAGTGTAGTACATAGTATATGAGTGAGTTAAACTGAAAAACTTAGAATATAAGAAACGCACAGTGTAGTACATAGTATATGAGTGAGTTGCACTGAAAAACTTAGAATATAAGAAACGCACAGTGTCGTACATAGTATATGAGTGAGTTGCACTGAAAAACTTAGAATTTACTGAAAAACCCGCATTACACGAAATGCACCGTGTAGTACATAGTATATGAGTGAGTTGCACTGAAAAACTTATAATATAAGAAACGCACAGTGCAGTAAATAGTATATGAGTGAGTTGCACTGAAAAACTTAGAATATAAGAAACGCACAGTGTAGTACATAGTATATGAGTGAGTTGCACTGAAAAACTTAGAATTTACTGAAAAACCCGCATTAAACGAAATGCACAGTGTAGTACATAGTATATGAGTGAGTTGCACTGAAAAACTTAGAATATAAGAAACGCACAGTGTAGTACATAGTATATGAGTGAGTTGCACTGAAAAACTTAGAATTTAAGAAACGCACAGTGTAGTACAGAGTATATGAGTGAGTTGCACTGAAAAACTTAGAATATAAGAAACGCACAGTATAGTACATAGTATATGAGTGAGTTGCACTCAAAAATTTAGAATATAAGAAACGCACAGTGTAGTACATAGTATATGAGTGAGTTGCACTGAAAAACTTAGAATATAAGAAACGCACAGTGTAGTACATAGTATATGAGTGAGTTGCACTGAAAAACTTAGAATTTACTGAAAAACCCGCATTACACGAAATGCACCGTGTAGTACATAGTATATGAGTGAGTTGCACTGAAAAACTTAGAATATAAGAAACGCACATTGTAGTACATAGTGTATGAGTGAGTTGCACTGAAAAACTTAGAATATAAGAAACGCACAGTGTAGTACATAGTATATGAGTGAGTTGCACTGAAAAACTTAGAATTTACTGAAAAACCCGCATTACACGAAATGCACAGTGTAGTACATAGTATATGAGTGAGTTGCACTGAAAAACTTAGAATATAAGAAACGCACAGTGTAGTACATAGTATATGAGTGAGTTGCACTGAAAAACTTAGAATATAAGAAACGCACAGTGTAGTACATAGTATATGAGTGAGTTGCACTGAAAAACTTAGAATATAAGAAATGCACAGTGTAGTACATAGTATATGAGTGAGTTGCACTGAAAAACTTAGAATATAAGAAACGCACAGTGTAGTACATAGTATATGAGTGAGTTGCACTGAAAAACTTAGAATATAAGAAACGCACAGTGTAGTACATAGTATATGAGTGAGTTGCACTGAAAAACTTAGAATATAAGAAACGCACAGTGTAGTACATAGTATATGAGTGAGTTGCACTGAAAAACTTAGAATTTAAGAAACGCACAGTGTAGTACATAGTATATGAGTGAGTTGCACTGAAAAACTTAGAATATAAGAAACGCACAGTGTAGTACATAGTATATGAGTGACTTGCACTGAAAAACTTAGAATATAAGAAACGCACAGTGTAGTACATAGTATATGAGTGAGTTGCACTGAAAAACTTAGAATATAAGAAACGCACAGTGTAGTACATAGTATATGAGTGAGTTGCACTGAAAAACTTAGAATTTAAGAAACGCACAGTGTAGTACATAGTATATGAGTGAGTTAAACTGAAAAACTTAGAATATAAGAAACGCACAGTGTAGTACATAGTATATGAGTGAGTTGCACTGAAAAACTTAGAATTTAAGAAACGCATAGTGTAGTACATAGTTTATGAGTGAGTTGCACTGAAAAACATAGAAGATAAGAAACGCACAGTGTAGTACATAGTATATGAGTGAGTTGCACTGAAAAACTTAGAATATAAGAAACGCACAGTGTAGTACATAGTATATGAGTGAGTTGCACTGAAAAACTTAGAATATAAGAAACGCACAGTGTCGTACATAGTATATGAGTGAGTTGCACTGAAAAACTTAGAATTTACTGAAAAACCCGCATTACACGAAATGCACAGTGTAGTACATAGTATATGAGTGAGTTGCACTGAAAAACTTAGAATATAAGAAACGCACATTGTAGTACATAGTGTATGAGTGAGTTGCACTGAAAAACTTAGAATATAAGAAACGCACAGTGTAGTACATAGTATATGAGTGAGTTGCACTGAAAAACTTAGAATTTACTGAAAAACCCGCATTACACGAAATGCACAGTGTAGTACATAGTATATGAGTGAGTTGCACTGAAAAACTTAGAATATAAGAAACGCACAGTGTAGTACATAGTATATGAGTGAGTTGCACTGAAAAACTTAGAATTTAAGAAACGCACAGTGTAGTACATAGTATATGAGTGAGTTGCACTGAAAAACTTAGAATATAAGAAACGCACAGTATAGTACATAGTATATGAGTGAGTTGCACTCAAAAATTTAGAATATAAGAAACGCACAGTGTAGTACATAGTATATGAGTGAGTTGCACTGAAAAACTTAGAATATAAGAAACGCACAGTGTAGTACATAGTATATGAGTGAGTTGCACTGAAAAACTTAGAATTTAAGAAACGCACAGTGTAGTACATAGTATATGAGTGAGTTGCACTGAAAAACTTAGAATATAAGAAACGCACAGTATAGTACATAGTATATGAGTGAGTTGCACTCAAAAATTTAGAATATAAGAAACGCACAGTGTAGTACATAGTATATGAGTGAGTTGCACTGAAAAACTTGGAATTTAAGAAACGCACAGTGTAGTACATAGTATATGAGTGAGTTGCACTGAAAAACTTAGAATATAAGAAACGCACAGTGTAGTACATAGTATATGAGTGAGTTGCACTGAAAAACTTAGAATATAAGAAACGCACAGTGTAGTACATAGTATATGAGTGAGTTGCACTGAAAAACTTAGAATATAAGAAACGCACATATAGTATATAGTATATGAATGAGTTGCACTGAAAAACTTAGAATTTACTGAAAAACCCGCATTACACGAAATGCACAGTGTAGTACATAGTATATGAGTGAGTTGCACTGAAAAACTTAGAATATAAGAAATGCACAGTGTAGTACATAGTATATGAGTGAGTTGCACTGAAAAACTTAGAATATAAGAAACGCACAGTGTAGTACATAGTATATGAGTGAGTTGCACTGAAAAACTTAGAATATAAGAAACGCACAGTGTAGTACATAGTATATGAGTGAGTTGCACTGAAAAACTTAGAATATAAGAAACGCACAGTGTAGTACATAGTATATGAGTGAGTTGCACTGAAAAACTTAGAATTTAAGAAACGCACAGTGTAGTACATAGTATATGAGTGAGTTGCACTGAAAAACTTAGAATATAAGAAACGCACAGTGTAGTACATAGTATATGAGTGACTTGCACTGAAAAACTTAGAATATAAGAAACGCACAGTGTAGTACATAGTATATGAGTGAGTTGCACTGAAAAACTTAGAATATAAGAAACGCACAGTGTAGTACATAGTATATGAGTGAGTTGCACTGAAAAACTTAGAATTTAAGAAACGCACAGTGTAGTACATAGTATATGAGTGAGTTAAACTGAAAAACTTAGAATATAAGAAACGCACAGTGTAGTACATAGTATATGAGTGAGTTGCACTGAAAAACTTAGAATATAAGAAACGCACAGTGTCGTACATAGTATATGAGTGAGTTGCACTGAAAAACTTAGAATTTACTGAAAAACCCGCATTACACGAAATGCACCGTGTAGTACATAGTATATGAGTGAGTTGCACTGAAAAACTTAGAATATAAGAAACGCACATTGTAGTACATAGTGTATGAGTGAGTTGCACTGAAAAACTTAGAATATAAGAAACGCACAGTGTAGTACATAGTATATGAGTGAGTTGCACTGAAAAACTTAGAATTTACTGAAAAACCCGCATTAAACGAAATGCACAGTGTAGTACATAGTATATGAGTGAGTTGCACTGAAAAACTTAGAATATAAGAAACGCACAGTGTAGTACATAGTATATGAGTGAGTTGCACTGAAAAACTTAGAATTTAAGAAACGCACAGTGTAGTACAAAGTATATGAGTGAGTTGCACTGAAAAACTTAGAATATAAGAAACGCACAGTATAGTACATAGTATATGAGTGAGTTGCACTCAAAAATTTAGAATATAAGAAACGCACAGTGTAGTACATAGTATATGAGTGAGTTGCACTGAAAAACTTAGAATATAAGAAACGCACAGTGTAGTACATAGTATATGAGTGAGTTGCACTGAAAAACTTAGAATTTACTGAAAAACCCGCATTACACGAAATGCACCGTGTAGTACATAGTATATGAGTGAGTTGCACTGAAAAACTTAGAATATAAGAAACGCACATTGTAGTACATAGTGTATGAGTGAGTTGCACTGAAAAACTTAGAATATAAGAAACGCACAGTGTAGTACATAGTATATGAGTGAGTTGCACTGAAAAACTTAGAATTTACTGAAAAACCCGCATTACACGAAATGCACAGTGTAGTACATAGTATATGAGTGAGTTGCACTGAAAAACTTAGAATATAAGAAACGCACAGTGTAGTACATAGTATATGAGTGAGTTGCACTGAAAAACTTAGAATATAAGAAACGCACAGTGTAGTACATAGTATATGAGTGAGTTGCACTGAAAAACTTAGAATATAAGAAATGCACAGTGTAGTACATAGTATATGAGTGAGTTGCACTGAAAAACTTAGAATATAAGAAACGCACAGTGTAGTACATAGTATATGAGTGAGTTGCACTGAAAAACTTAGAATATAAGAAACGCACAGTGTAGTACATAGTATATGAGTGAGTTGCACTGAAAAACTTAGAATATAAGAAACGCACAGTGTAGTACATAGTATATGAGTGAGTTGCACTGAAAAACTTAGAATTTAAGAAACGCACAGTGTAGTACATAGTATATGAGTGAGTTGCACTGAAAAACTTAGAATATAAGAAACGCACAGTGTAGTACATAGTATATGAGTGACTTGCACTGAAAAACTTAGAATATAAGAAACGCACAGTGTAGTACATAGTATATGAGTGAGTTGCACTGAAAAACTTAGAATATAAGAAACGCACAGTGTAGTACATAGTATATGAGTGAGTTGCACTGAAAAACTTAGAATTTAAGAAACGCACAGTGTAGTACATAGTATATGAGTGAGTTAAACTGAAAAACTTAGAATATAAGAAACGCACAGTGTAGTACATAGTATATGAGTGAGTTGCACTGAAAAACTTAGAATTTAAGAAACGCATAGTGTAGTACATAGTTTATGAGTGAGTTGCACTGAAAAACATAGAAGATAAGAAACGCACAGTGTAGTACATAGTATATGAGTGAGTTGCACTGAAAAACTTAGAATATAAGAAACGCACAGTGTAGTACATAGTATATGAGTGAGTTGCACTGAAAAACTTAGAATATAAGAAACGCACAGTGTCGTACATAGTATATGAGTGAGTTGCACTGAAAAACTTAGAATTTACTGAAAAACCCGCATTACACGAAATGCACAGTGTAGTACATAGTATATGAGTGAGTTGCACTGAAAAACTTAGAATATAAGAAACGCACATTGTAGTACATAGTGTATGAGTGAGTTGCACTGAAAAACTTAGAATATAAGAAACGCACAGTGTAGTACATAGTATATGAGTGAGTTGCACTGAAAAACTTAGAATTTACTGAAAAACCCGCATTACACGAAATGCACAGTGTAGTACATTGTATATGAGTGAGTTGCACTGAAAAACTTAGAATATAAGAAACGCACAGTGTAGTACATAGTATATGAGTGAGTTGCACTGAAAAACTTAGAATTTAAGAAACGCACAGTGTAGTACATAGTATATGAGTGAGTTGCACTGAAAAACTTAGAATATAAGAAACGCACAGTATAGTACATAGTGTATGAGTGAGTTGCACTCAAAAACTTAGAATATAAGAAACGCACAGTGTAGTACATAGTATATGAGTGAGTTGCACTGAAAAACTTGGAATTTAAGAAACCCACAGTGTAGTACATAGTATATGAGTGAGTTGCACTGAAAAACTTAGAATATAAGAAACGCACAGTGTAGTACATAGTATATGAGTGAGTTGCACTGAAAAACTTAGAATATAAGAAACGCACAGTGTAGTACATAGTATATGAGTGAGTTGCACTGAAAAACTTAGAATATAAGAAACGCACATATAGTATATAGTATATGAATGAGTTGCACTGAAAAACTTAGAATTTACTGAAAAACCCGCATTACACGAAATGCACAGTGTAGTACATAGTATATGAGTGAGTTGCACTGAAAAACTTAGAATATAAGAAATGCACAGTGTAGTACATAGTATATGAGTGAGTTGCACTGAAAAACTTAGAATATAAGAAACGCACAGTGTAGTACATAGTATATGAGTGAGTTGCACTGAAAAACTTAGAATATAAGAAACGCACAGTGTAGTACATAGTATATGAGTGAGTTGCACTGAAAAACTTAGAATATAAGAAACGCACAGTGTAGTACATAGTATATGAGTGAGTTGCACTGAAAAACTTAGAATTTAAGAAACGCACAGTGTAGTACATAGTATATGAGTGAGTTGCACTGAAAAACTTAGAATATAAGAAACGCACAGTGTAGTACATAGTATATGAGTGAGTTGCACTGAAAAACTTAGAATTTAAGAAACGCACAGTGTAGTACATAGTTTATGAGTGAGTTGCACTGAAAAACTTAGAATATAAGAAACGCACAGTGTAGTACATAGTATATGAGTGAGTTGCACTGAAAAACTTAGAATATAAGAAACGCACAGTGTAGTACATAGTATATGAGTGAGTTGCATTGAAAAACTTAGAATATAAGAAACGCACAGTGTAGTACATAGTATATGAGTGAGTTTCACTGAAAAACTTAGAATATAAGAAATGCACAGTGTAGTACATAGTATATGAGTGAGTTGCACTGAAAAACTTAGAATTTACTGAAAAACCCGCATTACACGAAATGCACAGTGTAGTACATAGTATATGAGTGAGTTGCACTGAAAAACTTAGAATATAAGAAACGCACAGTGTAGTACATAGTATATGAGTGAGTTGCACTGAAAAACTTAGAATATAAGAAACGCACAGTGTAGTACATAGTATATGAGTGAGTTGCACTGAAAAACTTAGAATATAAGAAACACACATATAGTATATAGTATATGAATGAGTTGCACTGAAAAACTTAGAATTTACTGAAAAACCCGCATTACACGAAATGCACAGTGTAGTACATAGTATATGAGTGAGTTGCACTGAAAAACTTAGAATATAAGAAATGCACAGTGTAGTACATAGTATATGAGTGAGTTGCACTGAAAAACTTAGAATATAAGAAACGCACAGTGTAGTACATAGTATATGAGTGAGTTGCACTGAAAAACTTAGAATATAAGAAACGCACAGTGTAGTACATAGTATATGAGTGAGTTGCACTGAAAAACTTAGAATATAAGAAACGCACAGTGTAGTACATAGTATATGAGTGAGTTGCACTGAAAAACTTAGAATTTAAGAAACGCACAGTGTAGTACATAGTATATGAGTGAGTTGCACTGAAAAACTTAGAATATAAGAAACGCACAGTGTAGTACATAGTATATGAGTGAGTTGCACTGAAAAACTTAGAATTTAAGAAACGCACAGTGTAGTACATAGTATATGAGTGAGTTGCACTGAAAAACTTAGAATATAAGAAACGCACAGTGTAGTACATAGTATATGAGTGAGTTGCACTGAAAAACTTAGAATTTACTGAAAAACCCGCATTACACGAAATGCACAGTGTAGTACATAGTATATGAGTGAGTTGCACTGAAAAACTTAGAATATAAGAAACGCACAGTGTAGTACATGGTATATGACTGAGTTGCACTGAAAAACTTAGAATTTAAGAAACGCACAGTGTAGTACATAGTATATGAGTGAGTTGCACTGAAAAACTTAGAATATAAGAAACGCACAGTGTAGTACATAGTATATGAGTGAGTTGCACTGAAAAACTTAGAATATAAGAAACGCACAGTGTAGTACATAGTATATGAGTGAGTTGCACTGAAAAACTTAGAATTTAAGAAACGCACAGTGTAGTACATAGTATATGAGTGAGTTGCACTGAAAAACTTAGAATATAAGAAACGCACAGTGTAGTACATAGTATATGAGTGAGTTGCACTGAAAAACTTAGAATTTACTGAAAAACCCGCATTACACGAAATGCACAGTGTAGTACATAGTATATGAGTGAGTTGCACTGAAAAACTTAGAATATAAGAAACGCACAGTGTAGTACATGGTATATGAGTGAGTTGCACTGAAAAACTTAGAATATAAGAAACGCACAGTGTAGTACATAGTATATGAGTGAGTTGCACTGAAAAACTTAGAATTTACTGAAAAACCCGCATTACACGAAATGCACAGTGTAGTACATAGTATATGAGTGAGTTGCACTGAAAAACTTAGAATATAAGAAACGCACAGTGTAGTACATGGTATATGACTGAGTTGCACTGAAAAACTTAGAATATAAGAAACGCACAGTGTAGTACATAGTATATGAGTGAGTTGCACTGAAAAACTTAGAATATAAGAAACGCACAGTGTAGTACATAGTATACGAGTGAGTTGCACTGAAAAACTTAGAATATAAGAAACGCACAGTGTAGTACATTGTATATGAGTGAGTTGCACTGAAAAACTTAGAATATAAGAAACGCACAGTGTAGTACATAGTATATGAGTGAGTTGCACTGAAAAACTTAGAATATAAGAAATGCACAGTGTAGTACATAGTATATGAGTGAGTTGCACTGAAAAACTTAGAATATAAGAAACGCACAGTGTAGTACATAGTATATGAGTGAGTTGCACTGAAAAACTTAGAATATAAGAAACGCACAGTGTAGTACATAGTATATGAGTGAGTTTCACTGAAAAACTTAGAATATAAGAAACGCACAGTGTAGTACATAGTATATGAGTGAGTTGCACTGAAAAACTTAGAATTTAAGAAACGCACAGTGTAGTACATAGTATATGAGTGAGTTGCACTGAAAAACTTAGAATATAAGAAACGCACAGTGTAGTACATAGTATATGAGTGAGTTGCACTGAAAAACTTAGAATATAAGAAACGCATAGTGTAGTACATAGTATATGAGTGAGTTGCACTGAAAAACTTAGAATATAAGAAACGCACAGTGTAGTACATAGTATATGAGTGAGTTGCACTGAAAAACTTAGAATTTAAGAAACGCACAGTGTAGTACATAGTATATGAGTGAGTTGCACTGAAAAACTTAGAATATAAGAAACGCACAGTGTAGTACATAGTATATGAGTGAGTTGCACTGAAAAACTTAGAATTTAAGAAACGCACAGTGTAGTACATAGTTTATGAGTGAGTTGCACTGAAAAACTTAGAATATAAGAAACGCACAGTGTAGTACATAGTATATGAGTGAGTTGCACTGAAAAACTTAGAATATAAGAAACGCACAGTGTAGTACATAGTATATGAGTGAGTTGCATTGAAAAACTTAGAATATAAGAAACGCACAGTGTAGTACATAGTATATGAGTGAGTTGCACTGAAAAACTTAGAATATAAGAAACGCACAGTGTAGTACATAGTATATGAGTGAGTTGCACTGAAAAACTTAGAATTTACTGAAAAACCCGCATTACACGAAATGCACAGTGTAGTACATAGTATATGAGTGAGTTGCACTGAAAAACTTAGAATATAAGAAACGCACAGTGTAGTACATAGTATATGAGTGAGTTGCACTGAAAAACTTAGAATATAAGAAACGCACAGTGTAGTACATAGTATATGAGTGAGTTGCACTGAAAAACTTAGAATATAAGAAACACACATATAGTATATAGTATATGAATGAGTTGCACTGAAAAACTTAGAATTTACTGAAAAACCCGCATTACACGAAATGCACAGTGTAGTACATAGTATATGAGTGAGTTGCACTGAAAAACTTAGAATATAAGAAACGCACAGTGTAGTACATAGTATATGAGTGAGTTGCACTGAAAAACTTAGAATATAAGAAACGCACAGTGTAGTACATAGTATATGAGTGAGTTGCACTGAAAAACTTAGAATATAAGAAACGCACAGTGTAGTACATAGTATATGAGTGAGTTGCACTGAAAAACTTAGAATTTAAGAAACGCACAGTGTAGTACATAGTATATGAGTGAGTTGCACTGAAAAACTTAGAATATAAGAAACGCACAGTGTAGTACATAGTATATGAGTGAGTTGCACTGAAAAACTTAGAATATAAGAAACGCACAGTGTAGTACATAGTATATGAGTGAGTTGCACTGAAAAACTTAGAATTTAAGAAACGCACAGTGTAGTACATAGTATATGAGTGAGTTGCACTGAAAAACTTAGAATATAAGAAACGCACAGTGTAGTACATAGTATATGAGTGAGTTGCACTGAAAAACTTAGAATTTACTGAAAAACCCGCATTACACGAAATGCACAGTGTAGTACATAGTATATGAGTGAGTTGCACTGAAAAACTTAGAATATAAGAAACGCACAGTGTAGTACATGGTATATGAGTGAGTTGCACTGAAAAACTTAGAATATAAGAAACGCACAGTGTAGTACATAGTATATGAGTGAGTTGCACTGAAAAACTTAGAATTTACTGAAAAACCCGCATTACACGAAATGCACAGTGTAGTACATAGTATATGAGTGAGTTGCACTGAAAAACTTAGAATATAAGAAACGCACAGTGTAGTACATGGTATATGACTGAGTTGCACTGAAAAACTTAGAATATAAGAAACGCACAGTGTAGTACATAGTATATGAGTGAGTTGCACTGAAAAACTTAGAATATAAGAAACGCACAGTGTAGTACATAGTATACGAGTGAGTTGCACTGAAAAACTTAGAATATAAGAAACGCACAGTGTAGTACATTGTATATGAGTGAGTTGCACTGAAAAACTTAGAATATAAGAAACGCACAGTGTAGTACATAGTATATGAGTGAGTTGCACTGAAAAACTTAGAATATAAGAAATGCACAGTGTAGTACATAGTATATGAGTGAGTTGCACTGAAAAACTTAGAATTTAAGAAACGCACAGTGTAGTACATAGTATATGAGTGAGTTGCACTGAAAAACTTAGAATATAAGAAACGCACAGTGTAGTACATAGTATATGAGCGAGTTGCACTGAAAAACTTAGAATATAAGAAACGCACAGTGTAGTACATAGTATATGAGCGAGTTGCACTGAAAAACTTAGAATATAAGAAACGCACAGTGTAGTACATAGTATATGAGTGAGTTGCACTGAAAAACTTAGAATATAAGAAACGCACAGTGTAGTACATAGTATATGAGTGAGTTGCACTGAAAAACTTAGAATATAAGAAACGCACAGTGTAGTACATAGTATATGAGTGAGTTGCACTGAAAAACTTAGAATATAAGAAACGCACAGTGTAGTACATAGTATATGAGTGAGTTGCACTGAAAAACTTAGAATTTAAGAAACGCACAGTGTAGTACATAGTATATGAGTGAGTTGCACTGAAAAACTTAGAATATAAGAAACGCACAGTGTAGTACATAGTATATGAGTGAGTTGCACTGAAAAACTTAGAATATAAGAAACGCACAGTGTAGTACATAGTATATGAGTGAGTTGCATTGAAAAACTTAGAATATAAGAAACGCACAGTGTAGTACATAGTATATGAGTGAGTTGCACTGAAAAACTTAGAATATAAGAAACGCACAGTGTAGTACATAGTATATGAGTGAGTTGCACTGAAAAACTTAGAATTTACTGAAAAACCCGCATTACACGAAATGCACAGTGTAGTACATAGTATATGAGTGAGTTGCACTGAAAAACTTAGAATATAAGAAACGCACAGTGTAGTACATAGTATATGAGTGAGTTGCACTGAAAAACTTAGAATATAAGAAACGCACAGTGTAGTACATAGTATATGAGTGAGTTGCACTGAAAAACTTAGAATATAAGAAACGCACAGTGTAGTACATAGTATATGAGTGAGTTGCACTGAAAAACTTAGAATATAAGAAACGCACAGTGTAGTACATAGTATATGAGTGAGTTGCACTGAAAAACAGAATATAAGAAACGCACATATAGTATATAGTATATGAATGAGTTACACTGAAAAACTTAGAATTTACTGAAAAACCCGCATTACACGAAATGCACAGTGTAGTACATAGTATATGAGTGAGTTGCACTGAAAAACTTAGAATATAAGAAATGCACAGTGTAGTACATAGTATATGAGTGAGTTGCACTGAAAAACTTAGAATATAAGAAACGCACAGTGTAGTACATAGTATATGAGTGAGTTGCACTGAAAAACTTAGAATATAAGAAACGCACAGTGTAGTACATAGTATATGAGTGAGTTGCACTGAAAAACTTAGAATATAAGAAACGCACAGTGTAGTACATAGTATATGAGTGAGTTGCACTGAAAAACTTAGAATTTAAGAAACGCACAGTGTAGTACATAGTATATGAGTGAGTTGCACTGAAAAACTTAGAATATAAGAAACGCACAGTGTAGTACATAGTATATGAGTGAGTTGCACTGAAAAACTTAGAATTTAAGAAACGCACAGTGTAGTACATAGTTTATGAGTGAGTTGCACTGAAAAACTTAGAATATAAGAAACGCACAGTGTAGTACATAGTATATGAGTGAGTTGCACTGAAAAACTTAGAATATAAGAAACGCACAGTGTAGTACATAGTATATGAGTGAGTTGCACTGAAAAACTTAGAATATAAGAAATGCACAGTGTAGTACATAGTATATGAGTGAGTTGCACTGAAAAACTTAGAATATAAGAAACGCACAGTGTAGTACATAGTATATGAGTGAGTTGCACTGAAAAACTTAGAATATAAGAAACGCACAGTGTCGTACATAGTATATGAGTGAGTTGCACTGAAAAACTTAGAATTTACTGAAAAACCCGCATTACACGAAATGCACCGTGTAGTACATAGTATATGAGTGAGTTGCACTGAAAAACTTAGAATATAAGAAACGCACATTGTAGTACATAGTGTATGAGTGAGTTGCACTGAAAAACTTAGAATATAAGAAACGCACAGTGTAGTACATAGTATATGAGTGAGTTGCACTGAAAAACTTAGAATTTACTGAAAAACCCGCATTAAACGAAATGCACAGTGTAGTACATAGTATATGAGTGAGTTGCACTGAAAAACTTAGAATATAAGAAACGCACAGTGTAGTACATAGTATATGAGTGAGTTGCACTGAAAAACTTAGAATTTAAGAAACGCACAGTGTAGTACATAGTATATGAGTGAGTTGCACTGAAAAACTTAGAATATAAGAAACGCACAGTATAGTACATAGTATATGAGTGAGTTGCACTCAAAAATTTAGAATATAAGAAACGCACAGTGTAGTACATAGTATATGAGTGAGTTGCACTGAAAAACTTAGAATATAAGAAACGCACAGTGTAGTACATAGTATATGAGTGAGTTGCACTGAAAAACTTAGAATTTACTGAAAAACCCGCATTACACGAAATGCACCGTGTAGTACATAGTATATGAGTGAGTTGCACTGAAAAACTTAGAATATAAGAAACGCACATTGTAGTACATAGTGTATGAGTGAGTTGCACTGAAAAACTTAGAATATAAGAAACGCACAGTGTAGTACATAGTATATGAGTGAGTTGCACTGAAAAACTTAGAATTTACTGAAAAACCCGCATTACACGAAATGCACAGTGTAGTACATAGTATATGAGTGAGTTGCACTGAAAAACTTAGAATATAAGAAACGCACAGTGTAGTACATAGTATATGAGTGAGTTGCACTGAAAAACTTAGAATATAAGAAACGCACAGTGTAGTACATAGTATATGAGTGAGTTGCACTGAAAAACTTAGAATATAAGAAACGCACAGTGTAGTACATAGTATATGAGTGAGTTGCACTGAAAAACTTAGAATATAAGAAACGCACAGTGTAGTACATAGTATATGAGTGAGTTGCACTGAAAAACTTAGAATATAAGAAACGCACAGTGTAGTACATAGTATATGAGTGAGTTGCACTGAAAAACTTAGAATATAAGAAACGCACAGTGTAGTACATAGTATATGAGTGAGTTGCACTGAAAAACTTAGAATTTAAGAAACGCACAGTGTAGTACATAGTATATGAGTGAGTTGCACTAAAAACTTAGAATATAAGAAACGCACAGTGTAGTACATAGTATATGAGTGACTTGCACTGAAAAACTTAGAATATAAGAAACGCACAGTGTAGTACATAGTATATGAGTGAGTTGCACTGAAAAACTTAGAATATAAGAAACGCACAGTGTAGTACATAGTATATGAGTGAGTTGCACTGAAAAACTTAGAATTTAAGAAACGCACAGTGTAGTACATAGTATATGAGTGAGTTAAACTGAAAAACTTAGAATATAAGAAACGCACAGTGTAGTACATAGTATATGAGTGAGTTGCACTGAAAAACTTAGAATTTAAGAAACGCATAGTGTAGTACATAGTTTATGAGTGAGTTGCACTGAAAAACATAGAAGATAAGAAACGCACAGTGTAGTACATAGTATATGAGTGAGTTGCACTGAAAAACTTAGAATATAAGAAACGCACAGTGTAGTACATAGTATATGAGTGAGTTGCACTGAAAAACTTAGAATATAAGAAACGCACAGTGTCGTACATAGTATATGAGTGAGTTGCACTGAAAAACTTAGAATTTACTGAAAAACCCGCATTACACGAAATGCACAGTGTAGTACATAGTATATGAGTGAGTTGCACTGAAAAACTTAGAATATAAGAAACGCACATTGTAGTACATAGTGTATGAGTGAGTTGCACTGAAAAACTTAGAATATAAGAAACGCACAGTGTAGTACATAGTATATGAGTGAGTTGCACTGAAAAACTTAGAATTTACTGAAAAACCCGCATTACACGAAATGCACAGTGTAGTACATTGTATATGAGTGAGTTGCACTGAAAAACTTAGAATATAAGAAACGCACAGTGTAGTACATAGTATATGAGTGAGTTGCACTGAAAAACTTAGAATTTAAGAAACGCACAGTGTAGTACATAGTATATGAGTGAGTTGCACTGAAAAACTTAGAATATAAGAAACGCACAGTATAGTACATAGTGTATGAGTGAGTTGCACTCAAAAACTTAGAATATAAGAAACGCACAGTGTAGTACATAGTATATGAGTGAGTTGCACTGAAAAACTTGGAATTTAAGAAACGCACAGTGTAGTACATAGTATATGAGTGAGTTGCACTGAAAAACTTAGAATATAAGAAACGCACAGTGTAGTACATAGTATATGAGTGAGTTGCACTGAAAAACTTAGAATATAAGAAACGCACAGTGTAGTACATAGTATATGAGTGAGTTGCACTGAAAAACTTAGAATATAAGAAACGCACATATAGTATATAGTATATGAATGAGTTGCACTGAAAAACTTAGAATTTACTGAAAAACCCGCATTACACGAAATGCACAGTGTAGTACATAGTATATGAGTGAGTTGCACTGAAAAACTTAGAATATAAGAAATGCACAGTGTAGTACATAGTATATGAGTGAGTTGCACTGAAAAACTTAGAATATAAGAAACGCACAGTGTAGTACATAGTATATGAGTGAGTTGCACTGAAAAACTTAGAATATAAGAAACGCACAGTGTAGTACATAGTATATGAGTGAGTTGCACTGAAAAACTTAGAATTTAAGAAACGCACAGTGTAGTACATAGTATATGAGTGAGTTGCACTGAAAAACTTAGAATATAAGAAACGCACAGTGTAGTACATAGTATATGAGTGAGTTGCACTGAAAAACTTAGAATATAAGAAACGCATAGTGTAGTACATAGTATATGAGTGAGTTGCACTGAAAAACTTAGAATATAAGAAACGCACAGTGTAGTACATAGTATATGAGTGAGTTGCACTGAAAAACTTAGAATTTAAGAAACGCACAGTGTAGTACATAGTATATGAGTGAGTTGCACTGAAAAACTTAGAATATAAGAAACGCACAGTGTAGTACATAGTATATGAGTGAGTTGCACTGAAAAACTTAGAATTTAAGAAACGCACAGTGTAGTACATAGTTTATGAGTGAGTTGCACTGAAAAACTTAGAATATAAGAAACGCACAGTGTAGTACATAGTATATGAGTGAGTTGCACTGAAAAACTTAGAATATAAGAAACGCACAGTGTAGTACATAGTATATGAGTGAGTTGCATTGAAAAACTTAGAATATAAGAAACGCACAGTGTAGTACATAGTATATGAGTGAGTTTCACTGAAAAACTTAGAATATAAGAAACGCACAGTGTAGTACATAGTATATGAGTGAGTTGCACTGAAAAACTTAGAATTTACTGAAAAACCCGCATTACACGAAATGCACAGTGTAGTACATAGTATATGAGTGAGTTGCACTGAAAAACTTAGAATATAAGAAACGCACAGTGTAGTACATAGTATATGAGTGAGTTGCACTGAAAAACTTAGAATATAAGAAACGCACAGTGTAGTACATAGTATATGAGTGAGTTGCACTGAAAAACTTAGAATATAAGAAACACACATATAGTATATAGTATATGAATGAGTTGCACTGAAAAACTTAGAATTTACTGAAAAACCCGCATTACACGAAATGCACAGTGTAGTACATAGTATATGAGTGAGTTGCACTGAAAAACTTAGAATATAAGAAATGCACAGTGTAGTACATAGTATATGAGTGAGTTTTACTGAAAAACTTAGAATATAAGAAACGCACAGTGTAGTACATAGTATATGAGTGAGTTGCACTGAAAAACTTAGAATATAAGAAACGCACAGTGTAGTACATAGTATATGAGTGAGTTGCACTGAAAAACTTAGAATATAAGAAACGCACAGTGTAGTACATAGTATATGAGTGAGTTGCACTGAAAAACTTAGAATTTAAGAAACGCACAGTGTAGTACATAGTATATGAGTGAGTTTCACTGAAAAACTTAGAATATAAGAAACGCACAGTGTAGTACATAGTATATGAGTGAGTTGCACTGAAAAACTTAGAATATAAGAAACGCACAGTGTAGTACATAGTATATGAGTGAGTTGCACTGAAAAACTTAGAATTTAAGAAACGCACAGTGTAGTACATAGTATATGAGTGAGTTGCACTGAAAAACTTAGAATATAAGAAACGCACAGTGTAGTACATAGTATATGAGTGAGTTGCACTGAAAAACTTAGAATTTACTGAAAAACCCGCATTACACGAAATGCACAGTGTAGTACATAGTATATGAGTGAGTTGCACTGAAAAACTTAGAATATAAGAAACGCACAGTGTAGTACATGGTATATGAGTGAGTTGCACTGAAAAACTTAGAATATAAGAAACGCACAGTGTAGTACATAGTATATGAGTGAGTTGCACTGAAAAACTTAGAATTTACTGAAAAACCCGCATTACAGAAAATGCACAGTGTAGTACATAGTATATGAGTGAGTTGCACTGAAAAACTTAGAATATAAGAAACGCACAGTGTAGTACATGGTATATGACTGAGTTGCACTGAAAAACTTAGAATATAAGAAACGCACAGTGTAGTACATAGTATATGAGTGAGTTGCACTGAAAAACTTAGAATATAAGAAACGCACAGTGTAGTACATAGTATACGAGTGAGTTGCACTGAAAAACTTAGAATATAAGAAACGCACAGTGTAGTACATTGTATATGAGTGAGTTGCACTGAAAAACTTAGAATATAAGAAACGCACAGTGTAGTACATAGTATATGAGTGAGTTGCACTGAAAAACTTAGAATATAAGAAATGCACAGTGTAGTACATAGTATATGAGTGAGTTGCACTGAAAAACTTAGAATATAAGAAACGCACAGTGTAGTACATAGTATATGAGTGAGTTGCACTGAAAAACTTAGAATATAAGAAACGCACAGTGTAGTACATAGTATATGAGTGAGTTTCACTGAAAAACTTAGAATATAAGAAACGCACAGTGTAGTACATAGTATATGAGTGAGTTGCACTGAAAAACTTAGAATTTAAGAAACGCACAGTGTAGTACATAGTATATGAGTGAGTTGCACTGAAAAACTTAGAATATAAGAAACGCACAGTGTAGTACATAGTATATGAGTGAGTTGCACTGAAAAACTTAGAATATAAGAAACGCATAGTGTAGTACATAGTATATGAGTGAGTTGCACTGAAAAACTTAGAATATAAGAAACGCACAGTGTAGTACATAGTATATGAGTGAGTTGCACTGAAAAACTTAGAATTTAAGAAACGCACAGTGTAGTACATAGTATATGAGTGAGTTGCACTGAAAAACTTAGAATATAAGAAACGCACAGTGTAGTACATAGTATATGAGTGAGTTGCACTGAAAAACTTAGAATTTAAGAAACGCACAGTGTAGTACATAGTTTATGAGTGAGTTGCACTGAAAAACTTAGAATATAAGAAACGCACAGTGTAGTACATAGTATATGAGTGAGTTGCACTGAAAAACTTAGAATATAAGAAACGCACAGTGTAGTACATAGTATATGAGTGAGTTGCATTGAAAAACTTAGAATATAAGAAACGCACAGTGTAGTACATAGTATATGAGTGAGTTGCACTGAAAAACTTAGAATATAAGAAACGCACAGTGTAGTACATAGTATATGAGTGAGTTGCACTGAAAAACTTAGAATTTACTGAAAAACCCGCATTACACGAAATGCACAGTGTAGTACATAGTATATGAGTGAGTTGCACTGAAAAACTTAGAATATAAGAAACGCACAGTGTAGTACATAGTATATGAGTGAGTTGCACTGAAAAACTTAGAATATAAGAAACGCACAGTGTAGTACATAGTATATGAGTGAGTTGCACTGAAAAACTTAGAATATAAGAAACACACATATAGTATATAGTATATGAATGAGTTGCACTGAAAAACTTAGAATTTACTGAAAAACCCGCATTACACGAAATGCACAGTGTAGTACATAGTATATGAGTGAGTTGCACTGAAAAACTTAGAATATAAGAAATGCACAGTGTAGTACATAGTATATGAGTGAGTTTTACTGAAAAACTTAGAATATAAGAAACGCACAGTGTAGTACATAGTATATGAGTGAGTTGCACTGAAAAACTTAGAATATAAGAAACGCACAGTGTAGTACATAGTATATGAGTGAGTTGCACTGAAACACTTAGAATATAAGAAACGCACAGTGTAGTACATAGTATATGAGTGAGTTGCACTGAAAAACTTAGAATTTAAGAAACGCACAGTGTAGTACATAGTATATGAGTGAGTTGCACTGAAAAACTTAGAATATAAGAAACGCACAGTGTAGTACATAGTATATGAGTGAGTTGCACTGAAAAACTTAGAATATAAGAAACGCACAGTGTAGTACATAGTATATGAGTGAGTTGCACTGAAAAACTTAGAATTTAAGAAACGCACAGTGTAGTACATAGTATATGAGTGAGTTGCACTGAAAAACTTAGAATATAAGAAACGCACAGTGTAGTACATAGTATATGAGTGAGTTGCACTGAAAAACTTAGAATTTACTGAAAAACCCGCATTACACGAAATGCACAGTGTAGTACATAGTATATGAGTGAGTTGCACTGAAAAACTTAGAATATAAGAAACGCACAGTGTAGTACATGGTATATGAGTGAGTTGCACTGAAAAACTTAGAATATAAGAAACGCACAGTGTAGTACATAGTATATGAGTGAGTTGCACTGAAAAACTTAGAATTTACTGAAAAACCCGCATTACACGAAATGCACAGTGTAGTACATAGTATATGAGTGAGTTGCACTGAAAAACTTAGAATATAAGAAACGCACAGTGTAGTACATGGTATATGACTGAGTTGCACTGAAAAACTTAGAATATAAGAAACGCACAGTGTAGTACATAGTATATGAGTGAGTTGCACTGAAAAACTTAGAATATAAGAAACGCACAGTGTAGTACATAGTATACGAGTGAGTTGCACTGAAAAACTTAGAATATAAGAAACGCACAGTGTAGTACATTGTATATGAGTGAGTTGCACTGAAAAACTTAGAATATAAGAAACGCACAGTGTAGTACATAGTATATGAGTGAGTTGCACTGAAAAACTTAGAATATAAGAAATGCACAGTGTAGTACATAGTATATGAGTGAGTTGCACTGAAAAACTTAGAATTTAAGAAACGCACAGTGTAGTCCATAGTATATGAGTGAGTTGCACTGAAAAACTTAGAATATAAGAAACGCACAGTGTAGTACATAGTATATGAGCGAGTTGCACTGAAAAACTTAGAATATAAGAAACGCACAGTGTAGTACATAGTATATGAGCGAGTTGCACTGAAAAACTTAGAATATAAGAAACGCACAGTGTAGTACATAGTATATGAGTGAGTTGCACTGAAAAACTTAGAATATAAGAAACGCACAGTGTAGTACATAGTATATGAGTGAGTTGCACTGAAAAACTTAGAATATAAGAAACGCACAGTGTAGTACATAGTATATGAGTGAGTTGCACTGAAAAACTTAGAATATAAGAAACGCACAGTGTAGTACATAGTATATGAGTGAGTTGCACTGAAAAACTTAGAATTTAAGAAACGCACAGTGTAGTACATAGTATATGAGTGAGTTGCACTGAAAAATTTAGAATATAAGAAACGCACAGTGTAGTACATAGTATATGAGTGAGTTGCACTGAAAAACTTAGAATATAAGAAACGCACAGTGTAGTACATAGTATATGAGTGAGTTGCACTGAAAAACTTAGAATATAAGAAACGCACAGTGTAGTACATAGTATATGAGTGAGTTGCACTGAAAAACTTAGAATTTACTGAAAAACCCGCATTAGACGAAATGCACAGTGTAGTACATAGTATATGAGTGAGTTGCACTGAAAAACTTAGAATTTACTGAAAAACCCGCATTAGACGAAATGCACAGTGTAGTACATTGTATATGAGTGAGTTGCACTGAAAAACTTAGAATTTACTGAAAAACCCGCATTAGATGAAATGCACAGTGTAGTACATTGTATATGAGTGAGTTGCACTGAAAAACTTAGAATTTACTGAAAAACCCGCATTAGACGAAATGCACAGTGTAGTACATAGTATATGAGTGAGTTGCACTGAAAAACTTAGAATTTACTGAAAAACCCGCATTAGACGAAATGCACAGTGTAGTACATTGTATATGAGTGAGTTGCACTGAAAAACTTAGAATATAAGAAACGCACAGTGTAGTACATAGTATATGAGTGAGTTGCACTGAAAAACTTAGAATATAAGAAACGCACAGTGTAGTACATAGTATATGAGTGAGTTGCACTGAAAAACTTAGAATATAAGAAACGCACAGTGTAGTACATAGTATATGAGTGAGTTGCACTGAAAAACTTAGAATATAAGAAACGCACAGTGTAGTACATAGTATATGAGTGAGTTGCACTGAAAAACTTAGAATATAAGAAACGCACAGTGTAGTACATAGTATATGAGTGAGTTGCACTGAAAAACTTAGAATTTACTGAAAAACCCGCATTAGACGAAATGCACAGTGTAGTACATAGTATATGAGTGAGTTGCACTGAAAAACTTAGAATTTACTGAAAAACCCGCATTAGACGAAATGCACAGTGTAGTACATTGTATATGAGTGAGTTGCACTGAAAAACTTAGAATTTACTGAAAAACCCGCATTAGACGAAATGCACAGTGTAGTATATTGTATATGAGTGAGTTGCACTGAAAAACTTAGAATATAAGAAACGCACAGTGTAGTACATAGTATATGAGTGAGTTGCACTGAAAAACTTAGAATTTACTGAAAAACCCGCATTACACGAAATGCACAGTGTAGTACATAGTATATGAGTGAGTTGCACTGAAAAACTTAGAATATAAGAAACGCACAGTGTAGTACATAGTATATGAGTGAGTTGCACTGAAAAACTTAGAATATAAGAAACGCACAGTGTAGTACATAGTATATGAGTGAGTTGCACTGAAAAACTTAGAATATAAGAAACACACATATAGTATATAGTATATGAATGAGTTGCACTGAAAAACTTAGAATTTACTGAAAAACCCGCATTACACGAAATGCACAGTGTAGTACATAGTATATGAGTGAGTTGCACTGAAAAACTTAGAATATAAGAAATGCACAGTGTAGTACATAGTATATGAGTGAGTTTTACTGAAAAACTTAGAATATAAGAAACGCACAGTGTAGTACATAGTATATGAGTGAGTTGCACTGAAAAACTTAGAATATAAGAAACGCACAGTGTAGTACATAGTATATGAGTGAGTTGCACTGAAACACTTAGAATATAAGAAACGCACAGTGTAGTACATAGTATATGAGTGAGTTGCACTGAAAAACTTAGAATTTAAGAAACGCACAGTGTAGTACATAGTATATGAGTGAGTTGCACTGAAAAACTTAGAATATAAGAAACGCACAGTGTAGTACATAGTATATGAGTGAGTTGCACTGAAAAACTTAGAATATAAGAAACGCACAGTGTAGTACATAGTATATGAGTGAGTTGCACTGAAAAACTTAGAATTTAAGAAACGCACAGTGTAGTACATAGTATATGAGTGAGTTGCACTGAAAAACTTAGAATATAAGAAACGCACAGTGTAGTACATAGTATATGAGTGAGTTGCACTGAAAAACTTAGAATTTACTGAAAAACCCGCATTACACGAAATGCACAGTGTAGTACATAGTATATGAGTGAGTTGCACTGAAAAACTTAGAATATAAGAAACGCACAGTGTAGTACATGGTATATGAGTGAGTTGCACTGAAAAACTTAGAATATAAGAAACGCACAGTGTAGTACATAGTATATGAGTGAGTTGCACTGAAAAACTTAGAATTTACTGAAAAACCCGCATTACACGAAATGCACAGTGTAGTACATAGTATATGAGTGAGTTGCACTGAAAAACTTAGAATATAAGAAACGCACAGTGTAGTACATGGTATATGACTGAGTTGCACTGAAAAACTTAGAATATAAGAAACGCACAGTGTAGTACATAGTATATGAGTGAGTTGCACTGAAAAACTTAGAATATAAGAAACGCACAGTGTAGTACATAGTATACGAGTGAGTTGCACTGAAAAACTTAGAATATAAGAAACGCACAGTGTAGTACATTGTATATGAGTGAGTTGCACTGAAAAACTTAGAATATAAGAAACGCACAGTGTAGTACATAGTATATGAGTGAGTTGCACTGAAAAACTTAGAATATAAGAAATGCACAGTGTAGTACATAGTATATGAGTGAGTTGCACTGAAAAACTTAGAATTTAAGAAACGCACAGTGTAGTCCATAGTATATGAGTGAGTTGCACTGAAAAACTTAGAATATAAGAAACGCACAGTGTAGTACATAGTATATGAGCGAGTTGCACTGAAAAACTTAGAATATAAGAAACGCACAGTGTAGTACATAGTATATGAGCGAGTTGCACTGAAAAACTTAGAATATAAGAAACGCACAGTGTAGTACATAGTATATGAGTGAGTTGCACTGAAAAACTTAGAATATAAGAAACGCACAGTGTAGTACATAGTATATGAGTGAGTTGCACTGAAAAACTTAGAATATAAGAAACGCACAGTGTAGTACATAGTATATGAGTGAGTTGCACTGAAAAACTTAGAATATAAGAAACGCACAGTGTAGTACATAGTATATGAGTGAGTTGCACTGAAAAACTTAGAATTTAAGAAACGCACAGTGTAGTACATAGTATATGAGTGAGTTGCACTGAAAAATTTAGAATATAAGAAACGCACAGTGTAGTACATAGTATATGAGTGAGTTGCACTGAAAAACTTAGAATATAAGAAACGCACAGTGTAGTACATAGTATATGAGTGAGTTGCACTGAAAAACTTAGAATATAAGAAACGCACAGTGTAGTACATAGTATATGAGTGAGTTGCACTGAAAAACTTAGAATTTACTGAAAAACCCGCATTAGACGAAATGCACAGTGTAGTACATAGTATATGAGTGAGTTGCACTGAAAAACTTAGAATTTACTGAAAAACCCGCATTAGACGAAATGCACAGTGTAGTACATTGTATATGAGTGAGTTGCACTGAAAAACTTAGAATTTACTGAAAAACCCGCATTAGATGAAATGCACAGTGTAGTACATTGTATATGAGTGAGTTGCACTGAAAAACTTAGAATTTACTGAAAAACCCGCATTAGACGAAATGCACAGTGTAGTACATAGTATATGAGTGAGTTGCACTGAAAAACTTAGAATTTACTGAAAAACCCGCATTAGACGAAATGCACAGTGTAGTACATTGTATATGAGTGAGTTGCACTGAAAAACTTAGAATATAAGAAACGCACAGTGTAGTACATAGTATATGAGTGAGTTGCACTGAAAAACTTAGAATATAAGAAACGCACAGTGTAGTACATAGTATATGAGTGAGTTGCACTGAAAAACTTAGAATATAAGAAACGCACAGTGTAGTACATAGTATATGAGTGAGTTGCACTGAAAAACTTAGAATATAAGAAACGCACAGTGTAGTACATAGTATATGAGTGAGTTGCACTGAAAAACTTAGAATATAAGAAACGCACAGTGTAGTACATAGTATATGAGTGAGTTGCACTGAAAAACTTAGAATTTACTGAAAAACCCGCATTAGACGAAATGCACAGTGTAGTACATAGTATATGAGTGAGTTGCACTGAAAAACTTAGAATTTACTGAAAAACCCGCATTAGACGAAATGCACAGTGTAGTACATTGTATATGAGTGAGTTGCACTGAAAAACTTAGAATTTACTGAAAAACCCGCATTAGACGAAATGCACAGTGTAGTATATTGTATATGAGTGAGTTGCACTGAAAAACTTAGAATTTACTGAAAAACCCGCATTAGACGAAATGCACAGTGTAGTACATTGTATATGAGTGAGTTGCACTGAAAAACTTAGAATTTACTGAAAAACCCGCATTAGACGAAATGCACAGTGTAGTACATTGTATGAGTGAGTTGCACTGAAAAACTTAGAATTTACTGAAAAACCCGCATTAGGCGAAATGCACAGTGTAGTACATTGTATATGAGTGAGTTGCACTGAAAAACTTAGAATTTACTGAAAAACCCGCATTAGACGAAATGCACAGTGTAGTAAATTGTATATGAGTGAGTTGCACTGAAAAACTTAGAATTTACTGAAAAACCCGCATTAGACGAAATGCACAGTGTAGTACATTGTATATGAGTGAGTTGCACTGAAAAACTTAGAATTTACTGAAAAACCTGCATTAGACGAAATGCACAGTGTAGTACATTGTATATGAGTAAGTTGCACTGAAAAACTTAGAATTTACTGAAAAACCCGCATTAGACGAAATGCACAGTGTAGTACATAGTATATGAGTGAGTTGCACTGAAAAACTTAGAATTTACTGAAAAACCCGCATTAGACGAAATGCACAGTGTAGTACATTGTATATGAGTGAGTTGCACTGAAAAACTTAGAATTTACTGAAAAACTTGCATTAGACGAAATGCACAGTGTAGTACATTGTATATGAGTGAGTTGCACTGAAAAACTTAGAATTTACTGAAAAACCCGCATTAGACGAAATGCACAGTGTAGTACATTGTATATGAGTGAGTTGCACTGAAAAACTTAGAATTTACTGAAAAACCCGCATTAGACGAAATGCACAGTGTAGTACATTGTATATGAGTGAGTTGCACTGAAAAACTTAGAATTTACTGAAAAACCCGCATTAGACGAAATGCACAGTGTAGTACATTGTATATGAGTGAGTTGCACTGAAAAACTTAGAATTTACTGAAAAACCCGCATTAGACGAAATGCACAGTGTAGTACATTGTATATGAGTGAGTTGCACTGAAAAACTTAGAATTTACTGAAAAACCCGCATTAGACGAAATGCACAGTGTAGTACATAGTATATGAGTGAGTTGCACTGAAAAACTTAGAATTTACTGAAAAACCCGCATTAGACGAAATGCACAGTGTAGTACATAGTATATGAGTGAGTTGCACTGAAAAACTTAGAATATAAGAAACGCACAGTGTAGTACATAGTATATGAGTGAGTTGCACTGAAAAACTTAGAATATAAGAAAAGCACAGTGTAGTACATAGTATATGAGTGAGTTGCACTGAAAAACTTAGAATATAAGAAACGCACAGTGTAGTACATAGTATATGAGTGAGTTGCACTGAAAAACTTAGAATATAAGAAACGCACAGTGTAGTACATAGTATATGAGTGAGTTGCACTGAAAAACTTAGAATATAAGAAACGCACAGTGTAGTACATAGTATATGAGTGAGTTGCACTGAAAAACTTAGAATTTACTGAAAAACCCGCATTAGACGAAATGCACAGTGTAGTACATTGTATATGAGTGAGTTGCACTGAAAAACTTAGAATTTACTGAAAAACCCGCATTAGACGAAATGCACAGTGTAGTACATAGTATATGAGTGAGTTGCACTAAAAAACTTAGAATTTACTGAAAAACCCGCATTAGACGAAAGGCACAGTGTAGTACATAGTATATGAGTGAGTTGCACTGAAAAACTTAGAATTTACTGAAAAACCCGCATTAGACGAAATGCACAGTGTAGTACATAGTATATGAGTGAGTTGCACTGAAAAACTTAGAATATAAGAAACGCACAGTGTAGTACATAGTATATGAGTGAGTTGCACTGAAAAACTTAGAATATAAGAAACGCACACTGTAGTACATAGTATATGAGTGAGTTGCACTGAAAAACTTAGAATTTACTGAAAAACCCGCATTAGACGAAATGCACAGTGTAGAACATTGTATATGAGTGAGTTGCACTGAATATCTTAGAATTTACTGAAAAACCCGCATTAGACGAAATGCACAGTGTAGTACATTGTATATGAGTGAGTTGCACTGAAAAACTTAGAATTTACTGAAAAACCCGCATTAGACGAAATGCACAGTGTAGTACATTGTATATGAGTGAGTTGCACTGAAAAACTTAGAATTTACTGAAAAACCCGCATTAGACGAAATGCACAGTGTAGTACATTGTATATGAGTGAGTTGCACTGAAAAACTTAGAATTTACTGAAAAACCCGCATTAGACGAAATGCACAGTGTAGTACATAGTATATGAGTGAGTTGCACTGAAAAACTTAGAATTTACTGAAAAACCCGCATTAGACGAAATGCACAGTGTAGTACATAGTATATGAGTGAGTTGCACTGAAAAACTTAGAATTTACTGAAAAACCCGCATTAGACGAAATGCACAGTGTAGTACATTGTATATGAGTGAGTTGCACTGAAAAACTTAGAATTTACAGAAAAACCCGCATTAGGCGAAATGCACAGTGTAGTACATTGTATATGAGTGAGTTGCACTGAAAAACTTAGAATTTACTGAAAAACCCGCATTAGACGAAATGCACAGTGTAGTACATAGTATATGAGTGAGTTGCACTGAAAAACTTAGAATTTACTGAAAAACCCGCATTAGACGAAATGCACACTGTAGTACATTGTATATGAGTGAGTTGCACTGAAAAACTTAGAATTTACTGAAAAATCCGCATTAGACGAAATGCACAGTGTAGTACATTGTATATGAGTGAGTTGCACTGAAAAACTTAGAATATAAGAAACGCACAGTGTAGTACATAGTATATGAGTGAGTTGCACTGAAAAACTTAGAATATAAGAAACGCACAGTGTAGTACATAGTATATGAGTGAGTTGCACTGAAAAACTTAGAATATAAGAAACGCACAGTGTAGTACATAGTATATGAGTGAGTTGCACTGAAAAACTTAGAATATAAGAAACGCACAGTGTAGTACATAGTATATGAGTGAGTTGCACTGAAAAACTTAGAATATAAGAAACGCACAGTGTAGTACATAGTATATGAGTGAGTTGCACTGAAAAACTTAGAATTTACTGAAAAACCCGCATTAGACGAAATGCACAGTGTAGTACATAGTATATGAGTGAGTTGCACTGAAAAACTTAGAATTTACTGAAAAACCCGCATTAGACGAAATGCACAGTGTAGTACATTGTATATGAGTGAGTTGCACTGAAAAACTTAGAATTTACTGAAAAACCCGCATTAGATGAAATGCACAGTGTAGTACATTGTATATGAGTGAGTTGCACTGAAAAACTTAGAATTTACTGAAAAACCCGCATTAGACGAAATGCACAGTGTAGTACATAGTATATGAGTGAGTTGCACTGAAAAACTTAGAATTTACTGAAAAACCCGCATTAGACGAAATGCACAGTGTAGTACATTGTATATGAGTGAGTTGCACTGAAAAACTTAGAATATAAGAAACGCACAGTGTAGTACATAGTATATGAGTGAGTTGCACTGAAAAACTTAGAATATAAGAAACGCACAGTGTAGTACATAGTATATGAGTGAGTTGCACTGAAAAACTTAGAATATAAGAAACGCACAGTGTAGTACATAGTATATGAGTGAGTTGCACTGAAAAACTTAGAATATAATAAACGCACAGTGTAGTACATAGTATATGAGTGAGTTGCACTGAAAAACTTAGAATTTACTGAAAAACCCGCATTAGACGAAATGCACAGTGTAGTACATTGTATATGAGTGAGTTGCACTGAAAAACTTAGAATTTACTGAAAAACCCGCATTAGACGAAATGCACAGTGTAGAACATTGTATATGAGTGAGTTGCACTGAATATCTTAGAATTTACTGAAAAACCCGCATTAGACGAAATGCACAGTGTAGTACATTGTATATGAGTGAGTTGCACTGAAAAACTTAGAATTTACAGAAAAACCCGCATTAGGCGAAATGCACAGTGTAGTACATTGTATATGAGTGAGTTGCACTGAAAAACTTAGAATTTACTGAAAAACCCGCATTAGACGAAATGCACAGTGTAGTACATAGTATATGAGTGAGTTGCACTGAAAAACTTAGAATTTACTGAAAAACCCGCATTAGACGAAATGCACAGTGTAGTACATTGTATATGAGTGAGTTGCACTGAAAAACTTAGAATTTACTGAAAAACCCGCATTAGACGAAATGCACAGTGTAGTACATTGTATATGAGTGAGTTGCACTGAAAAACTTAGAATATAAGAAACGCACAGTGTAGTACATAGTATATGAGTGAGTTGCACTGAAAAACTTAGAATATAAGAAACGCACAGTGTAGTACATAGTATATGAGTGAGTTGCACTGAAAAACTTAGAATATAAGAAACGCACAGTGTAGTACATAGTATATGAGTGAGTTGCACTGAAAAACTTAGAATATAAGAAACGCACAGTGTAGTACATAGTATATGAGTGAGTTGCACTGAAAAACTTAGAATATAAGAAACGCACAGTGTAGTACATAGTATATGAGTGAGTTGCACTGAAAAACTTAGAATTTACTGAAAAACCCGCATTAGACGAAATGCACAGTGTAGTACATAGTATATGAGTGAGTTGCACTGAAAAACTTAGAATTTACTGAAAAACCAGCATTAGACGAAATGCACAGTGTAGTACATTGTATATGAGTGAGTTGCACTGAAAAACTTAGAATTTACTGAAAAACCCGCATTAGATGAAATGCACAGTGTAGTACATTGTATATGAGTGAGTTGCACTGAAAAACTTAGAATTTACTGAAAAACCCGCATTAGACGAAATGCACAGTGTAGTACATAGTATATGAGTGAGTTGCACTGAAAAACTTAGAATTTACTGAAAAACCCGCATTAGACGAAATGCACAGTGTAGTACATTGTATATGAGTGAGTTGCACTGAAAAACTTAGAATATAAGAAACGCACAGTGTAGTACATAGTATATGAGTGAGTTGCACTGAAAAACTTAGAATATAAGAAACGCACAGTGTAGTACATAGTATATGAGTGAGTTGCACTGAAAAACTTAGAATATAAGAAACGCACAGTGTAGTACATAGTATATGAGTGAGTTGCACTGAAAAACTTAGAATATAATAAACGCACAGTGTAGTACATAGTATATGAGTGAGTTGCACTGAAAAACTTAGAATATAAGAAACGCACAGTGTAGTACATAGTATATGAGTGAGTTGCACTGAAAAACTTAGAATTTACTGAAAAACCCGCATTAGACGAAATGCACAGTGTAGTACATAGTATATGAGTGAGTTGCACTGAAAAACTTAGAATTTACTGAAAAACCCGCATTAGACGAAATGCACAGTGTAGTACATTGTATATGAGTGAGTTGCACTGAAAAACTTAGAATTTACTGAAAAACCCGCATTAGACGAAATGCACAGTGTAGAACATTGTATATGAGTGAGTTGCACTGAATATCTTAGAATTTACTGAAAAACCCGCATTAGACGAAATGCACAGTGTAGTACATTGTATATGAGTGAGTTGCACTGAAAAACTTAGAATTTACTGAAAAACCCACATTAGACGAAATGCACAGTGTAGTACATTGTATATGAGTGAGTTGCACTGAAAAACTTAGAATTTACTGAAAAACCCGCATTAGACGAAATGCACAGTGTAGTACATTGTATATGAGTGAGTTGCACTGAAAAACTTAGAATTTACTGAAAAACCCGCATTAGACGAAATGCACAGTGTAGTACATAGTATATGAGTGAGTTGCACTGAAAAACTTAGAATTTACTGAAAAACCCGCATTAGACGAAATGCACAGTGTAGTACATAGTATATGAGTGAGTTGCACTGAAAAACTTAGAATTTACTGAAAAACCCGCATTAGACGAAATGCACAGTGTAGTACATTGTATATGAGTGAGTTGCACTGAAAAACTTAGAATTTACAGAAAAACCCGCATTAGGCGAAATGCACAGTGTAGTACATTGTATATGAGTGAGTTGCACTGAAAAACTTAGAATTTACTGAAAAACCCGCATTAGACGAAATGCACAGTGTAGTACATTGTATATGAGTGAGTTGCACTGAAAAACTTAGAATTTACTGAAAAACCCGCATTAGACGAAATGCACAGTGTAGTACATTGTATATGAGTGAGTTGCACTGAAAAACTTAGAATTTACTGAAAAACCCGCATTAGACGAAATGCACAGTGTAGTACATAGTATATGAGTGAGTTGCACTGAAAAACTTAGAATATAAGAAACGCACAGTGTAGTACATAGTATATGAGTGAGTTGCACTGAAAAACTTAGAATATAAGAAACGCACAGTGTAGTACATAGTATATGAGTGAGTTGCACTGAAAAACTTAGAATATAAGAAACGCACAGTGTAGTACATAGTATATGAGTGAGTTGCACTGAAAAACTTAGAATATAAGAAACGCACAGTGTAGTACATAGTATATGAGTGAGTTGCACTGAAAAACTTAGAATATAAGAAACGCACAGTGTAGTACATAGTATATGAGTGAGTTGCACTGAAAAACTTAGAATTTACTGAAAAACCCGCATTAGACGAAATGCACAGTGTAGTACATAGTATATGAGTGAGTTGCACTGAAAAACTTAGAATTTACTGAAAAACCCGCATTAGACGAAATGCACAGTGTAGTACATTGTATATGAGTGAGTTGCACTGAAAAACTTAGAATTTACTGAAAAACCCGCATTAGATGAAATGCACAGTGTAGTACATTGTATATGAGTGAGTTGCACTGAAAAACTTAGAATTTACTGAAAAACCCGCATTAGACGAAATGCACAGTGTAGTACATAGTATATGAGTGAGTTGCACTGAAAAACTTAGAATTTACTGAAAAACCCGCATTAGACGAAATGCACAGTGTAGTACATTGTATATGAGTGAGTTGCACTGAAAAACTTAGAATATAAGAAACGCACAGTGTAGTACATAGTATATGAGTGAGTTGCACTGAAAAACTTAGAATATAAGAAACGCACAGTGTAGTACATAGTATATGAGTGAGTTGCACTGAAAAACTTAGAATATAAGAAACGCACAGTGTAGTACATAGTATATGAGTGAGTTGCACTGAAAAACTTAGAATATAATAAACGCACAGTGTAGTACATAGTATATGAGTGAGTTGCACTGAAAAACTTAGAATATAAGAAACGCACAGTGTAGTACATAGTATATGAGTGAGTTGCACTGAAAAACTTAGAATTTACTGAAAAACCCGCATTAGACGAAATGCACAGTGTAGTACATAGTATATGAGTGAGTTGCACTGAAAAACTTAGAATTTACTGAAAAACCCGCATTAGACGAAATGCACAGTGTAGTACATTGTATATGAGTGAGTTGCACTGAAAAACTTAGAATTTACTGAAAAACCCGCATTAGACGAAATGCACAGTGTAGTACATTGTATATGAGTGAGTTGCACTGAAAAACTTAGAATTTACTGAAAAACCCGCATTAGACGAAATGCACAGTGTAGTACATAGTATATGAGTGAGTTGCACTGAAAAACTTAGAATTTACTGAAAAACCCGCATTAGACGAAATGCACAGTGTAGTACATAGTATATGAGTGAGTTGCACTGAAAAACTTAGAATATAAGAAACGCACAGTGTAGTACATAGTATATGAGTGAGTTGCACTGAAAAACTTAGAATATAAGAAAAGCACAGTGTAGTACATAGTATATGAGTGAGTTGCACTGAAAAACTTAGAATATAAGAAACGCACAGTGTAGTACATAGTATATGAGTGAGTTGCACTGAAAAACTTAGAATATAAGAAACGCACAGTGTAGTACATAGTATATGAGTGAGTTGCACTGAAAAACTTAGAATTTACTGAAAAACCCGCATTAGACGAAATGCACAGTGTAGTACATAGTATATGAGTGAGTTGCACTGAAAAACTTAGAATTTACTGAAAAACCCGCATTAGACGAAATGCACAGTGTAGTACATTGTATATGAGTGAGTTGCACTGAAAAACTTAGAATTTACTGAAAAACCCGCATTAGACGAAATGCACAGTGTAGAACATTGTATATGAGTGAGTTGCACTGAATATCTTAGAATTTACTGAAAAACCCGCATTAGACGAAATGCACAGTGTAGTACATTGTATATGAGTGAGTTGCACTGAAAAACTTAGAATTTACAGAAAAACCCGCATTAGGCGAAATGCACAGTGTAGTACATTGTATATGAGTGAGTTGCACTGAAAAACTTAGAATTTACTGAAAAACCCGCATTAGACGAAATGCACAGTGTAGTACATAGTATATGAGTGAGTTGCACTGAAAAACTTAGAATTTACTGAAAAACCCGCATTAGACGAAATGCACAGTGTAGTACATTGTATATGAGTGAGTTGCACTGAAAAACTTAGAATTTACTGAAAAACCCGCATTAGACGAAATGCACAGTGTAGTACATTGTATATGAGTGAGTTGCACTGAAAAACTTAGAATATAAGAAACGCACAGTGTAGTACATAGTATATGAGTGAGTTGCACTGAAAAACTTAGAATATAAGAAACGCACAGTGTAGTACATAGTATATGAGTGAGTTGCACTGAAAAACTTAGAATATAAGAAACGCACAGTGTAGTACATAGTATATGAGTGAGTTGCACTGAAAAACTTAGAATATAAGAAACGCACAGTGTAGTACATAGTATATGAGTGAGTTGCACTGAAAAACTTAGAATATAAGAAACGCACAGTGTAGTACATAGTATATGAGTGAGTTGCACTGAAAAACTTAGAATTTACTGAAAAACCCGCATTAGACGAAATGCACAGTGTAGTACATAGTATATGAGTGAGTTGCACTGAAAAACTTAGAATTTACTGAAAAACCCGCATTAGACGAAATGCACAGTGTAGTACATTGTATATGAGTGAGTTGCACTGAAAAACTTAGAATTTACTGAAAAACCCGCATTAGATGAAATGCACAGTGTAGTACATTGTATATGAGTGAGTTGCACTGAAAAACTTAGAATTTACTGAAAAACCCGCATTAGACGAAATGCACAGTGTAGTACATAGTATATGAGTGAGTTGCACTGAAAAACTTAGAATTTACTGAAAAACCCGCATTAGACGAAATGCACAGTGTAGTACATTGTATATGAGTGAGTTGCACTGAAAAACTTAGAATTTACTGAAAAACCCGCATTAGACGAAATGCACAGTGTAGAACATTGTATATGAGTGAGTTGCACTGAATATCTTAGAATTTACTGAAAAACCCGCATTAGACGAAATGCACAGTGTAGTACATTGTATATGAGTGAGTTGCACTGAAAAACTTAGAATTTACTGAAAAACCCACATTAGACGAAATGCACAGTGTAGTACATTGTATATGAGTGAGTTGCACTGAAAAACTTAGAATTTACTGAAAAACCCGCATTAGACGAAATGCACAGTGTAGTACATTGTATATGAGTGAGTTGCACTGAAAAACTTAGAATTTACTGAAAAACCCGCATTAGACGAAATGCACAGTGTAGTACATAGTATATGAGTGAGTTGCACTGAAAAACTTAGAATTTACTGAAAAACCCGCATTAGACGAAATGCACAGTGTAGTACATAGTATATGAGTGAGTTGCACTGAAAAACTTAGAATTTACTGAAAAACCCGCATTAGACGAAATGCACAGTGTAGTACATTGTATATGAGTGAGTTGCACTGAAAAACTTAGAATTTACAGAAAAACCCGCATTAGGCGAAATGCACAGTGTAGTACATTGTATATGAGTGAGTTGCACTGAAAAACTTAGAATTTACTGAAAAACCCGCATTAGACGAAATGCACAGTGTAGTACATAGTATATGAGTGAGTTGCACTGAAAAACTTAGAATTTACTGAAAAACCCGCATTAGACGAAATGCACAGTGTAGTACATTGTATATGAGTGAGTTGCACTGAAAAACTTAGAATTTACTGAAAAACCCGCATTAGACGAAATGCACAGTGTAGTACATAGTATATGAGTGAGTTGCACTGAAAAACTTAGAATATAAGAAACGCACAGTGTAGTACATAGTATATGAGTGAGTTGCACTGAAAAACTTAGAATATAAGAAACGCACAGTGTAGTACATAGTATATGAGTGAGTTGCACTGAAAAACTTAGAATATAAGAAACGCACAGTGTAGTACATAGTATATGAGTGAGTTGCACTGAAAAACTTAGAATATAAGAAACGCACAGTGTAGTACATAGTATATGAGTGAGTTGCACTGAAAAACTTAGAATATAAGAAACGCACAGTGTAGTACATAGTATATGAGTGAGTTGCACTGAAAAACTTAGAATTTACTGAAAAACCCGCATTAGACGAAATGCACAGTGTAGTACATAGTATATGAGTGAGTTGCACTGAAAAACTTAGAATTTACTGAAAAACCCGCATTAGACGAAATGCACAGTGTAGTACATTGTATATGAGTGAGTTGCACTGAAAAACTTAGAATTTACTGAAAAACCCGCATTAGATGAAATGCACAGTGTAGTACATTGTATATGAGTGAGTTGCACTGAAAAACTTAGAATTTACTGAAAAACCCGCATTAGACGAAATGCACAGTGTAGTACATAGTATATGAGTGAGTTGCACTGAAAAACTTAGAATTTACTGAAAAACCCGCATTAGACGAAATGCACAGTGTAGTACATTGTATATGAGTGAGTTGCACTGAAAAACTTAGAATATAAGAAACGCACAGTGTAGTACATAGTATATGAGTGAGTTGCACTGAAAAACTTAGAATATAAGAAACGCACAGTGTAGTACATAGTATATGAGTGAGTTGCACTGAAAAACTTAGAATATAAGAAACGCACAGTGTAGTACATAGTATATGAGTGAGTTGCACTGAAAAACTTAGAATATAATAAACGCACAGTGTAGTACATAGTATATGAGTGAGTTGCACTGAAAAACTTAGAATATAAGAAACGCACAGTGTAGTACATAGTATATGAGTGAGTTGCACTGAAAAACTTAGAATTTACTGAAAAACCCGCATTAGACGAAATGCACAGTGTAGTACATAGTATATGAGTGAGTTGCACTGAAAAACTTAGAATTTACTGAAAAACCCGCATTAGACGAAATGCACAGTGTAGTACATTGTATATGAGTGAGTTGCACTGAAAAACTTAGAATTTACTGAAAAACCCGCATTAGACGAAATGCACAGTGTAGTACATTGTATATGAGTGAGTTGCACTGAAAAACTTAGAATTTACTGAAAAACCCGCATTAGACGAAATGCACAGTGTAGTACATTGTATATGAGTGAGTTGCACTGAAAAACTTAGAATTTACTGAAAAACCCGCATTAGACGAAATGCACAGTGTAGTAAATTGTATATGAGTGAGTTGCACTGAAAAACTTAGAATTTACTGAAAAACCCGCATTAGACGAAATGCACAGTGTAGTACATTGTATATGAGTGAGTTGCACTGAAAAACTTAGAATTTACTGAAAAACCCGCATTAGACGAAATGCACAGTGTAGTACATAGTATATGAGTGAGTTGCACTGAAAAACTTAGAATTTACTGAAAAACCCGCATTAGACGAAATGCACAGTGTAGTACATAGTATATGAGTGAGTTGCACTGAAAAACTTAGAATATAAGAAACGCACAGTGTAGTACATAGTATATGAGTGAGTTGCACTGAAAAACTTAGAATATAAGAAAAGCACAGTGTAGTACATAGTATATGAGTGAGTTGCACTGAAAAACTTAGAATATAAGAAACGCACAGTGTAGTACATAGTATATGAGTGAGTTGCACTGAAAAACTTAGAATATAAGAAAAGCACAGTGTAGTACATAGTATATGAGTGAGTTGCACTGAAAAACTTAGAATATAAGAAACGCACAGTGTAGTACATAGTATATGAGTGAGTTGCACTGAAAAACTTAGAATTTACTGAAAAACCCGCATTAGACGAAATGCACAGTGTAGTACATAGTATATGAGTGAGTTGCACTGAAAAACTTAGAATTTACTGAAAAACCCGCATTAGACGAAATACACAGTGTAGTACATTGTATATGAGTGAGTTGCACTGAAAAACTTAGAATTTACTAAAAACCCGCATTAGACGAAATGCACAGTGTAGTACATTGTATATGAGTGAGTTGCACTGAAAAACTTAGAATTTACTGAAAAACCCGCATTAGACGAAATGCACAGTGTAGTACATTGTATATGAGTGAGTTGCACTGAAAAACTTAGAATTTACTGAAAAACCCGCATTAGACGAAATGCACAGTGTAGTACATAGTATATGAGTGAGTTGCACTGAAAAACTTAGAATATAAGAAACGCACAGTGTAGTACATAGTATATGAGTGAGTTGCACTGAAAAACTTAGAATATAAGAAAAGCACAGTGTAGTACATAGTATATGAGTGAGTTGCACTGAAAAACTTAGAATATAAGAAACGCACAGTGTAGTACATAGTATATGAGTGAGTTGCACTGAAAAACTTAGAATATAAGAAACGCACAGTGTAGTACATAGTATATGAGTGAGTTGCACTGAAAAACTTAGAATATAAGAAACGCACAGTGTAGTACATAGTATATGAGTGAGTTGCACTGAAAAACTTAGAATTTACTGAAAAACCCGCATTAGACGAAATGCACAGTGTAGTACATAGTATATGAGTGAGTTGCACTGAAAAACTTAGAATTTACTGAAAAACCCGCATTAGACGAAATGCACAGTGTAGTACATTGTATATGAGTGAGTTGCACTGAAAAACTTAGAATTTACTAAAAACCCGCATTAGACGAAATGCACAGTGTAGTACATTGTATATGAGTGAGTTGCACTGAAAAACTTAGAATTTACTGAAAAACCCGCATTAGACGAAATGCACAGTGTAGTACATTGTATATGAGTGAGTTGCACTGAAAAACTTAGAATTTACTGAAAAACCCGCATTAGACGAAATGCACAGTGTAGTACATTTTATATGAGTGAGTTGCACTGAAAAACTTAGAATTTACTGAAAAACCCGCATTAGACGAAATGCACAGTGTAGTACATTGTATATGAGTGAGTTGCACTGAAAAACTTAGAATTTACTGAAAAACCCGCATTAGACGAAATGCACAGTGTAGTACATTGTATATGAGTGAGTTGCACTGAAAAACTTAGAATTTACTGAAAAACCCGCATTAGACGAAATGCACAGTGTAGTACATAGTATATGAGTGAGTTGCACTGAAAAACTTAGAATTTACTGAAAAACCCGCATTAGACGAAAGGCACAGTGTAGTACATAGTATATGAGTGAGTTGCACTGAAAAACTTAGAATTTACTGAAAAACCCGCATTAGACGAAATGCACAGTGTAGTACATAGTATATGAGTGAGTTGCACTGAAAAACTTAGAATATAAGAAACGCACAGTGTAGTACATAGTATATGAGTGAGTTGCACTGAAAAACTTAGAATATAAGAAACGCACAGTGTAGTACATAGTATATGAGTGAGTTGCACTGAAAAACTTAGAATTTACTGAAAAACCCGCATTAGACGAAATGCACAGTGTAGAACATTGTATATGAGTGAGTTGCACTGAATATCTTAGAATTTACTGAAAAACCCGCATTAGACGAAATGCACAGTGTAGTACATTGTATATGAGTGAGTTGCACTGAAAAACTTAGAATTTACTGAAAAACCCGCATTAGACGAAATGCACAGTGTAGTACATTGTATATGAGTGAGTTGCACTGAAAAACTTAGAATTTACTGAAAAACCCGCATTAGACGAAATGCACAGTGTAGTACATTGTATATGAGTGAGTTGCACTGAAAAACTTAGAATTTACTGAAAAACCCGCATTAGACGAAATGCACAGTGTAGTACATAGTATATGAGTGAGTTGCACTGAAAAACTTAGAATTTACTGAAAAACCCGCATTAGACGAAATGCACAGTGTAGTACATAGTATATGAGTGAGTTGCACTGAAAAACTTAGAATTTACTGAAAAACCCGCATTAGACGAAATGCACAGTGTAGTACATTGTATATGAGTGAGTTGCACTGAAAAACTTAGAATTTACAGAAAAACCCGCATTAGGCGAAATGCACAGTGTAGTACATTGTATATGAGTGAGTTGCACTGAAAAACTTAGAATTTACTGAAAAACCCGCATTAGACGAAATGCACAGTGTAGTACATAGTATATGAGTGAGTTGCACTGAAAAACTTAGAATTTACTGAAAAACCCGCATTAGACGAAATGCACAGTGTAGTACATTGTATATGAGTGAGTTGCACTGAAAAACTTAGAATTTACTGAAAAACCCGCATTAGACGAAATGCACAGTGTAGTACATAGTATATGAGTGAGTTGCACTGAAAAACTTAGAATATAAGAAACGCACAGTGTAGTACATAGTATATGAGTGAGTTGCACTGAAAAACTTAGAATATAAGAAACGCACAGTGTAGTACATAGTATATGAGTGAGTTGCACTGAAAAACTTAGAGTATAAGAAACGCACAGTGTAGTACATAGTATATGAGTGAGTTGCACTGAAAAATTTAGAATATAAGAAACGCACAGTGTAGTACATAGTATATGAGTGAGTTGCACTGAAAAACTTAGAATATAAGAAACGCACAGTGTAGTACATAGTATATGAGTGAGTTGCACTGAAAAACTTAGAATTTACTGAAAAACCCGCATTAGACGAAATGCACAGTGTAGTACATAGTATATGAGTGAGTTGCACTGAAAAACTTAGAATTTACTGAAAAACCCGCATTAGACGAAATGCACAGTGTAGTACATTGTATATGAGTGAGTTGCACTGAAAAACTTAGAATTTACTGAAAAACCCGCATTAGATGAAATGCACAGTGTAGTACATTGTATATGAGTGAGTTGCACTGAAAAACTTAGAATTTACTGAAAAACCCGCATTAGACGAAATGCACAGTGTAGTACATAGTATATGAGTGAGTTGCACTGAAAAACTTAGAATTTACTGAAAAACCCGCATTAGACGAAATGCACAGTGTAGTACATTGTATATGAGTGAGTTGCACTGAAAAACTTAGAATATAAGAAACGCACAGTGTAGTACATAGTATATGAGTGAGTTGCACTGAAAAACTTTTAGAATATAAGAAACGCACAGTGTAGTACATAGTATATGAGTGAGTTGCACTGAAAAACTTAGAATATAAGAAACGCACAGTGTAGTACATAGTATATGAGTGAGTTGCACTGAAAAACTTAGAATATAATAAACGCACAGTGTAGTACATAGTATATGAGTGAGTTGCACTGAAAAACTTAGAATATAAGAAACGCACAGTGTAGTACATAGTATATGAGTGAGTTGCACTGAAAAACTTAGAATTTACTGAAAAACCCGCATTAGACGAAATGCACAGTGTAGTACATAGTATATGAGTGAGTTGCACTGAAAAACTTAGAATTTACTGAAAAACCCGCATTAGACGAAATGCACAGTGTAGTACATTGTATATGAGTGAGTTGCACTGAAAAACTTAGAATTTACTGAAAAACCCGCATTAGACGAAATGCACAGTGTAGAACATTGTATATGAGTGAGTTGCACTGAATATCTTAGAATTTACTGAAAAACCCGCATTAGACGAAATGCACAGTGTAGTACATTGTATATGAGTGAGTTGCACTGAAAAACTTAGAATTTACTGAAAAACCCACATTAGACGAAATGCACAGTGTAGTACATTGTATATGAGTGAGTTGCATGAAAAACTTAGAATTTACTGAAAAACCCGCATTAGACGAAATGCACAGTGTAGTACATTGTATATGAGTGAGTTGCACTGAAAAACTTAGAATTTACTGAAAAACCCGCATTAGACGAAATGCACAGTGTAGTACATAGTATATGAGTGAGTTGCACTGAAAAACTTAGAATTTACTGAAAAACCCGCATTAGACGAAATGCACAGTGTAGTACATAGTATATGAGTGAGTTGCACTGAAAAACTTAGAATTTACTGAAAAACCCGCATTAGACGAAATGCACAGTGTAGTACATTGTATATGAGTGAGTTGCACTGAAAAACTTAGAATTTACAGAAAAACCCGCATTAGGCGAAATGCACAGTGTAGTACATTGTATATGAGTGAGTTGCACTGAAAAACTTAGAATTTACTGAAAAACCCGCATTAGACGAAATGCACAGTGTAGTACATAGTATATGAGTGAGTTGCACTGAAAAACTTAGAATTTACTGAAAAACCCGCATTAGACGAAATGCACAGTGTAGTACATAGTATATGAGTGAGTTGCACTGAAAAACTTAGAATTTACTGAAAAACCCGCATTAGACGAAATGCACAGTGTAGTACATAGTATATGAGTGAGTTGCACTGAAAAACTTAGAATATAAGAAACGCACAGTGTAGTACATAGTATATGAGTGAGTTGCACTGAAAAACTTAGAATATAAGAAACGCACAGTGTAGTACATAGTATATGAGTGAGTTGCACTGAAAAACTTAGAATATAAGAAACGCACAGTGTAGTACATAGTATATGAGTGAGTTGCACTGAAAAACTTAGAATATAAGAAACGCACAGTGTAGTACATAGTATATGAGTGAGTTGCACTGAAAAACTTAGAATATAAGAAACGCACAGTGTAGTACATAGTATATGAGTGAGTTGCACTGAAAAACTTAGAATTTACTGAAAAACCCGCATTAGACGAAATGCACAGTGTAGTACATAGTATATGAGTGAGTTGCACTGAAAAACTTAGAATATAAGAAACGCACAGTGTAGTACATAGTATATGAGTGAGTTGCACTGAAAAACTTAGAATATAAGAAACGCACAGTGTAGTACATAGTATATGAGTGAGTTGCACTGAAAAACTTAGAATATAATAAACGCACAGTGTAGTACATAGTATATGAGTGAGTTGCACTGAAAAACTTAGAATATAAGAAACGCACAGTGTAGTACATAGTATATGAGTGAGTTGCACTGAAAAACTTAGAATTTACTGAAAAACCCGCATTAGACGAAATGCACAGTGTAGTACATAGTATATGAGTGAGTTGCACTGAAAAACTTAGAATTTACTGAAAAACCCGCATTAGACGAAATGCACAGTGTAGAACATTGTATATGAGTGAGTTGCACTGAATATCTTAGAATTTACTGAAAAACCCGCATTAGACGAAATGCACAGTGTAGTACATTGTATATGAGTGAGTTGCACTGAAAAACTTAGAATTTACTGAAAAACCCACATTAGACGAAATGCACAGTGTAGTACATTGTATATGAGTGAGTTGCACTGAAAAACTTAGAATTTACTGAAAAACCCGCATTAGACGAAATGCACAGTGTAGTACATTGTATATGAGTGAGTTGCACTGAAAAACTTAGAATTTACTGAAAAACCCGCATTAGACGAAATGCACAGTGTAGTACATAGTATATGAGTGAGTTGCACTGAAAAACTTAGAATTTACTGAAAAACCCGCATTAGACGAAATGCACAGTGTAGTACATAGTATATGAGTGAGTTGCACTGAAAAACTTAGAATTTACTGAAAAACCCGCATTAGACGAAATGCACAGTGTAGTACATTGTATATGAGTGAGTTGCACTGAAAAACTTAGAATTTACAGAAAAACCCGCATTAGGCGAAATGCACAGTGTAGTACATTGTATATGAGTGAGTTGCACTGAAAAACTTAGAATTTACTGAAAAACCCGCATTAGACGAAATGCACAGTGTAGTACATAGTATATGAGTGAGTTGCACTGAAAAACTTAGAATTTACTGAAAAACCCGCATTAGACGAAATGCACAGTGTAGTACATTGTATATGAGTGAGTTGCACTGAAAAACTTAGAATTTACTGAAAAACCCGCATTAGACGAAATGCACAGTGTAGTACATAGTATATGAGTGAGTTGCACTGAAAAACTTAGAATATAAGAAACGCACAGTGTAGTACATAGTATATGAGTGAGTTGCACTGAAAAACTTAGAATATAAGAAACGCACAGTGTAGTACATAGTATATGAGTGAGTTGCACTGAAAAACTTAGAATATAAGAAACGCACAGTGTAGTACATAGTATATGAGTGAGTTGCACTGAAAAACTTAGAATATAAGAAACGCACAGTGTAGTACATAGTATATGAGTGAGTTGCACTGAAAAACTTAGAATATAAGAAACGCACAGTGTAGTACATAGTATATGAGTGAGTTGCACTGAAAAACTTAGAATTTACTGAAAAACCCGCATTAGACGAAATGCACAGTGTAGTACATAGTATATGAGTGAGTTGCACTGAAAAACTTAGAATTTACTGAAAAACCCGCATTAGACGAAATGCACAGTGTAGTACATTGTATATGAGTGAGTTGCACTGAAAAACTTAGAATTTACTGAAAAACCCGCATTAGATGAAATGCACAGTGTAGTACATTGTATATGAGTGAGTTGCACTGAAAAACTTAGAATTTACTGAAAAACCCGCATTAGACGAAATGCACAGTGTAGTACATAGTATATGAGTGAGTTGCACTGAAAAACTTAGAATTTACTGAAAAACCCGCATTAGACGAAATGCACAGTGTAGTACATTGTATATGAGTGAGTTGCACTGAAAAACTTAGAATATAAGAAACGCACAGTGTAGTACATAGTATATGAGTGAGTTGCACTGAAAAACTTAGAATATAAGAAACGCACAGTGTAGTACATAGTATATGAGTGAGTTGCACTGAAAAACTTAGAATATAAGAAACGCACAGTGTAGTACATAGTATATGAGTGAGTTGCACTGAAAAACTTAGAATATAATAAACGCACAGTGTAGTACATAGTATATGAGTGAGTTGCACTGAAAAACTTAGAATATAAGAAACGCACAGTGTAGTACATAGTATATGAGTGAGTTGCACTGAAAAACTTAGAATTTACTGAAAAACCCGCATTAGACGAAATGCACAGTGTAGTACATAGTATATGAGTGAGTTGCACTGAAAAACTTAGAATTTACTGAAAAACCCGCATTAGACGAAATGCACAGTGTAGTACATTGTATATGAGTGAGTTGCACTGAAAAACTTAGAATTTACTGAAAAACCCGCATTAGACGAAATGCACAGTGTAGTACATTGTATATGAGTGAGTTGCACTGAAAAACTTAGAATTTACTGAAAAACCCGCATTAGACGAAATGCACAGTGTAGAACATTGTATATGAGTGAGTTGCACTGATTTCTTAGAATTTACTGAAAAACCCGCATTAGACGAAATGCACAGTGTAGTACATTGTATATGAGTGGGTTGCACTGAAAAACTTAGAATTTACTGAAAAACTCGCATTAGACGAAATGCACAGTGTAGTACATTGTATATGAGTGAGTTGCACTGAAAAACTTAGAATTTACTGAAAAACCCGCATTAGACGAAATGCACAGTGTAGTACATTGTATATGAGTGAGTTGCACTGAAAAACTTAGAATTTACTGAAAAACCCGCATTAGACGAAATGCACAGTGTAGTACATAGTATATGAGTGAGTTGCACTGAAAAACTTAGAATTTACTGAAAAACCCGCATTAGACGAAATGCACAGTGTAGTACATAGTATATGAGTGAGTTGCACTGAAAAACTTAGAATTTACTGAAAAACCCGCATTAGACGAAATGCACAGTGTAGTACATAGTATATGAGTGAGTTGCACTGAAAAACTTAGAATATAAGAAACGCACAGTGTAGTACATAGTATATGAGTGAGTTGCACTGAAAAACTTAGAATATAAGAAACGCACAGTGTAGTACATAGTATATGAGTGAGTTGCACTGAAAAACTTAGAATATAAGAAACGCACAGTGTAGTACATAGTATATGAGTGAGTTGCACTGAAAAACTTAGAATTTACTGAAAAACCCGCATTAGACGAAATGCACAGTGTAGTACATAGTATATGAGTGAGTTGCACTGAAAAACTTAGAATTTACTGAAAAACCGGCATTAGACGAAATGCACAGTGTAGTACATTGTATATGAGTGAGTTGCACTGAAAAACTTAGAATTTACTGAAAAACCCACATTAGATGAAATGCACAGTGTGGTACATTGTATATGAGTGAGTTGCACTGAAAAACTTAGAATTTACTGAAAAACCCGCATTAGACGAAATGCACAGTGTAGTACATAGTATATGAGTGAGTTGCACTGAAAAACTTAGTATTTACTGAAAAACCCGCATTAGACGAAATGCACAGTGTAGTACATTGTATATGAGTGAGTTGCACTGAAAAACATAGTATATAAGAAACGCACAGTGTAGTACATAGTATATGAGTGAGTTGCACTGAAAAACTTAGAATATAAGAAACGCACAGTGTAGTACATAGTATATGAGTGAGTTGCACTGAAAAACTTAGAATATAAGAAACGCACAGTGTAGTACATAGTATATGAGTGAGTTGCACTGAAAAACTTAGAATATAATAAACGCACAGTGTAGTACATAGTATATGAGTGAGTTGCACTGAAAACTTAGAATATAAGAAACGCACAGTGTAGTACATAGTATATGAGTGAGTTGCACTGAAAAACTTAGAATTTACTGAAAAACCCGCATTAGACGAAATGCACAGTGTAGTACATAGTATATGAGTGAGTTGCACTGAAAAACTTAGAATTTACTGAAAAACCCGCATTAGACGAAATGCACAGTGTAGTACATTGTATATGAGTGAGTTGCACTGAAAAACTTAGAATTTACTGAAAAACCCGCATTAGACGAAATGCACAGTGTAGAACATTGTATATGAGTGAGTTGCACTGAATATCTTAGAATTTACTGAAAAACCCGCATTAGACGAAATGCACAGTGTAGTACATTGTATATGAGTGGGTTGCACTGAAAAACTTAGAATTTACTGAAAAACTCGCATTAGACGAAATGCACAGTGTAGTACATTGTATATGAGTGAGTTGCACTGAAAAACTTAGAATTTACTGAAAAACCCGCATTAGACGAAATGCACAGTGTAGTACATTGTATATGAGTGAGTTGCACTGAAAAACTTAGAATTTACTGAAAAACCCGCATTAGACGAAATGCACAGTGTAGTACATAGTATATGAGTGAGTTGCACTGAAAAACTTAGAATTTACTGAAAAACCCGCATTAGACGAAATGCACAGTGTAGTACATAGTATATGAGTGAGTTGCACTGAAAAACTTAGAATTTACTGAAAAACCCGCATTAGACGAAATGCACAGTGTAGTACATAGTATATGAGTGAGTTGCACTGAAAAACTTAGAATATAAGAAACGCACAGTGTAGTACATAGTATATGAGTGAGTTGCACTGAAAAACTTAGAATATAAGAAACGCACAGTGTAGTACATAGTATATGAGTGAGTTGCACTGAAAAACTTAGAATATAATAAACGCACAGTGTAGTACATAGTATATGAGTGAGTTGCACTGAAAAACTTAGAATATAAGAAACGCACAGTGTAGTACATAGTATATGAGTGAGTTGCACTGAAAAACTTAGAATTTACTGAAAAACCCGCATTAGACGAAATGCACAGTGTAGTACATAGTATATGAGTGAGTTGCACTGAAAAACTTAGAATTTACTGAAAAACCCGCATTAGACGAAATGCACAGTGTAGTACATTGTATATGAGTGAGTTGCACTGAAAAACTTAGAATTTACTGAAAAACCCGCATTAGACGAAATGCACAGTGTAGTACATTGTATATGAGTGAGTTGCACTGAAAAACTTAGAATTTACTGAAAAACCCGCATTAGACGAAATGCACAGTGTAGAACATTGTATATGAGTGAGTTGCACTGATTTCTTAGAATTTACTGAAAAACCCGCATTAGACGAAATGCACAGTGTAGTACATTGTATATGAGTGGGTTGCACTGAAAAACTTAGAATTTACTGAAAAACTCGCATTAGACGAAATGCACAGTGTAGTACATTGTATATGAGTGAGTTGCACTGAAAAACTTAGAATTTACTGAAAAACCCGCATTAGACGAAATGCACAGTGTAGTACATTGTATATGAGTGAGTTGCACTGAAAAACTTAGAATTTACTGAAAAACCCGCATTAGACGAAATGCACAGTGTAGTACATAGTATATGAGTGAGTTGCACTGAAAAACTTAGAATTTACTGAAAAACCCGCATTAGACGAAATGCACAGTGTAGTACATAGTATATGAGTGAGTTGCACTGAAAAACTTAGAATTTACTGAAAAACCCGCATTAGACGAAATGCACAGTGTAGTACATAGTATATGAGTGAGTTGCACTGAAAAACTTAGAATATAAGAAACGCACAGTGTAGTACATAGTATATGAGTGAGTTGCACTGAAAAACTTAGAATATAAGAAACGCACAGTGTAGTACATAGTATATGAGTGAGTTGCACTGAAAAACTTAGAATATAAGAAACGCACAGTGTAGTACATAGTATATGAGTGAGTTGCACTGAAAAACTTAGAATTTACTGAAAAACCCGCATTAGACGAAATGCACAGTGTAGTACATAGTATATGAGTGAGTTGCACTGAAAAACTTAGAATTTACTGAAAAACCGGCATTAGACGAAATGCACAGTGTAGTACATTGTATATGAGTGAGTTGCACTGAAAAACTTAGAATTTACTGAAAAACCCACATTAGATGAAATGCACAGTGTGGTACATTGTATATGAGTGAGTTGCACTGAAAAACTTAGAATTTACTGAAAAACCCGCATTAGACGAAATGCACAGTGTAGTACATAGTATATGAGTGAGTTGCACTGAAAAACTTAGTATTTACTGAAAAACCCGCATTAGACGAAATGCACAGTGTAGTACATTGTATATGAGTGAGTTGCACTGAAAAACATAGTATATAAGAAACGCACAGTGTAGTACATAGTATATGAGTGAGTTGCACTGAAAAACTTAGAATATAAGAAACGCACAGTGTAGTACATAGTATATGAGTGAGTTGCACTGAAAAACTTAGAATATAAGAAACGCACAGTGTAGTACATAGTATATGAGTGAGTTGCACTGAAAACTTAGAATATAAGAAACGCACAGTGTAGTACATAGTATATGAGTGAGTTGCACTGAAAAACTTAGAATTTACTGAAAAACCCGCATTAGACGAAATGCACAGTGTAGTACATAGTATATGAGTGAGTTGCACTGAAAAACTTAGAATTTACTGAAAAACCCGCATTAGACGAAATGCACAGTGTAGTACATTGTATATGAGTGAGTTGCACTGAAAAACTTAGAATTTACTGAAAAACCCGCATTAGACGAAATGCACAGTGTAGAACATTGTATATGAGTGAGTTGCACTGAATATCTTAGAATTTACTGAAAAACCCGCATTAGACGAAATGCACAGTGTAGTACATTGTATATGAGTGGGTTGCACTGAAAAACTTAGAATTTACTGAAAAACTCGCATTAGACGAAATGCACAGTGTAGTACATTGTATATGAGTGAGTTGCACTGAAAAACTTAGAATTTACTGAAAAACCCGCATTAGACGAAATGCACAGTGTAGTACATTGTATATGAGTGAGTTGCACTGAAAAACTTAGAATTTACTGAAAAACCCGCATTAGACGAAATGCACAGTGTAGTACATAGTATATGAGTGAGTTGCACTGAAAAACTTAGAATTTACTGAAAAACCCGCATTAGACGAAATGCACAGTGTAGTACATAGTATATGAGTGAGTTGCACTGAAAAACTTAGAATTTACTGAAAAACCCGCATTAGACGAAATGCACAGTGTAGTACATAGTATATGAGTGAGTTGCACTGAAAAACTTAGAATATAAGAAACGCACAGTGTAGTACATAGTATATGAGTGAGTTGCACTGAAAAACTTAGAATATAAGAAACGCACAGTGTAGTACATAGTATATGAGTGAGTTGCACTGAAAAACTTAGAATATAAGAAACGCACAGTGTAGTACATAGTATATGAGTGAGTTGCACTGAAAAACTTAGAATATAAGAAACGCACAGTGTAGTACATAGTATATGAGTGAGTTGCACTGAAAAACTTAGAATTTACTGAAAAACCCGCATTAGACGAAATGCACAGTGTAGTACATAGTATATGAGTGAGTTGCACTGAAAAACTTAGAATTTACTGAAAAACCCGCATTAGACGAAATGCACAGTGTAGTACATTGTATATGAGTGAGTTGCACTGAAAAACTTAGAATTTACTGAAAAACCCGCATTAGACGAAATGCACAGTGTAGTACATTGTATATGAGTGAGTTGCACTGAAAAACTTAGAATTTACTGAAAAACCCGCATTAGACGAAATGCACAGTGTAGAACATTGTATATGAGTGAGTTGCACTGAATATCTTAGAATTTACTGAAAAACCCGCATTAGACGAAATGCACAGTGTAGTACATTGTATATGAGTGGGTTGCACTGAAAAACTTAGAATTTACTGAAAAACTCGCATTAGACGAAATGCACAGTGTAGTACATTGTATATGAGTGAGTTGCACTGAAAAACTTAGAATTTACTGAAAAACCCGCATTAGACGAAATGCACAGTGTAGTACATTGTATATGAGTGAGTTGCACTGAAAAACTTAGAATTTACTGAAAAACCCGCATTAGACGAAATGCACAGTGTAGTACATTGTATATGAGTGAGTTGCACTGAAAAACTTAGAATTTACTGAAAAACCCGCATTAGACGAAATGCACAGTGTAGTACATAGTATATGAGTGAGTTGCACTGAAAAACTTAGAATTTACTGAAAAACCCGCATTAGACGAAATGCACAGTGTAGTACATAGTATATGAGTGAGTTGCACTGAAAAACTTAGAATATAAGAAACGCACAGTGTAGTACATAGTATATGAGTGAGTTGCACTGAAAAACTTAGAATATAAGAAACGCACAGTGTAGTACATAGTATATGAGTGAGTTGCACTGAAAAACTTAGAATATAAGAAACGCACAGTGTAGTACATAGTATATGAGTGAGTTGCACTGAAAAACTTAGAATTTACTGAAAAACCCGCATTAGACGAAATGCACAGTGTAGTACATAGTATATGAGTGAGTTGCACTGAAAAACTTAGAATTTACTGAAAAACCGGCATTAGACGAAATGCACAGTGTAGTACATTGTATATGAGTGAGTTGCACTGAAAAACTTAGAATTTACTGAAAAACCCGCATTAGATGAAATGCACAGTGTGGTACATTGTATATGAGTGAGTTGCAGTGAAAAACTTAGAATTTACTGAAAAACCCGCATTAGACGAAATGCACAGTGTAGTACATAGTATATGAGTGAGTTGCACTGAAAAACTTAGTATTTACTGAAAAACCCGCATTAGACGAAATGCACAGTGTAGTACATTGTATATGAGTGAGTTGCACTGAAAAACTTAGTATATAAGAAACGCACAGTGTAGTACATAGTATATGAGTGAGTTGCACTGAAAAACTTAGAATATAAGAAACGCACAGTGTAGTACATAGTATATGAGTGAGTTGCACTGAAAAACTTAGAATATAAGAAACGCACAGTGTAGTACATAGTATATGAGTGAGTTGCACTGAAAAACTTAGAATATAATAAACGCACAGTGTAGTACATAGTATATGAGTGAGTTGCACTGAAAACTTAGAATATAAGAAACGCACAGTGTAGTACATAGTATATGAGTGAGTTGCACTGAAAAACTTAGAATTTACTGAAAAACCCGCATTAGACGAAATGCACAGTGTAGTACATAGTATATGAGTGAGTTGCACTGAAAAACTTAGAATTTACTGAAAAACCCGCATTAGACGAAATGCACAGTGTAGTACATTGTATATGAGTGAGTTGCACTGAAAAACTTAGAATTTACTGAAAAACCCGCATTAGACGAAATGCACAGTGTAGAACTTTGTATATGAGTGAGTTGCACTGAATATCTTAGAATTTACTGAAAAACCCGCATTAGACGAAATGCACAGTGTAGTACATTGTATATGAGTGGGTTGCACTGAAAAACTTAGAATTTACTGAAAAACTCGCATTAGACGAAATGCACAGTGTAGTACATTGTATATGAGTGAGTTGCACTGAAAAACTTAGAATTTACTGAAAAACCCGCATTAGACGAAATGCACAGTGTAGTACATTGTATATGAGTGAGTTGCACTGAAAAACTTAGAATTTACTGAAAAACCCGCATTAGACGAAATGCACAGTGTAGTACATAGTATATGAGTGAGTTGCACTGAAAAACTTAGAATTTACTGAAAAACCCGCATTAGACGAAATGCACAGTGTAGTACATAGTATATGAGTGAGTTGCACTGAAAAACTTAGAATTTACTGAAAAACCCGCATTAGACGAAATGCACAGTGTAGTACATAGTATATGAGTGAGTTGCACTGAAAAACTTAGAATATAAGAAACGCACAGTGTAGTACATAGTATATGAGTGAGTTGCACTGAAAAACTTAGAATATAAGAAACGCACAGTGTAGTACATAGTATATGAGTGAGTTGCACTGAAAAACTTAGAATATAAGAAACGCACAGTGTAGTACATAGTATATGAGTGAGTTGCACTGAAAAACTTAGAATATAAGAAACGCACAGTGTAGTACATAGTATATGAGTGAGTTGCACTGAAAAACTTAGAATATAAGAAACGCACAGTGTAGTACATAGTATATGAGTGAGTTGCACTGAAAAACTTAGAATTTACTGAAAAACCCGCATTAGACGAAATGCACAGTGTAGTACATAGTATATGAGTGAGTTGCACTGAAAAACTTAGAATTTACTGAAAAACCCGCATTAGACGAAATGCACAGTGTAGTACATTGTATATGAGTGAGTTGCACTGAAAAACTTAGAATTTACTGAAAAACCCGCATTAGACGAAATGCACAGTGTAGTACATTGTATATGAGTGAGTTGCACTGAAAAACTTAGAATTTACTGAAAAACCCGCATTAGACGAAATGCACAGTGTAGAACATTGTATATGAGTGAGTTGCACTGAATATCTTAGAATTTACTGAAAAACCCGCATTAGACGAAATGCACAGTGTAGTACATTGTATATGAGTGGGTTGCACTGAAAAACTTAGAATTTACTGAAAAACTCGCATTAGACGAAATGCACAGTGTAGTACATTGTATATGAGTGAGTTGCACTGAAAAACTTAGAATTTACTGAAAAACCCGCATTAGACGAAATGCACAGTGTAGTACATTGTATATGAGTGAGTTGCACTGAAAAACTTAGAATTTACTGAAAAACCCGCATTAGACGAAATGCACAGTGTAGTACATAGTATATGAGTGAGTTGCACTGAAAAACTTAGAATTTACTGAAAAACCCGCATTAGACGAAATGCACAGTGTAGTACATAGTATATGAGTGAGTTGCACTGAAAAACTTAGAATTTACTGAAAAACCCGCATTAGACGAAATGCACAGTGTAGTACATAGTATATGAGTGAGTTGCACTGAAAAACTTAGAATTTACTGAAAAACCCGCATTAGACGAAATGCACAGTGTAGTACATTTTATATGAGTGAGTTGCACTGAAAAACTTAGAATTTACTGAAAAACCCGCATTAGACGAAATGCACAGTGTAGTACATAGTATATGAGTGAGTTGCACTGAAAAACTTAGAATATAAGAAACGCACAGTGTAGTACATAGTATATGAGTGAGTTGCACTGAAAAACTTAGAATATAAGAAACGCACAGTGTAGTACATAGTATATGAGTGAGTTGCACTGAAAAACTTAGAATATAAGAAACGCACAGTGTAGTACATAGTATATGAGTGAGTTGCACTGAAAAACTTAGAATTTACTGAAAAACCCGCATTAGACGAAATGCACAGTGTAGTACATAGTATATGAGTGAGTTGCACTGAAAAACTTAGAATTTACTGAAAAACCGGCATTAGACGAAATGCACAGTGTAGTACATTGTATATGAGTGAGTTGCACTGAAAAACTTAGAATTTACTGAAAAACCCGCATTAGATGAAATGCACAGTGTGGTACATTGTATATGAGTGAGTTGCACTGAAAAACTTAGAATTTACTGAAAAACCCGCATTAGACGAAATGCACAGTGTAGTACATAGTATATGAGTGAGTTGCACTGAAAAACTTAGTATTTACTGAAAAACCCGCATTAGACGAAATGCACAGTGTAGTACATTGTATATGAGTGAGTTGCACTGAAAAACTTAGTATATAAGAAACGCACAGTGTAGTACATAGTATATGAGTGAGTTGCACTGAAAAACTTAGAATATAAGAAACGCACAGTGTAGTACATAGTATATGAGTGAGTTGCACTGAAAAACTTAGAATATAAGAAACGCACAGTGTAGTACATAGTATATGAGTGAGTTGCACTGAAAAACTTAGAATATAATAAACGCACAGTGTAGTACATAGTATATGAGTGAGTTGCACTGAAAACTTAGAATATAAGAAACGCACAGTGTAGTACATAGTATATGAGTGAGTTGCACTGAAAAACTTAGAATTTACTGAAAAACCCGCATTAGACGAAATGCACAGTGTAGTACATAGTATATGAGTGAGTTGCACTGAAAAACTTAGAATTTACTGAAAAACCCGCATTAGACGAAATGCACAGTGTAGTACATTGTATATGAGTGAGTTGCACTGAAAAACTTAGAATTTACTGAAAAACCCGCATTAGACGAAATGCACAGTGTAGAACATTGTATATGAGTGAGTTGCACTGAATATCTTAGAATTTACTGAAAAACCCGCATTAGACGAAATGCACAGTGTAGTACATTGTATATGAGTGGGTTGCACTGAAAAACTTAGAATTTACTGAAAAACTCGCATTAGACGAAATGCACAGTGTAGTACATTGTATATGAGTGAGTTGCACTGAAAAACTTAGAATTTACTGAAAAACCCGCATTAGACGAAATGCACAGTGTAGTACATTGTATATGAGTGAGTTGCACTGAAAAACTTAGAATTTACTGAAAAACCCGCATTAGACGAAATGCACAGTGTAGTTCATAGTATATGAGTGAGTTGCACTGAAAAACTTAGAATTTACTGAAAAACCCGCATTAGACGAAATGCACAGTGTAGTACATAGTATATGAGTGAGTTGCACTGAAAAACTTAGAATTTACTGAAAAACCCGCATTAGACGAAATGCACAGTGTAGTACATAGTATATGAGTGAGTTGCACTGAAAAACTTAGAATATAAGAAACGCACAGTGTAGTACATAGTATATGAGTGAGTTGCACTGAAAAACTTAGAATATAAGAAACGCACAGTGTAGTACATAGTATATGAGTGAGTTGCACTGAAAAACTTAGAATATAAGAAACGCACAGTGTAGTACATAGTATATGAGTGAGTTGCACTGAAAAACTTAGAATATAAGAAACGCACAGTGTAGTACATAGTATATGAGTGAGTTGCACTGAAAAACTTAGAATATAAGAAACGCACAGTGTAGTACATAGTATATGAGTGAGTTGCACTGAAAAACTTAGAATTTACTGAAAAACCCGCATTAGACGAAATGCACAGTGTAGTACATAGTATATGAGTGAGTTGCACTGAAAAACTTAGAATTTACTGAAAAACCCGCATTAGACGAAATGCACAGTGTAGTACATTGTATATGAGTGAGTTGCACTGAAAAACTTAGAATTTACTGAAAAACCCGCATTAGACGAAATGCACAGTGTAGTACATTGTATATGAGTGAGTTGCACTGAAAAACTTAGAATTTACTGAAAAACCCGCATTAGACGAAATGCACAGTGTAGAACATTGTATATGAGTGAGTTGCACTGAATATCTTAGAATTTACTGAAAAACCCGCATTAGACGAAATGCACAGTGTAGTACATTGTATATGAGTGGGTTGCACTGAAAAACTTAGAATTTACTGAAAAACTCGTATTAGACGAAATGCACAGTGTAGTACATTGTATATGAGTGAGTTGCACTGAAAAACTTAGAATTTACTGAAAAACCCGCATTAGACGAAATGCACAGTGTAGTACATTGTATATGAGTGAGTTGCACTGAAAAACTTAGAATTTACTGAAAAACCCGCATTAGACGAAATGCACAGTGTAGTACATAGTATATGAGTGAGTTGCACTGAAAAACTTAGAATTTACTGAAAAACCCGCATTAGACGAAATGCACAGTGTAGTACATAGTATATGAGTGAGTTGCACTGAAAAACTTAGAATTTACTGAAAAACCCGCATTAGACGAAATGCACAGTGTAGTACATAGTATATGAGTGAGTTGCACTGAAAAACTTAGAATTTACTGAAAAACCCGCATTAGACGAAATGCACAGTGTAGTACATTGTATATGAGTGAGTTGCACTGAAAAACTTAGAATTTACTGAAAAACCCGCATTAGACGAAATGCACAGTGTAGTACATTGTATATGAGTGAGTTGCACTGAAAAACTTAGAATTTACTGAAAAACCCGCATTAGACGAAATGCACAGTGTAGAACATTGTATATGAGTGAGTTGCACTGAATATCTTAGAATTTACTGAAAAACCCGCATTAGACGAAATGCACAGTGTAGTACATTGTATATGAGTGGGTTGCACTGAAAAACTTAGAATTTACTGAAAAACTCGCATTAGACGAAATGCACAGTGTAGTACATTGTATATGAGTGAGTTGCACTGAAAAACTTAGAATTTACTGAAAAACCCGCATTAGACGAAATGCACAGTGTAGTACATTGTATATGAGTGAGTTGCACTGAAAAACTTAGAATTTACTGAAAAACCCGCATTAGACGAAATGCACAGTGTAGTACATAGTATATGAGTGAGTTGCACTGAAAAACTTAGAATTTACTGAAAAACCCGCATTAGACGAAATGCACAGTGTAGTACATAGTATATGAGTGAGTTGCACTGAAAAACTTAGAATTTACTGAAAAACCCGCATTAGACGAAATGCACAGTGTAGTACATAGTATATGAGTGAGTTGCACTGAAAAACTTAGAATTTACTGAAAAACCCGCATTAGACGAAATGCACAGTGTAGTACATTGTATATGAGTGAGTTGCACTGAAAAACTTAGAATTTACTGAAAAACCCGCATTAGACGAAATGCACAGTGTAGTACATTGTATATGAGTGAGTTGCACTGAAAAACTTAGAATTTACTGAAAAACCCGCATTAGACGAAATGCACAGTGTAGAACATTGTATATGAGTGAGTTGCACTGAATATCTTAGAATTTACTGAAAAACCCGCATTAGACGAAATGCACAGTGTAGTACATTGTATATGAGTGGGTTGCACTGAAAAACTTAGAATTTACTGAAAAACTCGCATTAGACGAAATGCACAGTGTAGTACATTGTATATGAGTGAGTTGCACTGAAAAACTTAGAATTTACTGAAAAACCCGCATTAGACGAAATGCACAGTGTAGTACATAGTATATGAGTGAGTTGCACTGAAAAACTTAGAATTTACTGAAAAACCCGCATTAGACGAAATGCACAGTGTAGTACATAGTATATGAGTGAGTTGCACTGAAAAACTTAGAATTTACTGAAAAACCCGCATTAGACGAAATGCACAGTGTAGTACATAGTATATGAGTGAGTTGCACTGAAAAATTTAGAATATAAGAAACGCACAGTGTAGTACATAGTATATGAGTGAGTTGCACTGAAAAACTTAGAATATAAGAAACGCACAGTGTAGTACATAGTATATGAGTGAGTTGCACTGAAAAACTTAGAATATAAGAAACGCACAGTGTAGTACATAGTATATGAGTGAGTTGCACTGAAAAACTTAGAATATAAGAAACGCACAGTGTAGTACATAGTATATGAGTGAGTTGCACTGAAAAACTTAGAATATAAGAAACGCACAGTGTAGTACATAGTATATGAGTGAGTTGCACTGAAAAACTTAGAATATAAGAAACGCACAGTGTAGTACATAGTATATGAGTGAGTTGCACTGAAAAACTTAGAATTTACTGAAAAACCCGCATTAGACGAAATGCACAGTGTAGTACATAGTATATGAGTGAGTTGCACTGAAAAACTTAGAATTTACTGAAAAACCCGCATTAGACGAAATGCACAGTGTAGTACATTGTATATGAGTGAGTTGCACTGAAAAACTTAGAATTTACTGAAAAACCCGCATTAGACGAAATGCACAGTGTAGTACATTGTATATGAGTGAGTTGCACTGAAAAACTTAGAATTTACTGAAAAACCCGCATTAGACGAAATGCACAGTGTAGAACATTGTATATGAGTGAGTTGCACTGAATATCTTAGAATTTACTGAAAAACCCGCATTAGACGAAATGCACAGTGTAGTACATTGTATATGAGTGGGTTGCACTGAAAAACTTAGAATTTACTGAAAAACTCGCATTAGACGAAATGCACAGTGTAGTACATTGTATATGAGTGAGTTGCACTGAAAAACTTAGAATTTACTGAAAAACCCGCATTAGACGAAATGCACAGTGTAGTACATTGTATATGAGTGAGTTGCACTGAAAAACTTAGAATTTACTGAAAAACCCGCATTAGACGAAATGCACAGTGTAGTACATAGTATATGAGTGAGTTGCACTGAAAAACTTAGAATTTACTGAAAAACCCGCATTAGACGAAATGCACAGTGTAGTACATAGTATATGAGTGAGTTGCACTGAAAAACTTAGAATTTACTGAAAAACCCGCATTAGACGAAATGCACAGTGTAGTACATAGTATATGAGTGAGTTGCACTGAAAAATTTAGAATATAAGAAACGCACAGTGTAGTACATAGTATATGAGTGAGTTGCACTGAAAAACTTAGAATATAAGAAACGCACAGTGTAGTACATAGTATATGAGTGAGTTGCACTGAAAAACTTAGAATATAAGAAACGCACAGTGTAGTACATAGTATATGAGTGAGTTGCACTGAAAAACTTAGAATATAAGAAACGCACAGTGTAGTACATAGTATATGAGTGAGTTGCACTGAAAAACTTAGAATATAAGAAACGCACAGTGTAGTACATAGTATATGAGTGAGTTGCACTGAAAGACTTAGAATTTACTGAAAAACCCGCATTAGACGAAATGCACAGTGTAGTACATAGTATATGAGTGAGTTGCACTGAAAAACTTAGAATTTACTGAAAAACCCGCATTAGACGAAATGCACAGTGTAGTACATTGTATATGAGTGAGTTGCACTGAAAAACTTAGAATTTACTGAAAAACCCGCATTAGACGAAATGCACAGTGTAGTACATTGTATATGAGTGAGTTGCACTGAAAAACTTAGAATTTACTGAAAAACCCGCATTAGACGAAATGCACAGTGTAGTACATTGTATATGAGTGAGTTGCACTGAAAAACTTAGAATTTATTGAAAAACCCGCATTAGACGAAATGCACAGTGTAGTACATTGTATATGAGTGAGTTGCACTGAAAAACTTAGAATTTACTGAAAAACCCGCATTAGACGAAATGCACAGTGTAGTACATTGTATATGAGTGAGTTGCACTGAAAAACTTAGAATTTACTGAAAAACCCGCATTAGACGAAATGCACAGTGTAGTACATTGTATATGAGTGAGTTGCACTGAAAAACTTAGAATTTACTGAAAAACCCTCATTAGACGAAATGCACAGTGTAGTATATTGTATATGAGTGAGTTGCACTGAAAAACTTAGAATTTACTGAAAAACCCGCATTAGACGAAATGCACAGTGTAGTACATTGTATATGAGTGAGTTGCACTGAAAAACTTAGAATTTACTGAAAAACCCGCATTAGACGAAATGCACAGTGTAGTACATTGTATGAGTGAGTTGCACTGAAAAACTTAGAATTTACTGAAAAACCCGCATTAGGCGAAATGCACAGTGTAGTACATTGTATATGAGTGAGTTGCACTGAAAAACTTAGAATTTACTGAAAAACCCGCATTAGACGAAATGCACAGTGTAGTAAATTGTATATGAGTGAGTTGCACTGAAAAACTTAGAATTTACTGAAAAACCCGCATTAGACGAAATGCACAGTGTAGTACATAGTATATGAGTGAGTTGCACTAAAAAACTTAGAATTTACTGAAAAACCCGCATTAGACGAAATGCACAGTGTAGTACATTGTATATGAGTGAGTTGCACTGAAAAACTTAGAATTTACAGAAAAACCCGCATTAGACGAAATGCACAGTGTAGTACATTGTATATGAGTGAGTTGCACTGAAAAACTTAGAATTTACTGAAAAACCCGCATTAGACGAAATGCACAGTGTAGTACATTGTATATGAGTGAGTTGCACTGAAAAACTTAGAATTTACAGAAAAACCCGCATTAGACGAAATGCACAGTGTAGTACATTGTATATGAGTGAGTTGCACTGAAAAACTTAGAATTTACTGAAAAACCCGCATTAGACGAAATGCACAGTGTAGTACATTGTATATGAGTGAGTTGCACTGAAAAACTTAGAATTTACTGAAAAACCCGCATTAGACGAAATGCACAGTGTAGTACATTGTATATGAGTGAGTTGCACTGAAAAACTTAGAATTTACTGAAAAACCCGCATTAGACGAAATGCACAGTGTAGTACATAGTATATGAGTGAGTTGCACTGAAAAACTTAGAATTTACTGAAAAACCCGCATTAGACGAAATGCACAGTGTAGTACATAGTATATGAGTGAGTTGCACTGAAAAACTTAGAATATAAGAAACGAACAGTGTAGTACATAGTATATGAGTGAGTTGCACTGAAAAACTTAGAATATAAGAAACGCACAGTGTAGTACATAGTATATGAGTGAGTTGCACTGAAAAACTTAGAATATAAGAAACGCACAGTGTAGTACATAGTATATGAGTGAGTTGCACTGAAAAACTTAGAATATAAGAAACGCACAGTGTAGTACATAGTATATGAGTGAGTTGCACTGAAAAACTTAGAATTTACTGAAAAACCCGCATTAGACGAAATGCACAGTGTAGTACATAGTATATGAGTGAGTTGCACTGAAAAACTTAGAATTTACTGAAAAACCCGCATTAGACGAAATGCACAGTGTAGTACATTGTATATGAGTGAGTTGCACTGAAAAACTTAGAATTTACTGAAAAACCCGCATTAGACGAAATGCACAGTGTAGTACATTGTATATGAGTGAGTTGCACTGAAAAACTTAGAATTTACTGAAAAACCCGCATTAGACGAAATGCACAGTGTAGTACATTGTATATGAGTGAGTTGCACTGAAAAACTTAGAATTTACTGAAAAACCCGCATTAGACGAAATGCACAGTGTAGTACATAGTATATGAGTGAGTTGCACTGAAAAACTTAGAATTTACTGAAAAACCCGCATTAGACGAAATGCACAGTGTAGTACATAGTATATGAGTGAGTTGCACTGAAAAACTTAGAATATAAGAAACGCACAGTGTAGTACATAGTATATGAGTGAGTTGCACTGAAAAACTTAGAATATAAGAAACGCACAGTGTAGTACATAGTATATGAGTGAGTTTCACTGAAAAACTTAGAATATAAGAAACGCACAGTGTAGTACATAGTATATGAGTGAGTTGCACTGAAAAACTTAGAATATAAGAAACGCACAGTGTAGTACATAGTATATGAGTGAGTTGCACTGAAAAACTTAGAATATAAGAAACGCACAGTGTAGTACATAGTATATGAGTGAGTTGCACTGAAAAACTTAGAATTTACTGAAAAACCCGCATTAGACGAAATGCACAGTGTAGAACATTGTATATGAGTGAGTTGCACTGAATATCTTAGAATTTACTGAAAAACCCGCATTAGACGAAATGCACAGTGTAGTACATTGTATATGAGTGAGTTGCACTGAAAAACTTAGAATTTTCTGAAAAACCCGCATTAGACGAAATGCACAGTGTAGTACATTGTATATGAGTGAGTTGCACTGAAAAACTTAGAATTTACTGAAAAACCCGCATTAGACGAAATGCACAGTGTAGTACATTGTATATGAGTGAGTTGCACTGAAAAACTTAGAATTTACTGAAAAACCCGCATTAGACGAAATGCACAGTGTAGTACATAGTATATGAGTGAGTTGCACTGAAAAACTTAGAATTTACTGAAAAACCCGCATTAGACGAAAGGCACAGTGTAGTACATAGTATATGAGTGAGTTGCACTGAAAAACTTAGAATTTACTGAAAAACCCGCATTAGACGAAATGCACAGTGTAGTACATAGTATATGAGTGAGTTGCACTGAAAAACTTAGAATATAAGAAACGCACAGTGTAGTACATAGTATATGAGTGAGTTGCACTGAAAAACTTAGAATATAAGAAACGCACAGTGTAGTATATAGTATATGAGTGAGTTGCACTGAAAAACTTAGAATATAAGAAACGCACAGTGTAGTACATAGTATATGAGTGAGTTGCACTGAAAAACTTAGAATATAAGAAACGCACAGTGTAGTACATAGTATATGAGTGAGTTGCACTGAAAAACTTAGAATATAAGAAACGCACAGTGTAGTACATAGTATATGAGTGAGTTGCACTGAAAAACTTAGAATTTACTGAAAAACCCGCATTAGACGAAATGCACAGTGTAGTACATAGTATATGAGTGAGTTGCACTGAAAAACTTAGAATTTACTGAAAAACCCGCATTAGACGAAATGCACAGTGTAGTACATTGTATATGAGTGAGTTGCACTGAAAAACTTAGAATTTACTGAAAAACCCGCATTAGACGAAATGCACAGTGTAGTACATTGTATATGAGTGAGTTGCACTGAAAAACTTAGAATTTACTGAAAAACCCGCATTAGACGAAATGCACAGTGTAGTACATTGTATATGAGTGAGTTGCACTGAAAAACTTAGAATTTACTGAAAAACCCGCATTAGACGAAATGCACAGTGTAGTACATTGTATATGAGTGAGTTGCACTGAAAAACTTAGAATTTACTGAAAAACCCGCATTAGACGAAATGCACAGTGTAGTACATTGTATATGATTGAGTTGCACTGAAAAACTTAGAATTTACTGAAAAACCCGCATTAGACGAAATGCACAGTATAGTACATTGTATATGAGTGAGTTGCACTGAAAAACTTAGAATTTACTGAAAAACCCGCATTAGACGAAATGCACAGTGTAGTACATAGTATATGAGTGAGTTGCACTGAAAAACTTAGAATTTACTGAAAAACCCGAATTAGACGAAATGCACAGTGTAGTACATAGTATATGAGTGAGTTGCACTGAAAAACTTAGAATTTACTGAAAAACCCGCATTACACGAAATGCACAGTGTAGTACATAGTATATGAGTGAGTTGCACTGAAAAACTTAGAATATAAGAAACGCACAGTGTAGTACATAGTATATGAGTGAGTTGCACTGAAAAATTTAGAATATAAGAAACGCACAGTGTAGTACATAGTATATGAGTGAGTTGCACTGAAAAACTTAGAATATAAGAAACGCACAGTGTAGTACATAGTATATGAGTGAGTTGCACTGAAAAACTTAGAATATAAGAAACGCACAGTGTAGTACATAGTATATGAGTGAGTTGCACTGAAAAACTTAGAATTTACTGAAAAACCCGCATTAGACGAAATGCACAGTGTAGTACATAGTATATGAGTGAGTTGCACTGAAAAACTTAGAATTTACTGAAAAACCCGCATTAGACGAAATGCACAGTGTAGTACATTGTATATGAGTGAGTTGCACTGAAAAACTTAGAATTTACTGAAAAACCCGCATTAGACGAAATGCACAGTGTAGTACATTGTATATGAGTGAGTTGCACTGAAAAACTTAGAATTTACTGAAAAACCCGCATTAGACGAAATGCACAGTGTAGTACATTGTATATTAGTGAGTTGCACTGAAAAACTTAGAATTTACTGAAAAACCCGCATTAGACGAAATGCACAGTGTAGTACATTGTATATGAGTGAGTTGCACTGAAAAACTTAGAATTTACTGAAAAACCCGCATTAGACGAAATGCACAGTGTAGAACATTGTATATGAGTGAGTTGCACTGAATATCTTAGAATTTACTGAAAAACCCGCATTAGACGAAATGCACAGTGTAGTACATTGTATATGAGTGAGTTGCACTGAAAAACTTAGAATTTTCTGAAAAACCCGCATTAGACGAAATGCACAGTGTAGTACATTGTATATGAGTGAGTTGCACTGAAAAACTTAGAATTTACTGAAAAACCCGCATTAGACGAAATGCACAGTGTAGTACATTGTATATGAGTGAGTTGCACTGAAAAACTTAGAATTTACTGAAAAAACCCGCATTAGACGAAATGCACAGTGTAGTACATAGTATATGAGTGAGTTGCACTGAAAAACTTAGAATTTACTGAAAAACCCGCATTAGACGAAATGCACAGTGTAGTACATAGTATATGAGTGAGTTGCACTGAAAAACTTAGAATATAAGAAACGCACAGTGTAGTACATAGTATATGAGTGAGTTGCACTGAAAAACTTAGAATATAAGAAACGCACAGTGTAGTACATAGTATATGAGTGAGTTGCACTGAAAAACTTAGAATATAAGAAACGCACAGTGTAGTACATAGTATATGAGTGAGTTGCACTGAAAAACTTAGAATATAAGAAACGCACAGTGTAGTACATAGTATATGAGTGAGTTGCACTGAAAAACTTAGAATATAACGAAATGCACAGTGTAGTACATAGTATATGAGTGAGTTGCACTGAAAACTTAGAATTTACTGAAAAACCCGCATTAGACGAAATGCACAGTGTAGTACATAGTATATGAGTGAGTTGCACTGAAAAACTTAGAATTTACTGAAAAACCCGCATTAGACGAAATGCACAGTGTAGTACATTGTATATGAGTGAGTTGCACTGAAAAACTTAGAATTTACTGAAAAACCCGCATTAGACGAAATGCACAGTGTAGTACATTGTATATGAGTGAGTTGCACTGAAAAACTTAGAATTTACTGAAAAACCCGCATTAGACGAAATGCACAGTGTAGTACATAGTATATGAGTGAGTTGCACTGAAAAACTTAGAATTTACTGAAAAACCCGCATTAGACGAAATGCACAGTGTAGTACATAGTATATGAGTGAGTTGCACTGAAAAACTTAGAATATAAGAACACGCACAGTGTAGTACATAGTATATGAGTGAGTTGCACTGAAAAACTTAGAATATAAGAAACGCACAGTGTAGTACATAGTATATGAGTGAGTTTCACTGAAAAACTTAGAATATAAGAAACGCACAGTGTAGTACATAGTATATGAGTGAGTTGCACTGAAAAACTTAGAATATAAGAAACGCACAGTGTAGTACATAGTATATGAGTGAGTTGCACTGAAAAACTTAG